>NC_132907.1:78743711-79060854 GCF_047675955.1 Chlorocebus sabaeus | reverse complement strand
CTTTCAGAATTCTACGAGTCAACTTTCTTACAGTTTGCACTATCTCCCTTGGTCTTTGCCTGGTTTTAAAGCATAGCATCTCATGAGAGCACTCCCATGTCAGTACACTCTTTCCTACCCAGTTTCATATTCTGAATATCTTAATCTAACATTCTCAGAGTCTATTTCCACAGACATGCCTTCTAGATCTTGCCAGTACATGCTGGCTAAATCTTTCAGCTCCCTTAAAGTATAGCCCATTTCCTCCTTTAGCAGAATCAGCTCATCCACAGCTAAGCTATGCTGTGATTTACCCCTATAGACTTAATGGCCCAAATTTGAGGTGGAGGAAGATTTTGAGTGGAGCACCTGCTGTGAGGGGGAGGACTCTGCATTGTCTTCCAGCATGGGATGGAGTGCTAACTCTTACTAGAGAAGAGTGGATAATTTATGCATACTCAGATTATTCAAGTGAGTGTAGAGAGTCAAAATCTTTGGAGTATCAAACAGATGTGCCCATCCCATGTGTCAGGATCCAAGATTTTTACAAACAGGGTTTCAGATCTAGGCTTATCAGATCTACCTTAGTTGAGCATTGAAAATTCTTTGAAGTTCAGCCTTTTGGATTCTTAATTTCTGGGCTTGATAATCTTCTGCTCTGCTGCTGCAGGAGATGAAAGCTTCTTTGTAATAAGTTTTCATTTCCCATTATGATAAGTCAGTTGTTAGTTGTATTCCAGTAGGGCATTAATGCCACTTAGCAATAGCCCTCCTATCTTGTTATGTTTATATCTACTGTTTTATCCATGAGTCTGAAAATCCTGATCCATTGCATCCTCTCATCCATTGCCTTCCAATAGCAGACCCTTCTAATTTATTACTGGTGAAGGTTCAACATTTGATCCACTTCCACGTGCCCAGGGCACGTGGTCTTCCACCAAAACCAGCTTAGGATTCTCATTGTCATCTGAGCAATGAATGATTCATCTCCAAAACTTCATCTTATCACTTGCTTTTTCAGAACACTGTCAGTACTAACTCTTTGAGGTCGAGCTCTCTGAAAGCAGATGTTGAGACAGAGTGTGTGATACAAAATATTTAATAGGAATTAATCCATGGGAAAATAAGGGAGAAGAAGTTCAATAAGGTAGAGGAAGAAGTTGAACCGAGATCCAGGCAGACAAAACATTGGCCCAAATAGCAGGGAACTCTGGAGTTAATATTGCCCAGCTGGGCTGAAATAACTGGACTTTGTACCTCTGCCTTATTCAGTCACCAGATGCAAGCTGCTTAAAACAGAATTAGGCAAAGCAGCTCTCTATAGATAAGGCAGATCTTGAAGGAACTGATAGCTGGAGGCTGTGTGCCAATCCTATTTCCTGCAGCTATAGTTGAAGTCCTTCCTTGAAAGGGGAACTGGGCAGTGCATCTTTGTGTCTATTACAGATATTGTCTCATGGGTCCCAAGATACTGTTCCTTTTCTTTCTTTCTTTGCCTTTCCTTCCTTCCTTCCTTCCTTCCTTCCTTCCTTCCTTCCTTCCTTCCTTCTTAGACAAAGTCTCTCACTTTGTCACTCAGGTTGGACTGCAGTGGCATGATCTCGGCTCACTGCAGCCTCCACCTCCCATGTTCAAGTGATTCTCCTGCCTCAGCCTCCCAAGTAGCTGGAAATACAGGCTGTTCCTCTTCTTTAATCTTGCATTGTTTCTGTCTATTGGTTCTTGAGTTCATTGGCTCTTGTGCTACCTACAATCTGCTGTTGAGGCCATGTTGTAAATTTAAAATTTTTATTCCTTTTACTTTCTGTGTTTTAGAATTACCATTTTAAAAAATCCTGGTTTTTGTTGAGATTTTTTATTTGCTGACTCATTTGAGACCATATTTTCTTCAAATTTTCAAGCATATTTTCCTTTAATTCTTTAAGTATGCTAAAATAGGTGTTTCCAAGTTTTTACCACAAAGTTCAATATCTGGTCCATTTTTTAGGTTTGCTTCTAATGACTGATTTTTTTCTTCACTAGGGTTAACACTTAATCCTCTCTTTTTGCATATCAAGTTTTTTTTATTGTATAGTAGACTGTGGATGCTACTTTGTAGGACATCAGAGTCCATTTGTCCTTTTTGAAGAACACTGATGTTAGTTCTGTTGCATGGATCAGTTAGTGATTGACTAAATTTGAATTTGGGTAGGCTTAGCATTATGTGTTATTAGAGAAGATCTATAACAAGACAGAAGTATTTTCCAAGGTCCTCTAGGTTGGTTGGACTCAACCTTGAAACTCTTTCTTTGCAGATTATATTAGGGTTTGATGTTAGGCTTCGTTAGAGTGGATTTAAAGTTGACATCCTCTGGAACATGGTCCTCCTTCCTGAGGATGGTCCTTTCCTTGTCTCAACTGGATAATTTTAAAACTATTTTATTTATTTTTGTAATTGACACATAATAATTATACATATTTGTGGGGTACATAGTGATGTTTCAACACATATAATGTATAACAATCAGATCAGGATGATTAGCATATCTGTTATCTCAAACATTTATTATTTCTTTATGTTGGGGATATTCAGTATTATCCTTTTAGCTATTCGAACCTATATATTATTGTTAACAACAGTTATCCTACAGTGATATAGAACACCAGAATTTATTTCTCTTATCTAGCCATAATTTTGCACATATTACTTTTTGGTTTCTAATTTGAAATGCACATGCAATCATACAAAAGCCTATTCAGTAATTAAACGTAAGCCTCCCTCACATCCTTGTTCCTCAGTTCCTCATTTCCAAGGCTGCCATGTAAGATTGTTCAAGTCATTTGCTGCACAACGGCACCTGGCTGAGGCAGTGAGTGGTGGTTGTAATCTAGCCAGAGCACTGCTGCCTAAGCTATAACTCATGGCTCCGAGAAAAAGAATCCTTTTTATCTCTACCACACAAAAGCATTACGCACCAAAGTGGCTGCCCTTCTCTTTTCCTCAAAGGCACGGCTGTGCCTAGTTTCTTGTATATCCATCCTGACATAGTCTATGTTGTCCAAACACATACCACATACTACACATATGAAAAAGTTATTTTAAAAGAATAAAGACATGGCGATACAATGGTGACAAAAGGCAATATAGTACAATCAGAGTTCAAGTATTTCTAGATAATTCATTCAATGAAGCATGGCAAAATTGAATTTAAATGAAGAAAAGAAAATTGGAACAAATAAATCTTAAGGAAAGAGGCTTAAGTGTAATCATTGTTGGATTGTTTTCCACTTGAGTAATCCTCAATTCACATAAATTGTTTAAGCAGCTAGTGAAATTGATTGTATCCATTGCCAAGGGGGTTGACATTTGGTACTTCATCCACAATGTTCCCCACGGCTTAGAAGAGTGTGGAGGCTTGTTTGTGGTCTAGCAACCACTGCAGAAACTTGCAGGATTTTAGTCTGCTGAGAAATCTGAGAAGGGGTGTCCCCATGTAAAGACTGACACTTCCATCTCATTCACTCTAATGTCCTTCAAAACAAGAATTGCTCCAATGGGTAATCCTAGGGCACTCTATCAATTTGAATCCTAACATCTCTATATTCATTCTATCTGGGGTGAAATTTCAACTGGTTCAGAGAAAACAATCGTTAAATCAGCAGATAAATGAAATTATGAAATTTGATTGTAAGGATTGCTCTGCCACTCTGCGTAACTTCTGTCTTTGTTTCTGTTTCATGTTTTGTCTCATTCCAGAAGACCCATACTGGTCTTCTTTTGGGTTCCAATGCTTTTGCCTCAGGCTGTTTGTATTTGTTGTTCTTTAAGTTCTGAAGACTTTTCTCTACCCTGAGATTTAATCCGGTGAACTCACATCTATCTTTCAAACCTTGGCTTTAATGTTCATCCGGCAAGGCAAGTGAGTGCCCCATCACAGCAGCTTGAATGTCCCCTCTCATTACATCCACCACATTTAAAACTACCTGCTTAGGCTTGATTTCGACACCAGACCATAAGCTCCATGGACACAGGGATCATGCCTGTCTTGTGATGATGGTATTGTCATTGCTGAGCACAGTACCTGGCTCCTATTAGGCATTCAATAAACCTGTTGAATAGTCTCCATCATTGAGTAGATGGAATTGTAAAAGCTATTCATGGCCCTACAAAAGGAGAGTTTTTCCCTGTTAAAAAAAAATAGAACTGGGACCTCGCACAGTGGCTCATGGCTGTAATCTCAGAACACTGGGAAGCTGAGGAAGGAAGATTGCTTGAGGTTGGAAGTTCGAGAAAAGCCTGGGTAACATAGTGAGACCTTGTCTCCACAAACAAACAAACAAACAAACAAACAAGCAAAAAATTAGCAGGATGTGGTGACTTTAGTCCCAGCTACGTGGGAAGCTGAGTTGGGAGGATCTCTTGAGCCCAGGAGTTGAAGGAGGCAGTAAGCTGTGATCGTACAACTGCACTCCATCAGCCAGATGATTTTTAAATTAATTATGGGGTAAACAGATCTTTCCACGCTGGCTGGGCTGAAAATTCAAATGTCTTCCAGTAGTGGTCATCTTCAGTATCTTTCTCTTTTGACCTTGTAGCAGCCAATCTCCAGTAATTCTCACAGAGTTGAGCACACGTATGCTGCCCAACCCTTAGCCAGAACTAGTGCGGACATTTTGGTGGATTTTTTGGGGGGTTATATTTAATCATGGTAAAATATATTAACATACATTTACCATTTTAATAATTTTTAAGCATGTAATTTATGTGGCATTAATTACATTCATAATGTTGTGAAACCATCACTACTATTTATTTCCAAAACTTTTATTACCCTAAACAGGAACCCTTTAACCATTAAGCAATGATTCCCATTCTCCTTTCCCCTGGCCCCTGGTAATATCTGTTTATTTTCTGCCTCTATGAGTTTACATATTCTAAATACTCCTATAAGCGGAATCATGATAGTATTTTCCCTTTTGTGTCTGGCCTATTTTACTCAACATAATGTTCTCAGAGTTCATCCATGTCGCAGCATATATCAGAACTTCATTTGTTACACCTGAATAATATTCCATTGTTTGTATATATCACATTTTGTTTAACCGTCAATCCATTGATGAACACCTGGGTTGCTTCCACCTTTCGACTATTGTGAATAATGTTGCTACAAACACGTGTACAGATATTTCTTTGAGACCCTACTTCCAATTCTTTTGGGTATATACCCACAAGTGGAATTGCTAGATTATATGGTAATTCTATTTTAAGTTTTTTGAGGAACCACTCAACTGTTTTCCATAGTGGCTGTGCCATTGCACATTTTCACCAACAGTGCATGAGGATTCCAAGTTCTCCATGTCTTAGCTAACACTATTTTCTCATTTTGTTTTTATTAATAGCCATCTTAACAGGTGTGAAGTAGTATTTCATTGTGGTTTTGATTTATATTTCTCTTATAAATAGCAACGTTGAGCATCTTTTCATTGGCTCTTTACATATCTTCTTTGGAGAAATGTCTGTTCACATCTTTGGTCCATTTTCAAAATGAATTGTTTTTTGTTGCTGAATTGTATAAGTTTTCTATATATTCTGGATATTAACTCTTTATGAGATATGTAATTTGCAAATATTTCCTTCTATTCTGTGGCTTGTCTTTTTACTCTGTTCATCGTGTGCTTTGGTGCACGAAAATTTTAATTTTGGTAAGTCCGGTTTCTTTCTTTTTTGTTTTGTTGCCCGTGCTTTTGGATATCAGATTCAAGAAATCATTGCCCTGTGTTTTCTTTTGTGAGCTGTATAGTTGCAGGTCTTACATTAAAGTATTTAATTCATTTTGAGTTAATTTTTATGTAAGGTGTTATGTAAAAATAATACTTCACTATTTTGTTTATGGATATCCAATTTTCCCACAGCCATTAGTTGAAAAGACTGTTGAATGGGGAAGCACCCTTGCTGAAAACCGTTTGGCCACATTCATGAGGGTTTATGTGTAGGCTTTCTATTGTATTCCATTGGTTTATATGCCTTTATGACAGTAACACACAGTTTTGATTACTGTAGTTATGTTGTAAGTTGTGAAATCAGGAAGTGTAAGATCTCCAATTTTGCTCCTTTTTGTCAAGATTATTTTGGTTATTTGAGGTACCTTGAGTTTTCGTATAAATTTTAGAATAGGTTTTCCTATTTCTGCAAAAATATAATTGGAGTTTTGATAGGTATTGCATTAAATGTGTAGAATTATTTGAGTAGTATTGCCACCTTAACAATATTAAGTCTTCCAATTCATAAACATGAATGTCTTCCCATTTATTTGTGTGTTCTTTACATTTTTCAGCAGTATTTTACAGTTTTCAGTGTAGAAATCTTTTGTCTCCTTAAATAATTTTAGTCCTAAATATTTCATCATCTTTTGATGCTATTGTAATGAAATTGCTTTTTAAATTTCTTTGAATTGTTTGTTGTTAGTGTATAAAAATGCAACTGATTTTTGTGTGTTTTATACCCTGGAACTTTCCTGATTTTATTTATTAGCTCTAACAGTTGTGTTGTGAAGTCTTTAGGGTTTTTCACTTATAAGATGATGTTATCTGTGAACAGGGATTATTTTATTTATTCCTTTTCAATTTGGATGCCTTTTATTTCTTTTTTTTTTGTCAAGTTACTTTGGCTAGAATTTCCAATAGTATGTTGAACAGAAGTGGTAGAATTGGGTATCTTGCCTTGTCTCTGATCTTAGGGAAAAGTTTCAGATTTTCACCAATGTTTATGAGGGTAGCTGTGGGATTTTCATATGTAACCTTTATAACATTGAGGTAGTTTTCTTATATTCTGTTTGTTGAGTATTTTTTTTAACCATGAAAGGGTAGAGAACTTCATCAAATGCTTTTTCCTGTATCAATTGAGATGATCACATATTTTTTTCCCTGTATTCTGTTAATGTGGTGTGTTACTTGATTGATTTTCATATGGTAAAAAGCCTCCTTGTATTCCAAGGATAAAACACAGTTGGTCACGGTATAATCTTTTTACTGTACTAAAGTACTTGGTTTGCTAGTATTTTGTTGAGTAATTTTGTATCAATATTTATTTAGGATACTGGTCTGTAGTTTTCTTTCTGCTTTTTGGTATCAGGATAACTGCCCTCATATAACGAGTCAGGAAATGTTCCCTCCTCTAATATTTTTGCAAGAGTTTAAGAAGAATTGGTGTTAATTCTGCTTTAAATATTTGGTAGAATTCACTAGAAAAGCCATTTGGTCATGGGCTTTTCTTTGTTTGAAGATTAATTAATTAATTTAATCTTCTTACTAATTATGTTTATTCAGACTTTTATTTCTTCATGATTCAGTCTTGGTAGATTGTGTGTTTCTAGAAATTTGTCCATTTCATCCAAGTCATTCAATATCTTAGTCTTATAATATTCTCTTATGTTTCATCGTTTATTTTGAATTTTAGTAATCTAAGACTGTTCTTTTTTTTTCTTAGCCAATTTAGCTAAAGATTTGTCAATTTTGTCAATCTTTTCAAAGAACCTAATTTTTTGTTTCATTGATTTTCTTTAGTTTTCTATTTGTCTATTGGGTTTGGTAACATTTTTTTATTTTTCTTTTCCTTTTCTTTTTTATCTTTTTTTTTTTTTTTTTTTGAGACAGAGTCTCATCTGTCACCTAGCCAGGCTGGAGTTCAGTGGCACAATCACAGCTCACTGCAACCTTGACCTCCCAGGTTCAGGGGATTCTCCCACCTTAGCCTCCTGAGTAGCTGGGACTCTAGGTGCATGCCACCATGCCCGGCTAATTTTTGTATTTTTTGTAAAGATGGGGTTTCACCATGTTGCCCAGGCTGCTCTTGAACTCCTGGGTTCAAGTGATCTGCCCACCCCAGACTCCCAAAGTGTTGGGATTATAGGCATGAGCCACCATGTCTGACTAATTACAATTATTTACTTAAAGTCTATTTTACCTGATATTAGTATAGCCACTCCTGTTGTCTTTGGTTTGTATTTGCACAAAATATCTTTTTATATCCTTTCACTTTCAATACATGCTTGTCCTTATCTCTTAAGTGAGTGTCTTGCAGACAGAATATAGTTGAATTTTAAAAAAATCCGTTCTGTCAATCTATGTCTCTTGATTGGAGAGCTTAATTTATTTACATTTAAAGTAATTATGATAGGGAAGAACTGACTATTGCCATTTTATTATTTGTTTCCTGCATGTCTTATAGCTTTTTAGTCCTTCATTTCTTCTTGACTGCCTTCCTTTGTGTTTAGTTGATTTTTATAATGACACTTTTGATTTCCTTCTCATTTTCTTTTGCATATATTTTATAGATATTTTCTTTGTGGTAACCATGGACATTACAAGTAACATCAGAAAGTTATACAAATCTATTTTAAGCTGATACCAACTTGATTTCAATCACATACAAAAAGTACTCCTTCATAGCTTCATGCTTCCCTTTACGTTGTCACTGATTACAGTATATACTGAACTTATTAACATAGATTTATAAAGATTTTTATGCCTTTGCTTTTTAAATCTTGCAGAAGCATAAAGAGTAGAGTTATTAGCCAAGATTACATTAATACTGGTTTAACATTTGTCCATGTATTAATCTTTACCAGAACTTTATACATTCATATCGCTTTGAAATGCTCTCTAATGTCCCTTAATTTCAACTTGAAGGACTCTCTTTGATATTTCTTGCAAGACAGTTCTAATTGTAATGAACTCCCTCAATGTTTGTTTATCTGGGATATCTTTGTCTCACATTTTTGAACAATAGTTTTGCCAGATATGGAATTCTCAGTTGACAGATTGTTTTTCTTTCAGCATTTTATATCATTTCACTGCCTTCTTGTCTGCAAGATTTCTGCTGAAATATCAACTGCTGAGGTCATCGAAGATCATTTGTTTTGTTGCTTTTCTCTTCCTGCTTTCATAATTCTATCTTTTGTTTGGTATTCAATAGTTTGATTATAATGTGCCTTAGGATAGGGTTTGTCTTCCTTGGGGTTTGCTGAGCTTCTTGTATTTGAATATCCTTGTATTTCTTCACATTTGGAAGTTTTTCATCATTATTGCTTCAAATAAATTATCTGCTTCTCTTTTTCTCTCTTCTTTTTTGATCCCTACAACATGTACTAGGTCCACTTGATGGTGTCCCATAAGTCCTTTAGGCTCCCATCACTTTTTAAAATTTGTTTTCCTTTTATTTCTCAGACTAAATAATTTCAAATAAACTGTCTTCAAGATAATTGCTTCTTTCTTTTGCCTGTTAGAGTCTGATGTTGAACACCTCTAGTGACTTTTAAAATTCAGTTATTATATTTTCCAGCTGTAGAATTTCTATTTGGCTCTTTATAATTTCTCTTTGCTGATATACTCTTTTTTTATAAATCATTTCATAGTTTCCTTTAATTCTTTGTCCACGTTTTCCTTTAACTCTTTGAGCATATTTAAGGTAAGTATTTAAATGTCTTTTTCTTTTTTTATTTTAAGTTTTTATTTTTATTTTTATTTTTTAAATTTATTTATTATTATTATACTTTAAGTTGTAGGGTACATGTGCACAACGTGCAGGTTTGCTACATATGTATACTTGTGCCATGTTGGTGTGCTGCACCCATCAACTCGTCATTTACATCAGGTATAACTCCCAATGCAATCCCTCCCCCCTTCCCCCTCCCCATGATAGGCCCCAGTGTGTGATGTTCCCCTTCCCGAGTCCAAGTGATCTCATTGTTCAGTTCCCACCTATGAGTGAGAACATGCGGTGTTTGGTTTTCTGTTCTTGTGATAGTTTGCTAAGAATGATGGTTTCCAGCTGCATCCATGTCCCTACAAAGGACACAAAATCATCCTTTTTTATGGCTGCATAGTATTCCATGGTGTATATGTGCCACATTTTCTTAATCCAATCTGTCACTGATGGACATTTGGGTTGATTCCAAGTCTTTGCTATTGTGAATAGTGCTGCGATAAACATACGTGTGCATGTGTCTTTATAGCAGCATAATTTATAATCCTTTGGGTATATACCCAGTAATGGGATGGCTGGGTCATATGGTACATCTAGTTCTAGATCCTTGAGGAATCGCCATACTGTTTTCCATAATGGTTGAACTAGTTTACAATCCCACCAACAGTGTAAAAGTGTTCCTATTTCTCCACATCCTCTCCAGCACCTGTTGTTTCCTGACTTTTGAATGATCGCCATTCTAACTGGTGTGAGATGGTATCTCATTGTGGTTTTGATTTGCATTTCTCTGATGGCCAGTGATGATGAGCATTTTTTCATGTGTCTGTTGGCTGTATGAATGTCTTCTTTTGAGAAATGTCTGTTCATATCCTTTGCCCACTTTTTGATGGGGTTGTTTGTTTTTTTCTCATAAATTTGTTTGAGTTCTTTGTAGGTTCTGGATATTAGCCCTTTGTCAGATGAGTAGATTGCAAAAATTTTCTCCCATTCTGTAGGTTGCCTGTTCACTCTGATGGTAGTTTCTTTTGCTGTGCAGAAGCTCTTTAGTTTAATGAGATCCCATTTGTCAATTTTGGCTTTTGCTGCCTTTGCTTTTGGTGTTTTAGACATGAAGTCTTTGCCCATGCCTATGTCCTGAATGGTACTACCTAGGTTTTCCTCTAGGATTTTTATGGTATTAGGTCTAACATTTAAGTCTCTAATCCATCTTGAATTAATTTTCGTATAAGGAGTAAGGAAAGGATCCAGTTTCAGCTTTCTACTTATGGCTAGCCAATATTCCCAGCACCATTTATTAAATAGGGAATCCTTTCCCCATTTCTTGTTTCTCTCAGGTTTGTCAAAGATCAGATGGCTGTAGATGTGTGGTATTATTTCTGAGGACTCTGTTCTGTTCCATTGGTCTATATCTCTGTTTTGGTACCAGTACCATGCTGTTTTGGTTACTGTAGCCTTGTAGTATAGTTTGAAGTCAGGTAGCGTGATGCCTCCAGCTTTGTTCTTTTGACTTAAGATTGTCTTGGAGATGCGGGCTCTTTTTTGATTCCATATGAACTTTAAAGCAGTTTTTTCCAATTCTGTGAAGAAGCTCATTGGTAGCTTGATGGGGATGGCATTGAATCTATAAATTACCTTGGGCAGTATGGCCATTTTCACGATATTGATTCTTCCTATCCATGAGCATGGTATGTTCTTCCATTTGTTTGTGTCCTCTTTGATTTCACTGAGCAGTGGTTTGTAGTTCTCCTTGAAGAGGTCCTTTACATCCCTTGTAAGTTGGATTCCTAGGTATTTTATTCTCTTTGAAGCAATTGTGAATGGAAGTTCATTCATGATTTGGCTCTCTGTTTGTCTGTTACTGGTGTATAAGAATGCTTGTGATTTTTACACATTAATTTTGTATCCTGAGACTTTGCTGAAGTTGCTGATCAGCTTAAGGAGATTTTGGGCTGAGACAATGGGGTTTTCTAAATATACAATCATGTCATCTGCAAACAGGGACAATTTGACTTCTTCTTTTCCTAACTGAATCCCCTTGATTTCTTTCTCTTGCCTGATTGCCCTAGCCAGAACTTCCAACACTATGTTGAATAGGAGTGGTGAGAGAGGGCATCCCTGTCTTGTGCCAGTTTTCAAAGGAATTTTTCCAGTTTTTGCCCATTCAGTATGATATTGTCTGTGGGTTTGTCATAAATAGCTCTTATGATTTTGAGGTACGTTCCATCAATACCGAATTTATTGAGCATTTTTAGCATGAAGGGCTGTTGAATTTTGTCAAAAGCCTTTTCTGCATCTATTGAGATAATGATGTGGTTCTTGTCTTTGGTTCTGTTTATATGCTGGATTATGTTTATTGATTTGCGAATGTTGAACCAGCCTTGCATCCCAGGGATGAAGCCCACTTGATCATGGTGGATAAGCTTTTTGATGTGTTGCTGAATCCGGTTTGCCAGTATTTTATTGAGGATTTTTGCATCGATGTTCATCAGGGATATTGGTCTAAAATTCTCTTTTTTTGTTGTGTCTCTGCCAGGCTTTGGTATCAGGATGATGTTGGCCTCATAAAATGAGTTAGGGAGGATTCCCTCTTTTTCTATTGATTGGAATAGTTTCAGAAGGAATGGTACCAACTCCTCCTTGTACCTCTGGTAGAATTCAGCTGTGAATCCATCTGGTCCTGGACTTTTTTTGGTTGGTAGGCTATTAATTATTGCCTCAATTTCAGAGCCTGCTATTGGTCTATTCAGGGATTCAACTTCTTCCTGGTTTAGTCTTGGAAGAGTGTAAGTGTCCAGGAAATTATCCATTTCTTCTAGATTTTCCAGTTTATTTGCGTAGAGGTGTTTATAGTATTCTCTGATGGTAGTTTGTATTTCTGTGGGGTCGGTGGTGATATCCCCTTTATCATTTTTAATTGCGTCGATTTGATTCTTCTCTCTTTTCTTCTTTATTAGTCTTGCTAGTGGTCTGTCAATTTTGTTGATCTTTTCAAAAAACCAACTCCTGGATTCATTGATTTTTTGGAGGGTTTTTTGTGTCTCTATCTCCTTCAGTTCTGCTCTGATCTTAGTTATTTCTTGCCTTCTGCTAGCTTTCGAATGTGTTTGCTCTTGCTTCTCTAGTTCTTTTAATTGCGATGTTAGAGTGTCAATTTTAGATCTTTCCTGCTTTCTCTTGTGGGCATTTAGTGCTATAAATTTCCCTCTACACACTGCTTTAAATGTGTCCCAGAGATTCTGGTATGTTGTATCTTTGTTCTCATTGGTTTCAAAGAACATCTTTATTTCTGCCTTCATTTCGTTATGTACCCAGTAGTCATTCAGGAGCAGGTTGTTCAGTTTCCATGTAGTTGAGCGGTTTTGATTGAGTTTCTTAGTCCTGAGTTCTAGTTTGATTGCACTGTGGTCTGAGAGACAGTTTGTTATAATTTCTGTTCTTGTACATTTGCTGAGGAGTGCTTTACTTCCAATTACGTGGTCAATTTTGGAGTAAGTACAATGTGGTGCTGAGAAGAATGTATATTCTGTTGATTTGGGGTGGAGAGTTCTATAGATGTCTATTAGGTCTGCTTGCTGCAGAGATGAGTTCAATTCCTGGATATCCTTGTTAACTTTCTGTCTCGTTGATCTGTCTAATGTTGACAGTGGAGTGTTGAAGTCTCCCATTATTATTGTATGGGAGTCTAAGTCTCTTTGTAAGTCTCTAAGGACTTGCTTTATGAATCTGGGTGCTCCTGTATTGGGTGCATATATATTTAGGATAGTTAGCTCTTCCTGTTGAATTGATCCCTTTACCATTATGTAATGGCCTTCTTTGTCTCTTTTGATCTTTGATGGTTTAAAGTCTGTTTTATCAGAGACTAGTATTGCAACCCCCGCTTTTTTGTGTTCTCCATTTGCTTGGTAAATCTTCCTCCATCCCTTTATTTTGAGCCTATGTATGTCTCTGCGTGTGAGATGGGTCTCCTGAATACAGCAGACTGATGGGTCTTGACTCTTTATCCAGTTTGCCAGTCTGTGTCTTTTAATTGGAGCATTTAGTCCATTTACATTTAAGGTTAAGATTGTTATGTGTGAACTTGATCCTGCCATTATGATATTAACTGGTTATTTTGCTCGTTAGTTGATGCAGTTTCTTCCTAGCCTTGATGGTCTTTACATTTTGGCATGTTTTTGCAATGGCTGGTACCGGTTGTTCCTTTCCATGTTTAGTGCTTCCTTCAGGGTCTCTTGTAAGGCAGGCCTAGTGGTGACAAAATCTCTAAGCATTTGCTTATCTGTAAAGGATTTTATTTCTCCTTCACTTATGAAACTTAGTTTGGCTGGATATAAAATTCTGGGTTTAAAATTCTTTTCTTTAAGAATGTTGAATATTGGCCCCCACTCTCTTCCGGCCTGAAGAGTTTCTGCCGAGAGATCTGCTGTTAGTCTGATGGGCTTCCCTTTGTGGGTAACCCGACCTTTCTCTCTGGCTGCCCTTAAGATTTTTTCCTTCATTTCAACTTTGGTGAATCTGGCAATTATGTGTCTTGGAGTTGCTCTTCTCGAGGAGTATCTTTGTGGCGTTCTCTGTATTTCCTGGATTTGAATGTTGGCCTGCCCTACTAGGTTGGGGAAGTTCTCCTGGATGATATCCTGAAGAGTGTTTTCCAACTTGGTTCCATTTTCCCCCTCACTTTCAGGCACCCCAATCAGACGTAGATTTGGTCTTTTTACATAATCCCATACTTCTTGCAGGCTTTGTTCATTTCTTTTTCTTCTTTTTTCTTTTGGTTTCTCTTCTCGCTTCATTTCATTCATTTGATCCTCAATCGCTGACATTCTTTCTTCCAGTTGATCGAGTCGGTTACCGAAGCTTGTGCATTTGTCACGTATTTCTCGTGTCATGGTTTTCGTCTCTTTCATTTCGTTTATGACCTTCTCTGCATTAATTACTCTAGCCATCAATTCTTCCACTTTTTTTTCAAGATTTTTAGTTTCTTTGTGCTGGGTACGTAATTCCTCCTTTAGCTCTGAGAAATTTGATGGACTGAAGCCTTCTTCTCTCATCTCGTCGAAGTCATTCTCCGTCCAGCTTTGATCCGTTGCTGGCGATGAGCTGCGCTCCTTTGCCGGGGGAGATGCGCTCTTATTTTTTGAATTTCCAGCTTTTCTGCCCTGCTTTTTCCCCATCTTTGTGGTTTTATCTGCCTCTGGTCTTTGATGATGGTGATGTACTGATGGGGTTTTGGTGTAGGTGTCCTTCCTGTTTGATAGTTTTCCTTCTAACAGTCAGGACCCTCAGCTGTAGGTCTGTTGGAGATTGCTTGAGGTCCACTCCAGACCCTGTTTGCCTGGGTATCAGCAGCAGAGGCTGCAGAAGCTAGAATATTTCTGAACAGCGAGTGTACCTGTTTGATTCTTGCTTTGGAAGCTTCCTCTCAGGGGTGTACTCCACCCTGTGAGGTGTGGGGTGTCAGACTGCCCCTAGTGGGGGATGTCTTCCAGTTAGGCTACTCAGGGGTCAGGGACCCACTTGAGCAGGGAGTCTGTCCCTTCTCAGATCTCAACCTCCGTGTTGGGAGATCCACTGCTCTCTTCAAAGCTGTCAGACAGAGTCGTTTGCGTCTGCAGAGCTTTCTGCTGCGTTTGTTATTGTTTACTGTGCCCTGTCCCCAGAGGTGGAGTCTACAGAGACAGGCAGGTTTCCTTGAGCTGCTGTGAGCTCCACCCAGTTCGAGCTTCCCAGCAGCTTTGTTTACCTACTTAAGCCTCAGCAATGGCGGGCGCCCCTCCCCCAGCCTCGCTGCTGCCTTGCCGGTAGATCACAGACTGCTGTGCTAGCAATGAGGGAGGCTCCGTGGGTGTAGGACCCTCCCGGCCAGGTGTGGGATATGATCTCCTGGTGTGCCTGTTTGCTTAAAGCGCAGTATTGGGGTGGGAGTTACCCGATTTTCCAGATGTTGTGTGTCTCAGTTCCCCTGGCTAGGAAAAGGGATTCCCTTCCCCCTTGCGCTTCCCAGGTGAGGCAATGCCTCGCCCTGCTTCAGCTCTTGCTGGTCGGGCTGCAGCAGCTGACCAGCACCGATCGTCTGGCACTCCCCAGTGAGATGAACCCAGTACCTCAGTTGAAAATGCAGAAATCACCGGTCTTCTGTGTCGCTCGCGCTGGGAGTTGGAGACTGGAGCTGTTCCTATTTGGCCATCTTGCTCCGCCCTTAAATGTCTTTTTCAAGTAAATCTAATGCCTGTGTTTCTTCAGGGACGGCTTCTGTAGATTTATTTTGTTTCATAAAATGGTCCCTTTTTTGTTTTGCTGCATACCTTTGAGCTTTTGTTGAAAAGGAGGCATTTGTTAAAAACAGCCACCTATTCCAATCTTTGCACGCTAGCTCTGTGCAGGGGAAACCTTTCACAAATCATTCCAACAAAAACTTAAAGTCTTCTTAGCCCTTTTCAGGCTTATGTCCCTGAACTTGTGTTTGTGCTTTTTCCAGTTCCTCTCTATACATGGCTGCTTTTAAATGTCTTAATTTCCTTAAGAGTCTCACCTGTGCTTCTTCTTGGAGCCTTAGCTGTTCTGTTTAATCCTTCAATCAGCAATCTTTTACTTCAGGCATCTAAGGGTCTGTAGTTTTTGTTTTTGTTTTTGTTTTTTCCTTTGTTTGTAGTTTTCATAAGCTATGTCTTCTGCTTAACATGACTTTCCGTAGCTTGACATCCCAGCCAATTTTGGGTGGCTGAACTCCAAGTGAGGTGACATAGACACAAATCTCTCAGTTAGCTTATAGACAGGTTAGAACATTGCAAATTTGCTCAGTTCTGCTCTTGCTGGTGGAAGGTAACTGGAGATCAAGCCACCACTTCCCCCCGAACTGTGCTGTGCCGTGCCAGCTGAGAGGTGGAACAAGGACAAGTAGAATACCACAAAATGTCCTAGCATTTTGAAGTGGCTTTTTCTTGATTGAGCATTTGCTTGGTTGCCATAGATCTTTGACTAAATTTCCAGAGCTCCTATAAAATTATTTTAATCAATTTCTAGTTGTTTGCTTAATGTTTTCATGAAGGAACAATGGCCTGGAAGTTCCTCATTTGCCATCTTGCTAATATCAGCCTCCCTCTTTTTTTTTTTTTAATACAATGGAAACTTGGACCAAAACATGTGGTATCTGAAACATGATGTTCTTGTCTAAGTGAACTCTCAGCTGGTCTAGGAACTAAAATGGATGCTCAGCACATCAGTGGGACACTGAAATTCCCATTTTGAATTGTTACTATGTATTTCCATAGGAGCCTCTGAGAACTGGAAGGGCAAGGGCAAATAGTCTGAAGAAGACTTTCTTTGTCAGGCATTGTATTTTCCCAATTAACATTTCCTGCAGACTTCCTGTTAAAAATGCGAAGATTAGACAAAGTTGGCTGACGTTGTAATTGTCCCCCTGACCTTTCTCTAAACACAGGAAGTAGGACCATCAGTTCAGATTTACGTCAATTTATAAACCAGAGTGGATTACTGCTTACTAGGTGTATTGCAGAGGAATTAACTTTTAATTGAGGTGACCCAAAAAGGGAAGCTGTTTCAGCAGAGACCTCTGCCCCAAAATATTGGCTTTTAATGACCAATTTCCTTTCATGTCAATTTACTAGAAATTGTTAGGTTCCGGAATCTTTTACTCACCTCTGATGCTGGAGAGTAAACTCAGGAGAGAGGATAAACACTAATTAAGTTTGCTTTTGTGACAGGGAACTGAGAATGTCATAAGTCTGCTGAAGAATGTCAGAAAGGGAAGAAAACATTGTGTGTTGTTAAATAATAGAACATTTAAGCAATTAAGCTCTTGACCTTGAAGTTCCCTTAATACAGAATAGCTTCTATCGCTAGAGCTCATAAAATGACTGTGGACACAGGTTCATTAGAAATGATAACCACTGATTATAATTGTTATATGCTTATGTTTCTCTTGTTTTTGGACAGTTGGTCTCTCCCACTTGCGTTTGCGGATTTTGCAAAAACTGACACCCATAGAGTGGTTTATTTAAAAATTGATAAGTAAATTTTAAAAATTGTTTATATATTTCTCAATCTATCTTCTATTTTTCTAGGGTACTTAGTAAGAATGCGTCATTTCAATGAAGTCAAGGAACTATTTTCTTGTATGATTTAAGGAATTCTTTCCCACTATTTTATAGGTGCCATGCATGTAGTGAGACCATCAAATGATGACTGCTCACGTTTAAGGAAGAAGAGGAAGGCTTATTACATGTGGAACAGTCTAGACAAATGATAATAAGATTATTTAAATTCTTTTAAATTTATGTAAAGTTATGGGGTACAAACATGCATACATTATGTAGTGGTGAAGTCAGGATTTTTAAGGTATTCATCACAGGCAGAACATACCTTGTACCCATTAAGTAATTTCTCATCATCCACTCCTCCCACCCTCCCTCCCACACACATCTCTTCTGAGTCTCCAGTGTTTCTTTCTCATTCCACACTCTATGTCCATGTCTACACATTATTTTGCTCCCACTTAAGAGAACATGTAGTATTTATCTTTCCGTATCTGTTGTTTCACTTAAGATAAAGGATTACTTAAATTCTAATTATGTTCTTATACTAACCCCTATGTAACTTAAAGAAAGTAAAGAATCACACAAATTGGCATAAGAACTGCCTACTAAATGAAACAATTGATAAATATGCTCATTAAACAAACAAGGAGGTACTATGTGTAAATATAAATGGGTATGATCTTGCTTTGACACCCTTCTAATTGAAATATGATTTTTTTCTTCTCACTAATGCTTATTTTCTCAGATAAGGAAGAAGTAGATAGAATAAAGAATGAAGGAAGTATACCAAGTAATTTCTTTATTTTTAATGAGCTTGTAAAATTGAAATTTCAAAGTGCTATATATTTGTCACAGTGAGGTACATTCTGAATCACAAACAGAATTTTCATTGGAAATCTTTTTTTAAAAAACTACCACATGGATAAAAATAAATGTCCGTTTGCGTCAGTCATGGCAATAACAATTCAGGATTATAATCAGAAATCTCTTTGTTTGAAAGGAGCCCTGAACACATGCTGATGTTGGCAGATAGAAAGCGTTGGGGGTGTCAGTTTCAGGACAAGCTGTATTAACCCCACCCACCTCTTGAAAAATTATTTTACTATCACGGAGAACAAGCCATTTTCGCTGATGAACACAGTCATCACTGCAATAGCTAAACATACAGGGAACACATCAGAGTGGAAAAATAAACATCGATTTCCTTGTTAAAATCAGTAAGTCTGTCTATTCCATTTTGTAAAGGGAAGTCAGTGACCTTTAGGAGTGTTTCATGCATGATTATAACTACTTCTTTCGTTAAATCTTACATCCTAAACTATGAGGTTTGAAAAAGGCAACATTTGTAAAAATGAAACTGCTTTGAAAGTCTGCTAGTGTCTTGAAACCCAGGGACATCAGAAGACTAAGAAGTGAATTTTCCATAGCAGCATGAGCAAACATGTTCGAGTACTGGTAGATTCAATCTTTCCCACCTCCCCTCTCCAGGCAGATTCCTGGGGTTGGGAATGAGGAAGACTTGTAATCCAAACACATATTTGCTTCCCCAAAAAGTTTTTATAACAAGATTCCCAAGCTCTGTTGATTGTAGTTTCTGTTAAAGAAAATTTATCTTTAATTAATAAATCTTTGTAGTTTTCTACTAATACTCAGATCCAAGCACCCTGAGAATTTTTCTTATTTCTTTCTTTGAAGCTCAGTGTTTTGCTCCTCATATTCAGGGAAGCAGTGTAGGAAAGCCAATGCTGTTTTACAGGCCCCAGGTGAGTTATTTTAAACTAAGAAGGTTATGTGCAGGAAACCCCCTAGTGGGAACTTTTACTTGGATGTTGCATGGACTTTGATCTCTTTCCTCACTGCTCAGCATGGGGAGAGGCTGCTCCCAGCTCCTGCTGACCCAGCTATGTTCTCAGCCATAGTACTATTTTGATACCTGTGGTTTTCTTGTTCTCGTGAGATCATGTGTTTGCTGGTGGGAAGGGTGAAGGAGCAGGAGGCCGACCTAAGAGTTTTGCTTGAGGTATGAGATTGGGATGTGAAGTCTAGAAGTGAAGTCAGAAGTGAAGTCTGAAAGTCAATAAATATCAGAAACAAGCTTTCAATACTTCTATCCAGGAGTCTGTCTCCTGCAGAAAATTCAGACCATTGTAAGCAAAGCCCCACAGCTCAATACAGTAGAATAGTAGATTCAATGTATTTAAATAATAATGAATAATTAAATTTATTTAAATTAAACTACTCAATCAAGCCTTTGAAAATATTTTAGAATACCTATATGTCCACTTGTACATCTATCTATCCATTTGTAAGACTCAAATCTGTCTTAAGAATATCACTGAAATGCAATAAATAGAGCTAGATGAACTCACACAAAATCATGACAGGAAATCTTTTTTTATAGTTAAGTAATACCTTCAGCTCTTGTTTATACATGGTTAACTTGGAGTGAGTTTTCTCAGTGTTGCAACCTGGGGCAGTTAATAAGGGCCAAATGGAGAAAGAAATCCTGCCCAAGAGGAAAGGGGAGATTTCTTAATTACTTCCAGTGCCCAGGAAGAGTTATGAAAACCGGAGAATGGAAGGTAAGATGGTCACCTCACGTGAAGATGAATGGTTTCTTGGAGGCAGAGAGAAGGTGGTTTCTCTTTGGCTTCATTTGTGTAAGTTGTTAATACATTATTTTCAGAATGATTTTCAAAATAATGTCATATACCGCTGCAGTGATTTCTAGAAACCACAGCTTCGGTTAGCTATATTTCGAACACATTCATGGCTCTGCTGACTTTGCAATTCTGGAAATTTATTCACACAAGAAAATGTGTTTGAAGGGGATCTTGGAAACCTCTGGTTACATAATGTAATATGGGAAGAAGAATGCAAAGCTGTTTGTTAAATACATATTTTTCAGTTTCTGGAAAGTTTGTTAGAAGTAGGATTTTATGTACCAAGTTGATTGAAGTTTTGTTTCCACTGGCAATAAACAATGTTTAAGTGTTTAGCTTGTCTTAGATTTTCTAACATTAATTTTGAATTGAGTTCTCTTCAGTTGTTCATTCATTCATTCATTCTTTCTTTTTCACGTTTTCCTCAAGCATGCCTATCACTCTGTTCCCTTGGATAGAATAAAGGCCATCCTAGACCATTGGGCTTTTGAGGAACCCAATGTGCAGTATGTTTGCTGATAAAAGGGTTTGAAGTACACATTTAATACCAGAAAAATTAACACAGCAAATCAAGAGTGAAATGAAAATACAAATTAATCCTAAAGCATGTGCAACTAGCTTGGAAGATTTTTGAAGCCCCCCAAAAAATTCTTATTTTGAATTCCCCAGTGCAACTGGAGTATGTTTGGTGGGTATTCAACTGATGCTTGTTGAATTAATTCAACACAATAAAACGTTAAAAGGCAGCAGGCCGTAAACTGCTGTCTCATATGCTTGTTGTTGGGACATATTAAATTCAGAATGTTTTGACAGAAGGTTAAGCTCTGTATGATTCTTCTGTTTCCATCCTCCATCTATTTTCAGCTATTTTCATTACATTACCCACATCTCTCAAGAGTTCAATTCTTTCTGCTTTTGTTTCATTATTCTAGACAGGTTTTTGTGCTTTAGAAATGCTCAGCAGAGTGCTTTTTAATTCACTGTTTTTCAAGTAAGATTAATTTTCACATTTCCCACAGGTTTAGTCTTTAATCTGCTATATTATAGGACTAGAAAAACATAGCAACAATGGGTAGATGAGGTTTTGAATTTCAAGACGTGGAGCCAAGTTGATGGTACAACAGAAGGGAAAAATATCTCTTTCTCACACAGAGAAACATCAGTAATGTGTTTCGTGGAAACTTTTAGGTAGCTGGATCCCAAATTTAAATGAAAAACAAAAAAGTAAGCAAGCTAGGGAATCTATGAGTAAGTAAGCAGAGGATATCAGCCCCTGCCATTCTCAGTGGATTTGTCTGATCTATTATGTTTCTTCCAATTTTAGACCCAAATTTCCCCAAAAAGGCATTTTTAAAAAATTGTATAAGCCAAAGTGACTTAATTCTTCAACACCGTTATGTTCATAACTTGGCAAATGATCATCTCCAGCTCTTTGGAGAAGGTTGTTAAAATTCATCTTTTAAAGAAACCACCTAATTGACTTATTCTAGGAAAAGCAACAACTCTTTTTAGTGTAATGAGTGACCTTAGGGACTTTATTATATTTCTACTGCATAGAACTCAATCTGAAAGGTTTAAATACAGTTCTTTACACCAGAGAAAATTCCTTAAACACAGTATTTTATTTTATTAATGCTAAGTGATTGAGAATAGAAGGTGACTGGTCTTTTTGTTAACGGATGAATTACAAGATTAAAGAAAAGTGTCTAAGTAGAATAGCAAATATAGTCAAGTTAAATAGGAACAGGGCCAGAGTTGTGAACATGGTCTTACAGAGGGACATTCTGAACTGTGGACTTTTGTTTATGAAAAAGCTCTTTTTTGTCATGACCATTTATATCATTCAGCCACTTTTTCTCCTTGTCTAAAGGAGCATGTACCTCAGTGTCATTTGCCATGCTCTACAGCTACTGGCTTGTATCATTGCTTCTTCCTTTCACCCAAAAGATTCCTCAGAACTCTCTACTTCATCATCCTCTATTAACTCTCAATCCACTATAGTCTGCCTTTTGCTTTCACTTTCACCCACACATTCATTTCTAGAAAAAAAAATAGTAAAGAGTTTTTTTTAAAATTGTTTTTATTTCCCTTTAAGATAGGTGAATTCATCTTAGGAAGTAACTAGTTTTAAATAGTTTTGAATTTTGAACCATTGCCTATCCACTGATGTCAATTTAAGGAGAAAATGGCTCTTTAATTTATTAAATAAAGAAAAAAGAAGCTTCTGCAGAATGAAGAAAATGTCAGGCCTTGGACTTTGACTTAGAAAACCAGCCATGGTACTGCAGATAAATGACATAAGTTTATGGAGAATCTTGGATCTCTTTGGCAAAGCTTAGAAGAAAGAGAGTGAAAAGCAATCATCTGATGGCTTATTCCCAGAGCCCACCTTACCTGGCATTTCTGCATTTTTCCACAATCTTGTCCCTAACTATTTCTGGTAGACTTCTCCAAGTCATCCTCACCTGCACTGACTTTCTTATATGTAATTTTATAGTTTTCCACCTGCTCCTTCTCAGTCACCTTCTTGACTCAATAACTGTCGAGATGTTGTTATTCCCCAGGCACTCTTTCCAGATGTGGGCCCTCCTCTGAGCTCAAGACCTATGTTTCCATTTTCTCCATGCAAATCTCAACTTTCTCATCTTTTAGGGACTTTATATTAATAGATTCTAACTAATATTTTACTCCTTTCACCTTTCCTGTCCAAACCTGTGTCTCCTGCTGTGTAAATTGCCCCACATAATGGAATTGTGTTGCGTCAACATTCTCATTCTCCATATCCAGTCACCCCCAAATCCACTGTCAGATCTTCTTCTGAAATAGCTGTCCAGTCTCTTTTCCCTTATCCATTCACCACCTGTTACCACTCACCACCTGTCACCAGCATGTTCAAATAGTCTCTTGCCTAGGCCCTCTATTCTTAGTTTCTTTTTCTTCCAAACATCCTCTAAACATTCTAGAGTGGCTTTCAATTACTCCAAATCCTAAAATAAAGTGGAAACTTTTAGCTTGCCATATAAGAACTTTCAAGCTCTGGCTCCAGTCTAGTTGGCCAGCTTCATCTTCTACAGGGTCTTCCTTGGCACCAGTCAAGAATTTTTGTGATTTCTTGTCAGTTCTTCTACTTGGAAAGACCTAATTAAATACTACTTATTCAAAAGTGCAGATGGAATGTATATCCTGTTGATGCCCTCCCTCAATCTTCGTTCATTCCAAAGGGATTGGTCCATACCTCTGTTACAAGAGTATAGAAGGTGTTCAGTACGTTCCCTCTGCAGCTCAAGGAAGCCTAGATTTGTTTACTATAAATAGACAAATTGTAGTTGTATATATTTACAGTTTTCCTGGATTTAAAATCCATTGATCTGGCATAATTCCTGGCTTACCTGTTTATTATATGACCATGGATAGGACATGTAAATAGATTTAATAATAAACCACCTGATGAATTTGTGAGAGTTAAATAGAAAAAAGTATATGAAATGACTTTGCAGATCATAGTATTTTATAAAAATACATTTTTGTTCACTGTCCGTAAAAGTTGATCAGGAATAAATCTGATGGTTCACATCAATTTAAGAATCAGAAAACAGAAAAAGTGATGGTTAGAGAGGTATGTCTTTCCCTCACTCCTGATTTCTATGAAGAGAGGTTTTCTTGGTTTCTTTCAATGTCTTTACTTTCTCTAACTGAGAATATGGAATAAATTACCTGATAGATAAATATCAGAATAATAGCTGGTGGGCATTCTAAGCTTAGCTTCACCCTTCTTTGTTTTGAGAGCTGTCTTCACAGAGAGGAGGAGTTTTCTTCTGCTTCCCCTCTGTAGAGGATGAAATGTGTGGAGGAAAACCTGTCCACTT
Organism: Chlorocebus sabaeus; assembly: GCF_047675955.1. Classification (NCBI taxonomy): domain Eukaryota; kingdom Metazoa; phylum Chordata; class Mammalia; order Primates; family Cercopithecidae; genus Chlorocebus; species Chlorocebus sabaeus. Next base: position 79,036,829 of record NC_132907.1, on the reverse strand, counting down.
GGTCAGCAGACCTAAAGCTATGTCCACCAACCTGGATTTTATCTGTTATACTGGTAATATAGTTTGGATTTGTGTCCCCACCCAAATCTCAGGTCAAATTGAGGAAGGGACCCAGTTGGAGGCGATTGGGTCATGAGGGTGGATTTCCCCCTTGCTGTACTCAGGACAGTGAGTGAGTTCTCACAAAATCTGATCATTTAGAAGTATGTAGTGCTTCCCCCTGCTCTCTCTCTCCTGCTGCCATGTGAAGAAGGTCCTTTCTTCCCCTTCATCTTCTGCCATAATTGTCAGTTTCATGAAGCCTTCCAGTCATGCTTCCTGCTAAGCCTGCAGAACTGTGAGTCAATTAAACCTCTTTTCTTCATAAATTACCCAGTCTTAGGTAGTGTTTTATAGCACTACCTAATGCTACTTGGACTAATGCAGAGAATTGGTACTGAGAGTGGGGTGCTGCTATAAAGATAACTGAAAATGTGGAAGTGCCTTTGGAACTGAGTAATGGGCAGAGGTTGGAAGAGTTTGGAGGGCTCAGAAGAAGAGAGGAAGATGTGGGAAACTTTGGAACTTCCTAGAAACTTGTTCAATGATTTTGCCCAAAATGCTGATAGTGATATGGATGATGAAGTCCAAGGTGAGGTGGTCTCAGATGAAGATGAGAAACTTATTGGATACTAGAATAAAGATCACTCTTCCTATGCTTTAGCAAAGAGACTGGCAGCATTTTGTCCGTGCCCTAGAGATCTTTGAACTTGAGAGAGTTGATTTAGGGTATCTGGCAGAAGAAATTTCTAACCAACAAAACATTCAAGATGTGACCTGGCTGTTTTTAAAAGTGTGCACTCATGTGTGCACAAGGGGATTTTCTGAAACTGGAACTTATATTTAAAAGGGAAGAAGAGCATAAAAGTTTGCAAAATTTGCAGCCCAGCCATGTGGCAGAAAAGAAAAACCTTTTTTTCTGGGGAGAAATTCAAGCCTGCTGCAGAAATTTGCATCAGCAAAGCGGTACCAAATGTTAATAGCCAAGACAATGTAGGGGAAATTTTCTCTAGGGAATTTCAGAGACCTTCACAGCAGCCTCTCTTATCACAGGCCCAGAGGACTCAGAGGAAAAAATGGTTTCCTGGGCCAGGCCCAGGACCCACTTGCTCTGTGCAGCCTCAGGACATGGCACCCTGTGTCCCAGCCACTCCAGCTCCAGCAGTGGATAAAAAGGACCAAGGTACAGCTTGGGCCATTGCTTTAGAAGGTGCGAGCCCCAAGCCTCGGCAGCTTCCATGTGGTGTTGGGCCTGCAGGTGTGCAGAAGGCAAGAGTTGAGATTTGGGAACCTCTGTCTAGATTTCAGAGGATGTGTGGAAACACTTGGATGTCTAGGCAGAACTCTGGGAAAAGGATGGAGCCCTTATGGAGCAAGGATGGAACCTCTACTAGGGCAGTGTGGAGGGGAAATGTGGAGTTGAAACCCCCACACAGAGTCCCCACTGGGGAGCTGCCTAGTGGATCTGTGAGAAGAGGGGCATAATTCTCCAGACCCCAGAATGGTAGATCTATGAACAGCTAGCACCAGGCACCTGGAAAAGCTGCAGACACTCAATGCCAGCCCATTAAAGCAGTCATGGGGACTGTACCCCTCAGAGCCACAGGGGCAGAGCTTCCCAAAGTCTTAGGAGCCCTCTTCTTGCATCAGCATTCCCTGGACATGAGACATAGAGTCAAAGGAGATTATTTTGGAGTTTTAGGATTTAATGACTGGCCTGCTGGGTTTGAGACTTGCATGGGGCCTGTAGTCCCTTTGTTTTGGCCAATTTCTCCCATTTGAACTGAGGGCATTTATCCAATGCCTGTATTCCCTTGTATCTGGGAAGTAACTCTTTAAAAACTCTTTCTTATTTACCACTTATTATAACTATCTCCTTCCTACTATTACTAAACAATTTTTATGTGAACAATTTTCTTTCTAGGCATGAACAGCTACTTAATTTCATGAAGTTGCATATGTTTATGTCATTTACCATATTTTGCTTTTGTTCTTGTTTTTTGTATACTGTAATTTCTCCTTATCTATGGGTGAAACATTCCAATACCTCCAGTGGATGCCTGAAACTGCAGATATCATCAAACCCTATATATACTGTTTTTTTTTTTAAATCTGATAATTGAGAGGGCTCCTAGGTGACTAATGAGTAGGTAGTATATACCGTATGAAAATACTAGACAAAGGGATGATTCACATCCCAAGTGGGATGAAGCAGAACAACATGAAATTTAATCATGTTACTCAGAACAATGGCAGTTTAAAATTTATGAAATGTTTATTTCTGGAATTTTACATTTAATATTTTTGGACCAGGGTTGATCATGAGTAACAAACTGCAGAAAGTGAAACCACAGGTAAGGGGGGCTATTGTACTTGACTCTTCCTGCCTCTTGGATTATATACTACTGAGCAGGAAACATTGTTATACTCACCATTGCAAACTTCCACAGTGCCTTCAATATGCCAGAGGTTTACTTAATATTTGGTGAATTGAGTATGTAGCTCCATGTTAGATTATTAGACTCAGTGAATATTAGAACTATTGCATTCTTGTATACTTTAAGCCAGTTATTCTTGATGGGAGATGATTTTGCCCCTAAGGGAGCATTTGGCAATATCTGGAGATGTTTTTCATTTTCACAATTGTGTATGTTTAGGGTTCCATGGTATTTAGAGAGTAGAGTTCAGGGATGCTGCTCAACATTCTACAAGGCACAGGATAGTTCCCTGAAACAAAAAATTATCTGACCCAAATGTTGATAGTGATGAGGTTGAGAAATCCTGCTTTAAACACAAAAAATATTATCCACAAAAATACCTTTATGGTCCAATATAGTCTTGTACTAATAATAATAACCAGAATTTTAAAATAAATATCACTTAAATAGGGTTCAGCATTTTTTGAGAAATGCAACTCTGTTATTTGAGGGATTTCTGAAATTAGAAATTTATTTGAGAGTTTTTATAGAGCTTTTTTTCCATCATGGTGTGAACTTTATTAACCTCATAGCTCATCTCAACTTATGATATAAGTTCAATAGAGGAACATTTCTCCTGCTTTAAAAATTTGGTTTATGGCTGGGCGCAGTGGCTCAAGCCTGTAATCCCAGCACTTTGGGAGGCCAAGACGGGCGGATCACGAGGTCAAGAGATCAAGACCATCCTGGCTAACCTGGTGAAACACCCTCTCTACTAAAAAATACAAAAAACTAGCCAGGTGAGGTGGTGGGCACCTGTAGTCCCAGCTACTCGGGAGGCTGAGGCAGGAGAATGGCATAAACCCAGGAGGCAGAGCTTGCAGTGAGCTGAGATCCGGCCACTGCACTCCAGCCTGGGTGACAGAGTGAGACTCTGTCTCAAAAAAAAAAAAAAAAAAAAAAAAATTTTGGTTTAATGTTTTATAAAAATGACAAACAGATGCCAACCTTGCATATGTTTTTAAAAAGTAGTTTCAATGTTTTCAAATGTGTTTAAGTTTTATAAATGTGATCATAGAATAAAATGTTATGGGTATATTTAGTTTTTTATTATGTATTATTTTGCAACTGAAGAATTAAATGTACAGGGCATGAAAGAGCCTGCTACAGATAAAGACATAGAAAACAGAGACAGAGAACAGAGAGAATAATACTCTTTTCCTTTGCTTAAGACATAAGATACCCATTTTCTGCTTCATCCATCTTAGGCAAGCTATGGTATTAGGGAAGTAATGGCAGAATGGTTATGTTGGGAATTGGAGAAAAAGCTGTGGCAAGACTTGTTTAAAGTAGAAAAAGAATTCACCCCTGCGTTCCCCTTTTCTAGCATCTTCCTTCTCAGTTGCTGAGAATGTGGCACAGCCTGTAAAGTAGCCTGATTCTTTATGTGGACTGTGTGATTCTGTAGTCCGGTAGTATTTCAGGGAATGCTAAAGTTGTGATATTTCTGCCATCTGCCTGTTGAGACATTGTCATATCATATCTTTTGATGCTTGGATCCACAAGAAAAAGAAATAGGAATTAGTTTTCTACATTAGGAGGTTTTCACCTTATCTCTTTTAGTTCAACAAAAGGCAGGGCACATACGTTTTCTACTCCTCTCTAAAAAAATGATGATGATGATAATACCTGTCCTACATAAGTGAAACTACTGGTTTGAGGATCAGATTTAATAACATGTGGGTTTTGAAAGCTAACACACTTTACAAATTACATGAATTATTATTTAACAAGCACGTACTTGAGTTTTGAGGAGGGAAAGAAAAGCCTTTAAAACTTTTAGAAGCCTCCTGTTTTTCTGACAATATGGCAGTAAGTGAATATTTTCCTTCTGGAGGATCCTAGAAACTGCTGTGTTGGGTCACAGCTTTTGAAGATAGAGTAAGTTTTTCTGTGAGGAAAAGTTGATAGAATATGTGCTTCCCCCCACCCCTTTTAAACTTCAAAAATAAGACTCTAATTACAGATATCTTTTCCAGATTGAACCACCACTAATTTAACGAAAAACATGTGTGTGTAACAAAAGAACTTGTAAAAGGAACATTTGAGGTTTCACATGGATTTTTGCAAAAGACAAACACAGTAAAATCACAGAATTGGCTGACGGACACTCTGCTATACTAAGGCTATAAAGGTTTTATTGAATCCTTGGGACTTATAATATCCATTCATCCTTTAAGAGAAACGAAAGGTCTTAATCCACAGAGGATCTTTCCACAGCTTACCAGAGAAGTAAATCCTCCTACCTTGAATGACACAGTCTAGGGCTTTCCGGAGCCCATTGTGATTTGCACATCTGATCTTCATCGATCCCAATATCAGATGTGCTGTGGAGAGGTCTCAGCCCTGTCATTTAGCATATGACCTGAAATGATATGAGAACTGGAGTTATTGCAGTATGTTTCCGATTAGGAAATTGCCCATATTGCAACTCTCATTTCAGAAAGATGCCTAATAATGCCAAGAGTACTAAATAGATATTCACCAATCAATCACTAAACAATGTAAGTTTAATTGACTCATATTCAAGATGAATGTGCTCAGAACCAGACACCTAGAGACCACTTATTAAAACCAGGAAGACTGACAAATGGAGATTCACTCCACACCCCATGGAAAAGCCCTCAAAGTTTTGTAGTAATATTGAGAAAATTTATTTAATAAGTTGAATTCAATAAACAGTTCCTTTTCCATGGTGCAGCCTAGTTACACACTCTTATTTTCTTTGTCCTTTCTCATAAGCTGTTAAGAGAAATTGCTGAGAAGTTGAGCAGACCAATACACTAGACCATGAGCCTTAGAGGCCGTCAGCTAGCTTAGATAGATAGGCAATATCTGCTGTATTATTACACTACTTGGAAATGAGGAGGGTCACTGTAATGAGAAATGTCCTTTGGACTGTTTTGAAACACTGTGATTGAGGGGGAGGAGAAAGGGGAGCTGTTGCTGAGCAGTTATCTATCCCTTTTGTCAATTATAGGGCCCAGTATATCCACATTCCCAGTCCTGAGCACAAGATTCTTCTCAAACATGAAGAAAAAAGAAAGACCTGTGGGCAGATACTATTCCTTTTTTTTTTTTTTTTAAGCAGCTTTATTGAGGTATAATTGACAAAAAAATGTACATATTTAGGGTGTACAACATGATGATTTTATATGCATATACATTATGAAATATTTACCACAATCAAGTTAATGAACACATCAATCATGTCACATAACAACCTTTTTTATTTTGTAGTGAGAACAGAAGATCTAGTCTCTTAACAAATGTCAAATATACACTATAGCATTATTAAGTATAGTCACCATACTGTACATTAGAGTCCCAGAATGTATTTATCTTATGAATGCAAGGCACTTGGGGTAATGCCTTTATTACTTATCTCTCAAATTCTTCTATACTGGTAATAAAAGTAATTGTGCAGCCACCATCTCTAATAATCACTGGTTATCTGGTGATACAGACAGCAGTTATTATATAGAATAATATTATAATTTCTTATCTAAATACTTTCAGTAAAAGGTAATAAATATCTGGTTAAAGGCAGCAAGTAATTCAGGGTCACACACATTTTTCCAATATTTAACAAAATAAAATTTAAAAAGTTAACCAAAAAAAAAAAAGCAGCCAAAAATTTACTAGTAGCAACCAAACCAGGAAAAATACTGAATTTTATGACAAATATTTCTAAAGGTGAAGCCAAGGAAAAATCTCAAAATGTTTCTACGTGGGTTTAAGCAATAGTGAGATCATCAGCCAGAAGCAATACCAATGAAAGAATGATAATTAATAAAATCTTATGAATATGTATCACTATTCTTTAATGTGGAGAGATGTGAGTCAATGAAATGAGTAGGAAATATTGGGAAATTAGAAAAGTGTTCAAGTATGAAACACCTACATGTCACTATAAGACCAGAGCAAAGGCAGAGAGGACAGTTAGGGTTTGCAGTTTTCTGGTCCCTTGCTGAACTGGGAGAATGGAAGGAGTCTACATCCATGGTGGGTGGAATGAGTCCCTGTGAAGGATTTTTAATGGAATTTTGGAAAGGAAATCAGAGTTCATGTCCCTTTTGATGAGTCAACCAACTAGGCTCTTACACTCACCAATTTGTACACTGAAACTTCAAAAAAGTAAACAGACAGCAGCTCCTAGACCTCAAATTATAGCTTGAGTAGGAAAAGACAAATCAATCCCATATAAGAAGAGAAGGAAATGGAAGATAATTCACTTATACCATATTAGAGCTCGTAAGCTCTGCATATTTTGAATAAGCAAGGTAAAAAAAAGTCATGACAGATATGCAAATATATTAAAGCAAAATGTTTTAAATGGGAAAAAGGGGAGAAAGGAAGGAAGGATGAAGGGAAGGAAAAAAAGATGCAGCAGGCATAACAAAATGGACTCAGTTTGAAAGAAAACACAGACCAAGAAAAAGAAGATTTCCCACTAGTGTCAAAAAAAAATTGAATAAGAATCATTCAATAAAACGGGCCTATGAATTTTTTTAAAAAAGGGAGAATAATGTTAACATGGAAAGTCAAATAAAGAGATAAAATTGAGAACCAGACAAAACATTACAGAGTTATCAAGTTAACCATAAAGGGAAAGGAATGTAATAATGGCAAAGAGAAAATCCTTGAGATAATTACTCTGAATTCAGAAAAAAAGGAGACAAGGAATAATCACAGAGTCGATGAAAAAGATGGAAGGCAGAAATGATACAACATAGGAATAATTGGTTTCCTTTAATTAGGGAACTGTACTAATGGAACAGAAATAAGTTTACAGAAAACTTTTCCCCAAAGGAAGGAAGGAATAAACTGTATATTGAAATGACATGTGGTATATAACCAAAAAATTGATAAAGAAGAATTTACATGGAAACCTCACTCCAGATAAAATCTGAAGACCTTCAATTGCCTCAGAGCCCAAGGTGACACATGTGTCCATTGCCTCTGTGACTTCATCTATTTATTCTTGGCAGCACTCACTCTTCACTGACCATGCTTGTCTTCCTTGCTGTCACTGAATACATCAGGGTACAATAATGCCCAAGGTCTTTGTATCTGCTCCACTTTATGCCTAGAAGGCCCCTCATCAGATACCCACATGCCTGGGTTCTTTATTACCTTCCCAATAAGACTTTCCCTGCTTGTTAAAATCGAAGCACAGTATTCAGTCACTCTTATCCCACTTTCTCACTTGATTTTCTCCATAGCAATTATCTCCTTCTGATACATTATGTAATTTACTTTTTATTTTAGTTTCTGTTTCTCTCTACAATACAAGGTATGCGCCCCCAAGGGCAAGATTTTGCTTTTGTTTTTGTTTTTACTGCTCTTAGTTGTAAAAAAATGACTGACATATTATAGATAATTGATAAGTATCTATGAAATAAATGATGCCTGTGGGTTATTACTTGCTAAAGAAGCAAGTCAGCCATCTCCAGTGAACAAGCAAGAATGAATTAATAAAGATTGTAAAGGCACCAGGACTAAGTGTGACAGGCAGTGCTGTGCCGGAGCCAGTGTGCCCTGGCTCCTGGAGCCTGTGCCCTGGCTCCTGGAGCCAACTCTGTGCATCTCTTCTTAACTCTGTGTTCAGTGACATCATATGGTAACCTGAAGTCAGCCATGAGAGCATTCATACCACAGAAATCAGCAAATGCTACAAGTGAGGGCACTTTTCCTAGAGGAACTGGCTATTCAACCTTTACTAGTATGTGGCTATGTAAAGGAAGCAACCAAACATGGAATCAGAAGGCTGAAATTTGAATCCCAGCTCTACTACCTACTAGTTCTCTAATTTGGGAAGATCATTTCTCAAGGCTGGGTCTCGGTTTTCTCAACTTTAAAGTGAGAGGGAGGAAACCCGTCATGAAGGTGGTCTGAGAGAAGGGACTTTGGAATGTCTGAGCTCTACTCACTTGGCCTCTCCACTCCACATAGTCCAGGCACCATTGAAAACCCTCACTGTCTACCCCCTGGATTATCTGGGCTATCAAGTAACGAGATTTATTTGTATTTACATGGTTGGATACACCTTCCAGTATTTTGTTAATGATTTTGACTTTTAGTCTGTAATTTTGTAGTTTAGCTACAAAATTCTGTAGATAAGACTTTTCTATCTTGTTTTGGAATCAAAGTAATACAGATTTCATTAAATAAATTGAGAAGCATTCTCTAATTTTCTGTTCTCTGGGAGGGTTTTTATAAGACTGACTGAAATGATTTCCTTTTGGAATATTTGATAGAACTTGTTTCCTTCTGGACCTGGTGGTATTTTGAAAGCTATATTTCTATTGATTTGATTTACTTAAAGTTTACAAAGATACTAAGAGTTTTGTTTTTGTTGATTCGGCTTTGATAAGTTATATTTTCTCAAGAATGTGTGTATTTTATCAAATATTTAAGGCCAATAAACATTCAAAATGTTTTCTCTTTTTTTGACTATAATTTTTTTTTAAAATAGCACAACCTACAGGAAATACCCATTATGTCTAAGGCAGGTAACCTGACTCTAACATTAACAAAATGCTGCCTAGCATCAGGAAAATAACTCATGCCAGGTATCAAGAAGTCAGAATATTAGAAAACAAGAAGACAAGGTACATAAGGTACAGTTAAAAACAAAAGGAAAGTACCATAACAAAATCAAAATTGCTAAACAGGAAGAGAATATAAAATCTGTAGTTTCCATATTAAAAACAGAAATTATAAAAGTAAATTTACATTGCATTTTAAAATAAGGCATATATTTAATTTATTAGTAAAGATGAAGACTGAAGGGTGGGAAACATTATGGCTAAATTTATATTTTTAAATTGATTATGAAATTGGGCTTTTACATGGAATTATCAATTTGGTAGATGCTAAATAACTGTGTGCCTCATTGCTGCTCTTTTATTTGAACTGTTTGTTTGTAACCTCTCTTTTTCCACTGGGTTGGTGTTATTTTTTGTTTGTGAATCTTATTTTTTCTCTGTGAGTCTCAATTTTTGATGTTCATATGGGGAACTTATGCCATTAAGTGACCATAATAGCATCTCAGATATGTACATACATGTACACACTGATAAAAAGAAAAAAAATATATATATATCTTCATGGTAAATCTTTATCACTAAGAATGCTTCAGGGCATAAAGCCTATTTGTCTGTTACTAAATAGCCATACTAGGTTTATTTTGATTGGTTTTGCCTGGTATATCTGTTCCCCATGCCTTGACTCCAACTTGCCTGTGTTTTAATTCCTTGTCTGTTATAACATACAAACCTGGAATTTGTTTTTCCCTTCTCCTGCCATTTCAATTGATTAGTATTTTTAAATTCAAATTTTCTCTTTATTTTCCTGGAGTTTACACATTGTATTTCTATCATGTTAGTGGCTACCCTTAAATTCTTAACATTAGTAATTGATTAACACAGCCTAAAGTTAATCATTATCTTTATTCTCTTTTCACATAACGTAAGGACCTTAGAATAGCTTAAAACTAACCAGTCCCTCCTTAAGTGTTATTGCTAGCTAGTGCACTATTTCAATAGAGTTCTAAGAACAAGTATTATTATTGTTTGAAATAGTATTTGTTTAGATATAACCATGTGTTGACCATTTTCTTTGCTCCTCCTCTTTAGTGGATCTCCACCCTCCCTGTTGGAATCATTTCATTTGTTTCTAATGCACTTTTTAAAAAGTGCATTGTATGTTATGGCATATTCTCTTGTTTTTGTTTCTTGTTTGAAAAGATCTGTTTTTTGGTCTTCATTCTTGAATGATAGTTAAGTTAATGGCTATTTTCCCACAGCATTTTAGAGATATCAATTCACCACGGTCAATCTTCCATTGTTACTGTTGAGCAATCTACTGCCTGTTAAATTCCTTTGTGATTAATCTCCCTTTCTCTCTGACCCTTTCGCAGTTTTCTCATGGTCAATATGTGTAATTGCTCACTGTCATAAATGCCTTCCTGTATAACTAGCCTAAAATATTTTATGTGTTAGGAAGACGATTTTTTTCTTAGTCGTACAAAAACTATATCCTATATGGTTATTTGCCGTTCCTTTAGTAATTGTTTCATTTAATTAACATTTATGGAATATCCTCTACATTTATGGAGTTGTTCTAGGTGCAAGCAATAGAGGCAAAAACAAAGCAAAGAAGGCCTGTGCTCTAATAGAGCTTATCTTCCACTTTTAATTAAGTCTCACCTCATTCTTCCATAGGCTTTCACAATATTGGGTTAATTAGCAATTTTCCTTATGTGCTCAATTTTCCACCCCTGACAATTATTATCTTTCTTGTAAGCCTTCTCAACACCTACTTCGTAACCTTGAGTTTGCAAAAGTAGATTAATGAAAAGCAAGGCTCTAATGAGGACTTTGATGGTCTCAGAGTCAAAAGTTCTCTTTAATTTCAGAGTTACAAAAAAGCACACCAAGGTGGAATTTAGGATACTAGTACCCTTGTTCAAGCTTCAATGGTTGAGCGGTCTTGAAAAAATTCCTAAACCATTCTGAGTACTAATTTCCTAAATTCTAAAATGAAGAAGTAGTCTCAATAATTCTTCAAGTTCATCTAGTTCTATTGCTTTACTTTCCAAAGCAGTAGCAAATAGACACCTTGGATAAGTCCTGAAATTTATCCTCTCCTATTCAGTTGTAAAGAGAAAGAGTGCTCTTTGCATAAGAGCATTTGTATCAGGAATGACTTCATTTGAGAGTACAGAAAATCTGATTTCAAGGATAAACAAATGGGAGATTAGATTTATTATTTCATATTATGATAGGTCTTAAATAGGTGACTTCAGGATTAATATAGCGGCTTACATATGTCACAAGGGGCCCAGGCTCCTTCTACTTTTCTACTTTGTCATAATGAGCAAGAAGCATTGGTTCTCACTGTGGCAGGATGGCAGCCATGCCTCCGAGCCTTTCATTTCCCTTTCAGGAAGCAGAAGAGACAAGGAGAAAAAGCTGAAGAGGCAAAGTGGGCCACAGCAACTGAGTCTATTCCTTTCTTAAAAAGCTTTCTTGGAAATTCTCCCACTGACTTCCATGAATGACTAATTATCCAGAATTGTGTCACATGGCTATTACTATCTATAAATAGCCATGAAAATTTTACTATTTTAGGTTTCCGCATTTCTAACAAAGAAAGCTAACACGTACTTAAATCAACAAAGTCATTACCCATCTTGCCTTTGTTAAAAAAACAAAACAAAACATAAAGACTCAGATACAAGGAAATGTTCTAGGAGAAAACATCTAATCATTACACAAACAGACAAGACAAAATTCAGTGATGGAAAGTAAGAATTAACTGAAAAGGTGTGTTTTGAATGGAATCGTGTTTCCTTCGCTCTGCATTTTGATCATGCCACGTGTTCTCTTGATACAAAAGCAAGATGCTTTCCATTACCTTTGTTCTATATACACACAGATGATCTTAAAGTACAGAGACAGAGGGACAAAGGAAGAAGGGAGTTATTCAATACAGAGTTGAATGTGGTTACTTTCTATGTTCTCAAGCCACCTTGACTTGCTGATGATCACATAGCTTTTAATTATATACAGTGGAATTCATGTTGTCAATCAACTGGGTTTATTCTGTGGACTGCTCTTTGCATAGAGGAGAGTGGCTTTAAAGAAATTATCTTCTATACTGTTTGATTTTCCTGCTGATATGAATCCTCTCTAGTACACTTGGCTCTCAATGCTTAATGCTTTAGGTATACCACGAGTCTGACTGCTTAATGTTGCTTAATGCTTCAAATATGGTGCAACATAATGGAAATGATATGAGGTTAATGATCACAAGACCTGGATTCAAGTGCTTCCTTCTCTGAAGCTCACCAATCTTATCATCTGTCAAAACATTAAAGGAAACATTAGTACCCACACCATGTGATCGTTGTAAGAGTCAATGAGAAAAAAAATAACCATTAAGTCCCACCTATTTATATTTGTTTTTGTTGCATTTGCTTTTGGGTTCTTGGTCGTGAAGTCTTTGCCAAAGCTAATGTCTAGAAGAGTTTTTCTGATGTTATCTTCTAGAATTTTTATGATTTCAGATCCTAGATTTAAGTCTTTGATCCATCTTGAGTTGATTTTTGTATAAGGTGAGAGATGAGGATCCAGTTTCATTCTCCTACCTGTGGCTTGCCAATTATCCCAGAACCATTTGTTGAATAGGGTGACCTTTCCCCACTTTATGTTTTTGTTTGTTTTGTCAAAGATCAGTTTGCTGTAAGTATTTTGGGTTTATTTCTGGGTTCTATATTATGTTCAAATAATTTAATTAAAGAGCTTCTGCACAGGAAAAGGAACAGCTGGCAGAGTAAACAGGCAGCCTACACAGTGGAAGAAAATCTTCACAATCCATACATCTGACAAAGGACTAATATTCAGAATCTGCAAAGAACTCAAACAAATCAGGAAGAATAAAACAATCCCATCAAAAAGTGGGCTAAGGACATAAACAGACAATTCTCAAAAGAATATATACAAGTGGCCAAAAAACATATGATAAAATGCTCAACATCACTAATGATCAGGGAAATGCAAATCAAAAACACAATGTGATATCACCTTTCTTCTTCAAGAATGGTCATAGTCAAAAATCAAAAAATAATAGATGTTGGTATGGATGTGGTAAAAAGGGAACACTTCTATGCTGCTGGTGAGAATGTAAACTAGTACTACCACTATGGAAAACATTGTGAAGATTCCTTAAAGAATTAAAAGTAGAACTTTCACTTGATTCAGCAATCCCACTACTGGATAGCTACCCAGAGGAACAGGAGTCATTATACAAAAAGATACTTGCACATGCATGTTTACAGTGCACAATTCACAATTGCAAAAATATGGAACCAGCCCAAATGCCCATCAATCAATGAGTGGATAAAAAAACTGTGGTCTATATATGCAATGGAATGCTACTCAGCCATAAAACAGAATGATTTAATGGTATTTGCAGCAACCTGGGATAAGATTGGAGACTATTATTCTAAGTGAAGTGATTCAGGAATGAAAAACCAAACATCCTATGTTCTGGCTCACAAGTGGGAGCTAAGCTCTGAGGATGCAAAGGTGTAAGAATGATACAATGGACTTTGGAGGCTCAGGGGAAAGGGCAGGAGGGGGATGAGGGATAAAAGACTACAAATGGGGTTCAGTGTATACTGCTTGGGTGATGGGTGCACCACAATCTCACAAACCACTGCTGAAGAACTTACTCATCAATCTTTCCTGTAATTGTGGAAAATTAGCATTCAGCATTCTACAAATCTCATGGAGAAATAGACAAGTAATTATGTACTTTATAATATAATCATCACTAAAATATAAATAATACACAAGTGAAGCAGTAGTTATAATGATTATCTAAATCTCTGTAGAGGAGATAGGAAGGGCTGCTTAGAGAATATAATCCTTGTACGGAGACTCTTAAGAACATATAAGATCTTCTAGGGAGATAAGATGTGGGAGAGAATTCATGAAGAAGGGGAGGAGCCAAGAACTACTGAACATGATGTATTAGGAGAGGTGTGATGGATAGAAGGCTGGAAAAGAAAGCAAAGGTCACATAGAAAACAGTTTTTATCACCTTAGAGGAAAAACGATGCTCATAAAGAGCCTTAGTACATGCCTGATTAAGGAGGTACATTCTGTTGTGTAGGCTATAGGGAAGTTTGAAGAACTTCGAGCAAGGTACAGAACAAAGAGAGAGAGAGAGAGCGAGAAAGAGACACAAACAAAGCGCCCCAATAACATTGTCTAGAATGGATTGGAAGGGGCTGGAAGCCTGTGAGTAGGCTGTTGCAACTGTCCTACATGGAATGATGGATGATACCATGAATACATGGGAGTGGGCAGGTGGGTTGTGGACTATTTGGGAAATAAATTAACTGAATGTTTTGATCAATTTGATATGGAAGGGAATGAAGAAACTGATTGAGACTCAGATTTTTGACTGGATATTATTATTCTCTGAGATAAGGAATTTAGAGGACAGAGTCAGAGTGGCTTAAATGATTGAGAGTAAAGTTTGAAGCAACCTGAGTTTGAGATATAGACAAGGTAGGAGATGGGGCTTTGGAGGATCTAAGTAGCGATGTACAGACAGCCATTAGATATCCTGTAATTCACTCATTCAATATTCATTAAATATCTATGGGTCAGGCACTAGGCTGGGCAGAGATGATGTAAGATGATAGAATAGAGTTTCCTCAAGGATTTTATTGTTCTACTGGACAACAGCCATATACTCCTGCAAGCTAAATGAAACCATGTAAATGTTAAGATAAAGGTAAATAAAGAACATGAGGGGTAGTACATTAATTTGGTTCTTAAAAGGAACACCTAGAATGGAAGTTCATTGGGTTAAGAACATCAACATAGAGGCAACTGATGAACCAATGGGCATTGTTGATATTGCACAGGGAAACATGTAAGATGAGAAGAGAAAAGTACTGAGGTCTACCTAGAAGTCACCAACAAGCTTGAGAAAGGGGAGGCAGGACAGAGTGGTATTTAACAGCTGGGGTGTTGTTTCAGGAAAGACTAAGATGTGAGTCCCAACTCTGCCTCTTCTGAATGATTACCTTGTAAAACTTATTCAACCTCTTTAAGGATATTTTATCTTTTAAAAAATGAACATATTGTTATTAGGTCTGACTCAAAGGCGTGTGGAAAGAATTAGAGAAATGATGTTTAAGTCTAGAAAAATGTAGTATTTTATATTAAAATATTTAAAGATATTTTCAATCTCCAATAAAATTGGAGTTTAAAGATGAGAATAAAAACAGGGAAACAGTCCTGTCTTGGAAGCTAGGAAATAAAATAATTTCAAAATAGAAGTCAGTAGTCATCTGTGCCAGATATTGCAGCAAGGCTGATATAGTGAGGAATAAAAATTTTCTGTTGGGTTGAGGGATAGAAGGCCGTTTTTTGCCTTTAATGAAAGTAGTTTCTAATGTCTTCTGGGGCCAGTGGTTTGAAGCTGGATGGAAGGTAAAGAATTGCAAAGAGCAAGACACAATTATTCTTTCAGGAATATTGGTGCTGAAAGAGAAGGTAGATAGCCTGAGGGAGATGAAGTGTCAAAGAAAGAGCATTGTTTTTCCTCTAAGATGGTAAAAACTGTTTTCTATGTGGATAAGAGAGAATCTGTGAAAAAGGAAAATGGTGAAGAAACAGGAAAGAAAAAATACTTGGGTTGAGGTTCCGGAGACTGTTGAAGACATGAGGACTGGAGCATTTACTGCTGGGTGAGCTTTGAAGAGGACCTAAGTTAGCAGGGATGGAGAAATTATCTTGATGAGGTCATCTCTGTGTGTTGAGTTTCAGTTTTCCTGGAGGTGGGTGGTTATTGCCTAATGGGGTCAAGCAGATGGCTTCTATGAATGGAGCTGGCCTGCCTGAGTGCATCTGCAGACATTATGTGAGTGGTAGGGCTTGGAGAGAATTAGAGCACTGGGGCTCCTCAGTCCCAGCTGGTTGTACCTTGTAAGAATATTGAGGCCGAAGTTGTGAGACATTCCAGTTTTTCAAAAGAAGCCAAAAGCTTGGATTTTATGTGAAATATCCTGGTTTTATTTGGGTTCTCATTTAAAGGGAACAAAAAGCCAAGCCCAACAAGACCCACCTGCGTGCTAGACTTGGCCCATGGGCCACTAGCTTGTAACTTCTACCAAGAGAAGAGAGAATGCAGTGTTGGAGAAGATACAGACCATGAAGCAGGAAGCAGACATCCTATCACCTTGGTCAAGAAAGCATAGGTCGCTGAACTAGTAAGGCAAATACACAGACGGTGCACACTGTCAGAGATCAGCAGACTATGAACTATCTGACTCATTTGTTACTCTAAAGGTGGGTTTAATGGTTGCTGTGAAGGAAGACATCAATAAAAATAATAAGAAAGCCAATAACAGCTTTCATATTTTAATCCCCACCTTGCACTGACACGTGTATGCTCAGCCATTCTTGCATGTGCACCTCCCCTGACCACTCCAAACACATCCAAGCATCTTCCTCTATTACCACCGGGATTCTTCACTTCTCCTCTGCTCCAGAGGAGCTTTCAATCCAATTTCATCCCCTTTCCCACCTTATCCTGACCTTAAACCTGTTGGAAAGGATGGCATTTTCCTATATTACAAGAGTAAGTTGCATTCCACTAATATTATAGTCTCCTTGGCTCCATCTCTAACCTGGCAAGCATGGAAAAAATGGAAGTTTACATATTGAAAAAAAAAAAAAAAAAAACAAACTTCTAGATTAGCTCATGTTTTGTTTGGAAAATATATGAGTCTGCCTGGAGATAGTAGAGTAATGCAGTTCCTTTATGGTGTGGGGGGATATTGTGACATTTCCTAAGCATAGTAGCTTCGTGGTTTCTTGGATGGTAAATGTCTAAAGGAAACTTGCAAAAAGTTGTTTTGTAAACTCAACAGAAACTTAAGACAAAAAATGTCATTTTTGGCTCTAACTGCAATAATTGCCTAGAGAGTACCACATGTGTATTTTTAAAAGGTTTCAGAAGAAAATACTTAATCATTACATGCTGAATTATATGTATAATTCTTTAGTAAAAAATGTTGCTTTCTCTTATTGTAGAATGTGGAATAAGAGAAGTGTTCATTTCTCTTCCTATAGGTAAGTATAATTGTGGTAAACCTAAAGTAAGACTGATGGCACATATTGCCAGGAGCAAAGATATAAATAATGGCTGGATGGCACTACCAGGGACCTTCAAAAGCTTTGTGCAAGAGGAAACTGCAGGTGTGCACTCACTGCTGTGTCCTTGGTGACTAGCTCAAAGTCTAGACTATGCAGAGGGCTCCCTAATCATTTTTAAAAGGAAGAAATGGGAGTTATGTGTGAGATACATATTTTAGTTTGCATATAACTATTTTGTTACTTTACTTTTTAAAGTTTGAATTTTGCCTCAATTAGATTATTTTCTTTATTAGGTTTTTATTTTAAATATATAGCATTGGTACTTCATTGTAGTAACTCAATAAATTTTTGGTATGTCTACACAGCTCTTCCACATTGAACTAATTTGTTCTGATTTTTTCCACTTAGCTGCTAAAGTCCTTCAGCACTGTGCGGATACAGGAAGGATGTATTTTCTAGGAAATTTAAGAGAAGTTTTTAGTCCCCATTGCAACTTTTTCAGTCTCTCTTCTGTAGAACACTAATGTGAGTCAAGATGTTAAAGAAGTCTGCCAAAAAAAAGTTTATGGTGGCCAAGTAAGTTTAGGAAATACAGCATTTTGGGACTAGACATTTGAGCCTTGATATATATTAGTTTATTAAGAGGTCTGAAAAATCCTTCAATAAAATAAATCTTTTCAGTTTTATTTATCCAAGCACACTCAATATTTTTGACCATGGGATCTATTTCTAGTGGTATTAAGTGTTCCATACAAAAGGCTTACAAAATGTTGCCCTGCCCTATACTTATATAGTTGTGCTAATTCTTAATATATTCTAAATCAAATTGAATGTATCATGAAAAAGAAATAAAACTAAAAGAAATTTGGACGTCACTTTCTTTCTGATACTTGTAAGGTTTTTCTTTATTTTTAAATAATATACAGTGAACTTTAAAGTATATGAAATGTGCGCAAAGTAGTTAAATGACCTAACAGTGTTCTTTGGTTTCTAATGTATAATTTTCTAAGCCAAAAAGGACACTATGCACCTTGGAAAGTGGAGAAATAGATACAGTTATCCACGTTATTGACCATTTTCATTTTGTCTGTAACACATTCAAAATTCCCAAGGCTACACTGCATTGTCTTCAGATACAATAAATTCTACTTTGAACACGAAACATTCAGCTCTCTGGTATTGGCAGAAAATTGTCTCTTGACATGCTTATATGCCATAGAATCTGAAATGTTTTTGAGATGAGAGAAAATTTGATATTGTCTATGTCAACATGATATGGACTGTGCTTTATAAGAAACTGAAATCCAGTTTCTATTAGGTTTACATACATTGTTCCACCCTTGGGGAAAGAAATACGTATAGTAAACATATGATAAGAGCTGTTGAGAACTGACAGGTCTTATTTAATTTGTTTTAAAATCCGAAGGCATACTATATTTCTAAAGAGCCTGAGACATCCACATTGTAAAAGTTGAGCAGCTAAGCTGCAAAACAGATTAATATGTATGACTGGAATTTAGCATTCCATATTTTATTCATACTTCACTCTTCGATGTATTCTGGAAGGTTGGTAAAATTATTTTAGGTCTCACTTTTTTTGTCATGGAAATGGGGATAACAGAGGGCAGGATATGGATGTGTCCTCTCTGCAAGAAGAAATTTAGAAAACAAAACATTTTGACTGCATAGGCTCTGGAACTGACCTAGACAGCTTGGTTTCCTAAGCCTTGAAAAAAATTGAATTCAGGAAGATCATGATTCTAATGTCTATGACAACTACATAGATAAGAAACAGCATCTACATGGACCAAAGGATAAGTATAATCAGGCAGTATCACATTGATATCTTTTCTTCGTCAGTTCTGAGAAAAACTGTTAAAAATGAACAACTGCTTGTGACATAAGAACAGGAGTACATCCGCTGTCACTCTTTTACACAAAGAGAATAAATAGTGCTGTAAGGAAGAGAGTTTTTTTGGCTCATTCAATGCCTTTGGACGTTGTTGAACATGAGTAGTCCTTTGTGAAAATCCCAAATTCCATGGACAATTAAGATTCCAAGATGCTTATTCAAACTATCCAGAAAAAGCTTCCCCTGGTCAATTCAACAATAATTAAGTATATACATATATAAAGATCTTTGGCAGAAAATCTTTATTGGATTATTAAATAAAATGACAGGTCTGGATAGCTAAGCCTACCCAGCCTCATTGTTGCCTAGGCTGGAGTGCAATGGCGCCATCTTGGTTCACCGTAACCTCTGCCTCCCAGGTTCAAGTGATTCTCCTGCCTCAGCCTCCCAAGTAGCTGGGATTACAGGCATGTGCCGCCACAACAGGCTAATTTTGTATTTTTAGTAGAGGTGGGGTTTCCCCATGTTGATCAGGCTGGTCTCAAACTCCCGACCTCAAGTGATCCACCCGCCTCCCAAAGTACTGAGATTACAGGCATGAGCCACCGCGCCTGGCCTTGTCTCTTCCCAGTCTTTATAAGCAGGAGTCTAAGGCTTTGAGAGTAACTCTTTAACAGAGAAGCCCTTCTAAGGTTTGTGACCCTTCCTGTTGACAAGGTTACAAAGTTCCTCTCCTTAGGTTATGATATTTGTCCAAAATAGAGTATTTGGTGCTTCTGGAATGATGTGGTTACAGAGAAAGCCCTGTTGCATAGAATGCTCTGTATATCTCATACTGCTTCCTTTTCCTGGGAATACAGGAAGACCACATTCTCCTAAATCTCTTGCTGTGTAGTTGGGGCAATGAAACTGGCCACTGTCATGTGCATGTAAGTGATGTTTGCTACTTCCATATTTGGTGCTTTAAAACATCCCATGGGAGCAGTTTGGATCCCTGAATTACCCACCCAGAGCTGCCCAAACTTCATTACATTTTGTGAGGGTAAAAACTGGACTTCTTTTTGGTATTATGTCACTGGTTTGTGGGTTCATCTGTTGCAACAACTAGCATTAATTATCCTGAGTAATAAGCTCAGAAAACAATCAAATAAGCTGGCAGTCAAGTACTTTCATTAAATTTTGTCCCATTAAATATTTTTATATTGGTTGATCTCATTAATAATGGGGCAAAAGTGTCCACAGGCCCCTCATACACTTACCAATAGTCTAGGAATGTGGTATCACATGGAAACAAGCATTAATAGTCTGAATAAACATGTCAAAGGGTGATGGGTTGTTATTTTGTTTACCTTAATGAAAATCTTATTCACAGACAGATTTTTATTTTAGTGTGGCTTAGATTCTTTTAGTCCATTGGCCTCAGGGCTTTTAAAAATGTACATTATAGGCTGAGTTCTGGGACTTCTGTCCCAGAGAAACAAGAATCTTGTGCAATTACAGACAAGAATACTTAATTTTAAGTATTTATGGCTACTTAGTATTTACTACTAGTGCTTTCTCAGATCTGTCTCGTGTCTCCATATCAATCCATATCAGCCCCACATAGAACTAAGCTACATTACATTTCTGTTGAGTGATAGAAAAATGTAATTTGAGTCACAGGGGTATTCAAATATATGGATAATTTTCATGCAGAATAAATAGACATTCTTGGGGACACTGGTTCCATTGGTTCCTACATTCAAATGACACCGTTTGAATGTAGGAACCGATGGATATGTCTGTCCAGCTGATGAGGTGAGGGAGGGTGTGGGCCATGTGGAATCAGCAATGGCCTTGGGACTGAAAAGTCTGCTGCCAAGTTCTTACGTGACAACTACTGTTATGTGACCTTAATATTTATCAGGAATAACTTAGTGTTTGAGAGAGTCAGTGTTCTGATTTGTGAAATGGGGATAATAAATATCTGGCCAGTTTCCTTCATGTGATTGCTTTAAATTGTAAATAAGTTAATATACATAAATGTGTTTGGCAAAATGTTATATCAGCCTATTCTTATGGTTAATTTAGGATTATTAGTTAGGAGTCTTGAACCAAAGCTGGAAAAGCACAAATGTGCATGCCATTCACTTTTTGAATAGAGATATCGTGGAGGAGCTATTAGAAGGGAGCAACTCTCACCCCACTCATCCACAATTGCTCAGTGTTTGGAGTTAAGAGGTTGAAGATCCCCTGCCTGCAGAACTTCGGCAATGGACTCCTGTGGATGTGCTAACGTCAGTGAATAAAACAATATTTTTGCCTCTAGATTAGTTAGCCCTTTAAGATTAAGAAAATAGGCAGACTTCACTGGAGGGGCTTTTAAATAGGGGGAGAAAAAGCATCCCAGATACAGACAGAAATCATGTGATACAGATCATAAAATTTCTCCTGAGCTGGATTTAATTAGAAATTGCTGGAACTATTTGGCATGCAAACAGCTGCTGTCAGATCTGCACAGCATTTCCCAGCCTTGGAACAGCTGTATATAGTTTTTCTTTCTCTTTCCAACTAGACCTATGTAGAAAACCTGTTATGTTCTGGCAAGAGTTTGGAGTTATTCTCATGAGCTAATCAGATCAGCTTAGACAATACATGAAAAAGATTTGAGTGTTTTATATTTAAACAATCCTTTATCCTTATTTTGTTGAAACTTTCTCAGAATGTTTTCAGTGTGAGCTCGTGAATTTTTTTGAAGGGAAAATATTTCAAAGCACCCTGGAAGCTCTAGCAGTATTGCAGAGGGTCTGTTACACTTTGAGCCGGTACAATTTTAGTACCCTTAAACTCATGTGAGCTGGAGGCACTCTTTAGCTCAGGCATTTGGAATGTCCTGCTAATTATAATGAGGTGAAGGGGCGAGGGATCTTTGAATTTTGTACTGAAAGGATAGACAATGCTTCTTGTCTTGAACAGTCACCATGCAAATGAATTGTGGTGGTCACAAGGATGAGAAGAGGGTGAATATTTCTGTGTGGTCCTCCCCACTACCGGGGAAACATTAATTTCAAACACATGCTTCACTGGTGATTAATAGTATTATATAGCCATGCCCAAGGGAATACAGGGTGTGTGTATGCGTGTGCAAATGTGCGCACATGTGTGTGCATGCGTGCACACCCATAAAAGCTGTTCTGAAAAGTTCATGGGACTTTAAGATCTGCTATGGGAGTGGTTCCTACTAGGGAAATTCAAATCCTTTCCCCCAAAAGCAACTCTAACAGTGGACAAAATGGTCAAACACAACCATTTCACAGCACTCTAGAATCTGATCAAAAGCGTGCAACTTGCTGAGAAGGGCTTATTCATGAGAACTACTAGATCTTGGTTAAGAACAGAATGAACCTGTGACTGTATTCCCAGGGGCTATTTCCAGCCTCCCAACTCTGTCAGTGTAGTAGCTCAACCAGGGCAGGCAGGGCATTCATAAAATCCTCCAGCTTAACCGTTCCTGCAGAAAGGGTGTCTTCATCCTTTCTGGCTGCTGTAATAGGCTAGGACGGTTATAAACAACAGAAATTTATTTCTGGAGGCTGAGAAGATCAAGGATGGCATCCTTCCTGGTTCAGGGCCCTAAGAGTCCAATTACTGGCAAAAAGGTTCATTTAATTTGGAGCATTACCAGTTAAAGGGGCAACTTGGTGGTAAGTGAACAGGGAGGACCAGCAGCTCTGTTTGCATGAGATTGTGAACCCATGTGGGGCAAGCAGTATTCAGAAGAACAGGCAGAGAGTTAGCAGATATTTCTCGGATGTAAGAGAGCTTTAAAGGCTTGCTAAGCTCTGCCCTATGGTGGATTCTGCAGGCCATATGCATGCACAGCAGAGATCAAAGCAGCTCATGCCACCATGCCACACATCCTTGGCAGATGCATCCTGAATACAGGGGTGCAGGGTAGAGGGGAGGGAGCCAGTCATTGGCCCCTTCATTGAAGATTCTTCTATGCACCACTAAAAACTTTGGACTCAATCCAACAGCAGTGAAATGTCACTTGGATTTTGAAAGAATCACTCTAGTAGCCACGTGAAATGGGGAGAAGAAGGGAAACTAAAGTTGTATTCCTCAAACTGTGATGCCTTGTCCTTGACTAATAAAACTGTATCAGGATCATCCAGAGAGCCTACCAAAATGCAAATTCCTGTGTTCCAGCTCAGACTTACTGAATTAGAAGCATAATTCAGCAGTTCAGGGGTAGGGCCCAGGAATGGACATTTTTTACAAACATGGCAGGTGATTGTGATGCATCCTAAGTTGGAAGGTTAAAATCCAGGGAATTGAGAGACAGAATGTTGGTCCAGGTGACAGAAGAATTTGAAATTAGGAAGAAAAAAATAATTGAAGTTTTTGAGCACAGAGGAAATATCATAGTAGTTTGGTCATTCTAACTGTAATATGCAAAATATCTATACCTTTTGGCAGCTGCAGCTTCCATTTTGAGTGATAAAATATCATAGCTTATTTAGATGCAATTATGAATTATGTATGTACCACACTAATTCCAATTAACAGTATATGGTCACTAAATTTAAAAATAAGAAGAAATTATAATTACTAATCAGCTTAAAATACACTATTATAATAATAAGATGTTTTATGTAAGCTTTTGAGTAATCAAAAATATACATACAAATATACACATCAGAGGAAGAAAAAAGTCAACAGCATTACAATAAATCAATAAAACACAAAGGAAGATAACAAGAGAGGAAAATAATTACAATATAGAGAGAAAACAATGAATAAAATGGCAATAGTAAGCCTTTTTATATCAACCACTTTAAATGGATTAAACTTCTCAATCAAAAACATAGAACGACTGAATGAATAATAAACAGGACCTAACTATAGGCTATTTATAAGAGACTCTCTTTATATGTAAGGACACACAAAGGCTGAAAATGAAGAGTTAGAAAAAGATATTCTATGAAAATGGTAACCAAAAGAAAGCAGGGTAGCTGTACTTATATCAGACTAAAGAAACATTGAGTCAAACCATCATAGAGACAAAAAAGACATAATATAATGATAACATCAATTCACCAGGAA
Organism: Chlorocebus sabaeus; assembly: GCF_047675955.1. Classification (NCBI taxonomy): domain Eukaryota; kingdom Metazoa; phylum Chordata; class Mammalia; order Primates; family Cercopithecidae; genus Chlorocebus; species Chlorocebus sabaeus. Next base: position 79,012,689 of record NC_132907.1, on the reverse strand, counting down.
AATATAACATTTGTAAAAATATATGTACCCAACATTAGAGTACCTATAGATAAAGTAAATGCTGACAGAACTGAAGAAAGAAATTGATAGCAATATAAGAATAGAAAACTTCAATATAACACTTTAATAACAAATAGAACATCCCAACAGAAAATCAATTAGGAAGTGGGAGACTTGAATAACACTATAGGCCAAACGGATCTTACAGACATATACAAAACATTCCATCAGCAGCACACTATATATTCTTCTCAGGTGCACACAGGAATTTTTCCAGGACAGATCACATGATAGACCATGATAGACCACAAAATAACTCTTAACAAATTTAAGAAGATTAAAATAAGCTAAGCATCTTTTCTAACCATAATGTCAAACTAGAAATCAATAACAGAAGGAAAATTAGAAAATTTACAAATATATGGAATTTACACAACATGCTTACGAAATGGGTCAACATACTTATGAAATAGGTCAAAAAGGGATAAAAAGTGAGGAAAATATCTTGAGATAAATAAAACTAAAAACAAATTATACTAAAATTTATGGGACACAGCAAAAGTAGTTTTAAGATGGTTCATAGTGATAAATAACTTCTTTAAGAAAAAACAACAATATGAAATAAACAATTTAACTTTTCACCTCAAGGAACTGGAAAAAGAAAAACAGGAAGAATAATAAACAAAATAAATCTAACATTAGTAAAAGGAAGAAAATAACAAAGATTAGAGCAATAATAAATAAAAAAGACCAGAAAAATAGAAAAAAATCAACAAAACCAGGAGGTTTTTTAAAAAGATAAAATTGACACACCTTTAGCTAGGCTAATAAAAAAGGAGACAACTCAATTAAATAAAATCAGAAATGAAAGAGAAGACATTATAATTGATGCTGCAGAAATGAAAAGGTCATATAAGACTTGTATAAATAATTATATATGCAACAAATTTGATAATCTCAAGGAAAATGATAAGTACCTAGGAATATGCAACCTACCAACACTGAATCATAAAGAAATAGAAAATCCAAACAGATCGACAATGAGTAAAGATATTGAGTTGATAATCAATAATTTTCCAACAAAGAAAAGCCCTGGAACAGATGGTTTCATTTATAAATTCAACCAAACATTTAAAGCAGAATTAACACATATCTTCTAAAAAGTTGAAGGGAAGGAACTCTTTCAAACTGTTTTATGAGACCAGCATTACCTTGACACCAAAGCCAGACAGACACAGCAGGAAAAGAAAGTTACAGGCCAACACTCTTGATGAACATAAGTGCTAACGTTTTCAAGAAAATTCTAGCAAACCAAATTCAACAACACACACAAGGATCACATACCACCATAATGGGGGATTTATCACTGTACTGCAAGGATGGTTTGATATACACAAATTAAGAAATGTGATATACCACATTAACAGAATAAGGGATAAAAATCACTTGATTATCTCAATAGACCCAGAAAAATTAGTTAACAAAATTTAATACACTTTTTGGATAAAAATGCTCAAGAAAATAGGTATAGAAGCAATTTATCTCAATATAATAAAGGCAATATATATTAAACTTAAAGCTAATATATAATAACTGGTAAAAAGCTGAAAGCTTTTCTTGTAAGATAAGAAGCAAGACAAGGATATTCACTCATGCCACTTCTAGTTAACATAGTACTGGAAGTTCTAACCAGAGCATTTAGAAAAGAAAATGAAATAAAAGGCATCTAAATCAGAAAGGAAGAAGTAAAATTATCTCTGTTTGCAGATAACATGATCCTATTTGTTGGAAACCTTAAAGACTCCACCAAAAAGTTTTAGAACTAATAAATTCAGTAAAATCATAGGCCACAAAATGAACACACAAAAATAAGTTTCTATGCACTAACAATAAACCACTAGAAAATATTAAGAAAACAATTCCGTTTAGAAAAAAAATTAAGAAAACAATTCCATTTAGAATAGCATCTAGAAAAATAAGTGAGAAAACGATTCCATTTAGAATAGCATCAAAAAGAATTAACTACTGTGGAGTAAACATAACCAAGGAAGTTGGACTTGTACAGTAAATACTATAAAACCTTAACACAAGCAATTAAGAGAGACACAAATAATGGAAAGGCATTCTATGTTTATATATTGGAAGATATATATCTTCTTATCTTGACATTGGTCTTGACAATGATTTTTTTAATATGGCACCAAAACATAGGCAACAAAAGTAAAAATAAGCAAATGAGATTATATCAAGCCAAAAAGCTTGCACAGAAAAAAAATAAGCAAAATGCAAATACAACCTATGGAATGAGAGAAAAACATTTGCAAATCATATATCTGACATGGGATTAATTTCCAAAATATAGAAATAACTTCTACAAATCAATAGCCAAAAAGAAAACCCAAATGGATAATAACGTTGGATAAAACCCAATGGATAAAGAAAATGTGATACATAAATACAGTGAAATATTATTCAACCTTAAGAAAGAAATCCTGCTATATGCAACAATATAGATGAACGTATGGGACATTATGCTGAGTGAAATAAGCTAGTCACAGAAGGACAAATCGTGTACAAGTCCACTTAATATGAGGTATCTATAATAATAAAACTTATAGAAACAGAGAATACCATAGTGGTTGCCAGGGGCAGGTAGGTGGGGAAAATGAGAAGTTGTTGCTCATTCGAAGAGTATGAAGTTATAGTTACACAAGTTCTAGAATAAGTTCTAAAGATCTGCTGTAGAACATCGTGCCTATAGTTTACAATACAGTATTGTGCACTTCAAACTTTATCAGGATGGTAGAGCTCACATTTCAAATTCTTACCACACACAAGCTGGACACAGTGGTTCATGCCTGTAATCCCAGCACTCTGGGAGGCTGAGCCAGGCGGATCATCAGGTCGGGAGATCAAGAACATCCTGGCTAACATGGTGAAACCCGTCTCTACTAAAATACAAAAAATTAGCTGGGTATGGTGGTGGGTGCCTGTAGTCCCAGCTACTCAGGAGGCTGAGATGGGAGAATGGTGTGAACCTGGGAGGTGGAGCTTGCAGTGAGCCGAGATCACGCCACTGCACTCCAGCCTGGGTGACAGAGTGAGACTCTGTCTCAAAAATAAATAAATAAATAAATAAAATTCTTACCCCACTCCACCCCCCCGACACACACATGCAGAAAACAAAAACAAAGAGAGGCAAGGAAGCATTGGAGGGTGTTAGGTTGAATATGTCTACTACCTTGATTGTGGTGATGATACAGGTATGTGTATATGACCTGTGTAAGTTTTCAGGATGGAAATGGTGTCACTTGTATCAAATCCTAACAAAAAAATAAGTGAAGGCAGGAGTTTAAGAAGGGAGGGCCCTCACACACATATGCCTATGATAAGAATTAGTACAAAGCCTCTCTGGAAGACTGTTGTACACATAAGCCCATAACAGAAACTTTTGCTGAAGTTTTTCCTTCCCTCAATTTCTTTGGATATGTCTATGGTTCCCATAACCCACATATCCCGGATTTGCAAATCCCCTGTGCACTTCTGAGTAAGCTCATTATCTTGAAGAATCTATCTCTGTTTGTTATTTAGGTGAGCAGTCCAAACTCATCAAACAGTACACATTAAATATATGCAGTTTTTTACATAGTAATTATATCTCAATAAAGCTGCTTTAAATAGCATAAATGACTGTACTAGTTTTTTATTGCTATTGTAACAAATTACCACAAACTTAGTGGCTTAAACAAACAAAAATCTATTATCTTAGAGTTCTGGAGGTGAGATGCCCAACACAGGCTCTTAAGAATTCATTTCCTTGTGTTTTCCAGCTTCTAGAGGCTGCCCATATTCTTTGGCTAATGGTTCTTTCCATTTTCAAAGCCAATAGTGGTTAGTTCAGTCATTATGACTGACTACACTAAGCCCTCCCAGTAATTTGTTATTACACTTGGCCTGCCCAAATTACCCTAGCGGATGATACAGCCACTGTATTGTGAGGAAATGCAAGGCTGCCCCATGGAGAGGCCCATATTTTAAGGGCTGTATTTTAAGTTCAGTTGATTAGCAACCTTAATTATATCTGCAACCCTAATTCCTCTTTGCTATATAATGTGACCTATTCCCCAGTTCTGGGAATTAGGACATGCACAGCTTTGGGAGGCCATTATTCTATTCTATATTCTGTATTTGAAAGGAATGTATTGGTTATAGGAAAAGATTAGCAAAAAAATGGGATATCAGTGGTCATTTCATAGATTTAAACACATATTACAGTATATACTCTATCCATTACATATGTGAATCTCACATATAATACTAGAAAAGACCATAGAAGAAGTTGAAAGTATGAAATCAATGTCTACTTAGCATATCCTGGATGCAGAAACTTGGTTGAGTTTCTTACCCTTTGCTCTCAACCCTGCCCATGGCTTACTTTTCAGTTGTAAAATGGATATTCTTATTAGCTAATAAGAATAGTACCCAGTTCACATACAATGTTATCATAGATATTTCTTTCCCTGCATTCATTATATACCTATTATCCTGACACTCATACACATTAGCATTTGCCCTAAGTTTTTATATTTTAATTAAAATGTATTTTATATACATACACATATATGTGTGTGCGTATATATGCATATGTGTATATATATACATATATACACATACATATACAAATATACACATATATACACACACATGCATATATACACACATATATACATCTATATACATACATACATCTATATATACATACATATATATAAACACACACACACTGGGCAAATGCTAATGTGTATGGGTGTCAGGATAATAGGTATATAGTGAATGCAGGGAAAGAAAGCTCTATGATCACATTGTATGTGAGCTGGGTACTGTTCTTATTAGCTAATAAGAATATCCATTTTACAACTGAAAATTAAGCCATGGGCAGGGTTGAGTGCAAAGGGTAAGAAACGCAACCAAGTTTCTGCATCCAGTAAGAAGAACCTATAAGTTTTATCCTAGAGCTAATGTTGTAAATCACAGTAGAATTTTACCTCTTATTTAAAGGATAACTTTTAATATGTGACAGAATGCATTTTGATAAATGGCCACAATACTATTTCCCATCCATTTGCTCTGCTTACGTGTTTTGGAAACTCCTCCCATTGAGAGATGGTATCTCTGTTCCCTCCACTTGTATATGGGCAGACTTGCGATTGACAGCAAAAGTGACAGTATGTGATTTCTAGGTCATAAAAGATACATCTTCAGTCTGATTCTCTTGAGAATTCTCTCTTTTGGAGCCCAGGCACTGTATTGTAAGGAGGTGTAAGCGTGCCCCTTGGAGAGGCCCATATGGAGAGGAACTCACAGCACCAACTTGCCAGCCAGGTGAGTGAGCTATTTACGTGAAGTCATTCAGCGCCAGGTGAGCCACCTGGATAACGTTGCATAGGGCACTGTTGTCTCCATATTTGTCATGAAAGTAAGTAAGTGATATTTTCAGCTTTTAAATTACAGAGATGCTTCTTATGTAACAATAATGAACCGGAATAGGATGACTCTCTGTTTCTAAAGTCAAGTAATTGACTCTATTCCTTCTTTCCCCTCTAGAAATGACATTTTCTGGCAGTTTGGTATGGTAGTGGGAAGAAAAGCAAGGGCGGTCACCTGATGGAGTATGTTTGGAATGTGTGATCCTCCTCCACTGAAGAGTACATTGTAGGGTCTGACAGCAGAGTTCCTCTCGCTCAATCATGTGAGGCCTGAGTCTAGGGACTTGGTGTCTTCCCCTTGTCCAGGGACTTGGTGTCTTCCCCTTGAGGCCACCCCCAAAGGGTTAATAGTGAAATGAAGGCCATAATCAGGTTATTAATTTAAGGCATTAAAACAGTGCCTTTCAACTCTGTCACACATGTGATTCACCTGGGAAGATGTAAAAAGTGCTGATGACTGGGTGCTGCTCCCATACCCAAATGATTCTAATTTAATTGGTTTTGGGTGGGGTCTGGGGATTACTATGTTTTAAAACTTCCCCAGGTGATTATAATGTGCACCCGTGTGTAAGGACCACTTGTTTAGTGCTTAAAAAGAGGATTCTAAAACGAGCAAAAGAGGAAATAAGGATTAATTGATGGAGATTAAAAAAAAAAAGTGCCTGGAGCATTTGCAGAGTAGTAGAATTCTCCATAGGCATGAAGCAGACACACCTGACAGAAATAACTTAACTGAAGCATACCCTGAGAGTGGCCCTGTGGTCTAAGAAGAATGTGTGCTCAGAGTTCCCAGCTAAGGAATCTGGGAGTGGCCAACCCAGAGTTTCATTCCTTATCTGTGAGGAACATCTGAATCTCTAGCTCAACTTGTGAAATGCAGGCTGTACAGGGGTCTAGGCCTGTTGTTTTGGGTTAAATGAAAGTGGCCAGGTGGAGGTTGCTAGGGGGAGGATGCTAAGTGAAAATGCTGTATAAATCACATGCTTTTTACAAGTGGTTGTGGTTCTCCTGTTCAGCCTGCTGCCACTGAACTGCCCTGTATGTAAGTCTCCTCAATGAACCCTATGTCTTCTTTGCTGGCTCCAGGTCTCTTCTTCAGCCTCTAGAATGTGGTACCATCCCTACCGAAGTCAACAGGGGTCTAGCATGACAACAAGCAAGGCAGCAGAGCCTGGTGTCTATTTGTGTGCTTCAAGTTGGTTTTCTCAAATGTCCCTGTGGTAGTCGCTGGGACAACTCCCCTAAATCCAGTTATCCTCTCCTTCTGAGCTTATATAGATTGAATTTGGGGCCCTGTTATGCTTTAGTGGGGCCATAATACTAGTACTGGCCAATGGGGTGAGAACTCGAGCATTTATTTGCAGGTTTTGGATCCTCCAGAATGTTTGTTTATTTTTTTCCTTTCTGGCATGGACATAAGCAACATTTGAAATGTGGCTGTTCCATCAGCACAGATCACAAGCCATTATACAGAATCAAAAATGACTATCAACCTCTGTCATTTATACAGTGTGAGGGAGAAATAAATTTCTGCTTCAAGCCACTAAGATTTTGGAATTGTTTGTTACTGAAGCATAACCCATAATATACTGACTAATACAGAATGCGAGCAAAATGAGCACGCATTTTTCTACAGAGAATGAGGAAGCAGAATTCCTATCCTTCTGCAGTCAAGTTATGCCCAAGATTCCTTTAAGGAAAACAAGAGAACAGAGAAAAGACAGAATTTTCAGTTCATGCTTCATGAATTAAAGCAACATGCTTTTGCTTCAAGTCGAGAGCTGAGTATTTTATTTTATTTAGAAACCAGTGTTTGGATCCTGGCAGTTTTCCCCTAAGGGTAAATTGGATACTATGCCAAGTTCACACTCATGGAATTAATTGACTGCTCGACTTTCAACACAAGGTATCAAAGCCTTCCACATTAGTGACCCATGTAAAACAAACCTTACCACATGGTCTGTGGTTTTCAAGAAGTCTTCTATTAAATGAACTACTCAATATAAGTTTACTGCAGGGGGTGGGAGGAAATGGAAAAATACATGCGCACTTAGAATGGGCCTTTGTGTGTTTTCTTTCTTCTAATTTTATATCCAAGGGCATTTTTTCAAAACTTTTTGGTATTCAAAAGTCAACATTATTTGGCAGAACTTATTTTAGTCACAGGCTTATTCCTAGCGTTGGAGCACAGAAGAAACTAGTTCTTTTAAAAATAAAGCCTACATGTAGAATCCCCATTGTTTGTGCATTTTTGATCAGTGTACTGAACTTCTGACGGTCCTCTTTGCCATGTAAATGCTTAAGGTCGTCTTCAGGCCCAGCCTGCTTCGTAAAGATTCATTCTGTGTCTATTTCCTGTTCAGTTATTTTCTGGGGTCCTCTTTTTCAGGACTGTCTTTGGAGAAGCTTCACATTCATTCTTGAAGGCAGATGCACAGCTATGGCAGAATATCTTGTGGTTTTTACGTCTGCATTTTCTACCCAATATTTCCTTTTTCCCCTTTTACATTAAAGAAGGCTCACAGACAGGACTAAGAGCAGGAAAGACCTCTGATCTCCGACATTTAGTGGTTAAGACAAAATATTTGACCAGAAGCAGGAGGGAAAATGAAGCTTCCCTCTAAACCTACAAAACTACAAAAGATGTTCCTGATTGGAGGAAAGAAGAAAAGGGGAGACTTTTAAAATATAGTGAATTAGTAGAAAATTTGAGGTCTAGTAATGGCAACAGTTCAGGAGATGATTTTTGTTGAAAAGACAGTTCGTTATTCATAGTTTTTCCCAAAGGGAAGTAGGGGCCCAAACAGGGCAGGGTTGATCGGGGGCAGAGAGATGGGGGGAAATGGGGCAAGAGGTTTTGTCATGGTTTCTAATGAAGAAACAGGCTAAGCAGGGTCAGCTGATTTAGGATGGCTGGTCTGAATAATTTTAGCAGGCTCTGGGGCATAAGGGCTGTCCCTGGTGGTCCAGCACTTGGCTCTGGGGTGACTAGGACCAGTGGATAGTGGCCCAGAGTATAAGAGGCCAGCCCAATAAAAAAGGTGGTTGGGGTATGGGCTCCTTATTGGTTTATTTGCATTTCACGAAGCACACCTATGGGCAAGTTGCTTACTGTCTGTAGGTATTGGCTAACCCCGGGAGGAGCAGGGCTAGCAGGACCCCAGATATGACAGCATCAGATACAAAAAGTAAAAGCCACTGTTATTTCAAGAAGGGTTTTTCTCTCTAATTTTTTATATCAGTAAGACCCAAGACAGATATGCAAGGCCCCAGAGCAGAAAGAGCTGCATTAGTTACGTATTGCTGTGTCAAAAATTACCCCAAGACTTAGCAGCTCAAACCAACAAAGATTTATGATATCACAGTTTTAGTGGGTCAGGATCTAAATTTGATTTAACTGGATCCTTTGTTCAGGGCCTCTTACAAAGCCCCTATCAAGATGTCGGTCATGGCTGCAGTCATTTCGCATCTTGGCTGGGGGATGATCTGCTGCCAAGTTCATTCGCGTGATCACTAGAAGGGTTCAGCTCTGCTGAGCTGTTGGATTGAGGGTTCCTTTCTTGCTGTATGGGTCTTTCCCTAGGTCAGCTCACAACATAGCCGCTGGTTTCCATCAGTGAGCAAGCAAGAGAGCAAGAGAGGGAGAGCAAGATGGAAGCCAGCATTTTCCATAATCCAATGTCAGAAGTGACAGCCCATCACTTTTGCTATATCATGTCTATTAGAAGTATCAGCAGATCCTTTCCACAGTCAAGGACAGCATGGATACCAGACTGCCTCCCACGTGGACTAGGGTTTAATTTCTTGGCATTGTATCAGGGAAGCAGTAGATCCCACACAGCCTCTCTGCATCAGGACATAAACAAACTTGGAAAGATGCCACTACCCAAGTATAGGACACAAAGTCCCAATCCCCAGGCCTGATTGCCCACACAAGCCAAAATTATAGATATTTCAGAAAACACCTGAGTGACTTAATAATTAGACCCTTCTCCCTTCCTCCGAAAATATGTCAACCTCTTGGAACTTTGAGATGGCATGAGGACTGGGGAGGTGATTCACTAAGGTGACCAAATGTGGACACCAGGACACATTTAAGAGTACTTATAATGATATGGTTTGGCTGTGTTCCCACCCAAATCTCATCTTGAATTGTAGCTTCCGTAATCCCCATGTGTCATGGGAGGGACCTGGTGGGAGTTAATCGAATAATGGGGGCGGGTTTTTCCTGTGCTGTTCTCGCCATGGTTAATAAGTCTCAGGAGATCTGGTGGTTTCATAAAGGGTAGTTCCCCGCACATGCTCTCTTGCCTGCCACCAGGTAAGACGTGCCTTTGCTCCTCCTTCACCTTCCGCCATGATTGTGAGGCCTCCCCAGTCATGTGGAACTGTGAGTCCATTAAACCTCTTTTTCTTTATAAATTACCCAGTCTTAGGTATTTCTTAATAGCAGTATGAAAATGGACTAATCCATATAATTATGCTAGGGTAAGCCAGGACTGTCCCAGGCAAACCAGGACTTAGGATCATCCCAGGACTAACCTGAAAGAAGATAAATTTGTTTCTGCTATCCTGCTAAAGGAGGTCCAAAATGGAAATTAAGTTGATGTGTGGAAAATAAAGTTCTGAACTGCAAGCATACCTGCCATGCAATCCTTCCCTTTGTAAGGATTTCATTACTAATCCTTACTGGGAAATATTTGTTGGGAGAAGACGTTGAGGAAGTTGCAAATGTGCCAATATCACATTTGATCACATTAATCACAATAATCACACTTGATCATCCCAGCAATGGTCTGTAGTCCTATTCCCTTGCCAGATAATATCTTTATATCCACCATGACTGAGTGTGGAGTCATCCCACTCCTTTCTCACTCTAGCTCTGTAGTCTCTAGGTTATACAAATGCTTCTGAGGTAGAGTTAGGTCAGATCAGGACCACTGAGGAGTCTGCATACCCTTCCAGCCATATAGGGAGTGTAGTTGTATTAGGCAGAAATGGTTCTCCTTGCTGGTTAGTGCTGGCTAGCACCAGAATCATGCTACAAATCCTCCTAAATTCTTTTCCTTAAGGAGAGGTATTTCATCATCGGGTATAAACACTGAGTTTATCACCATACAGACAAAAACATAACATCTTTCATTTGCATGTATGGATGTTTAAGACTTTTAAACTGTCCAGTCTGTAAGAATGAGCAGATGGCGGGTTAACGGTGAACACAGGTGTGTGCTTTATACAATTTCATGATTTCATTAGCAAATCATCTCAGTTGTCACTCCCAGTACATTTCTTTGGGTAAGAAACAAATACTCGTGATTAGTAGTTGTTTGATATGAAAATCCTTTTCAGGGACTTTCATGCTTGCGGTTTGTAGATGTGAGACACTTGTATTTTGCACCAATATATATTTTTAAATCCAAGATGTGATATAAAATAAACTAACTTGTTGAAAATCCAAAGGATTTTTTAAAATCTAGAGTTTATTCTTTTTATTCTAATACCAGGAGGAATTAGAATCTCCATTAGTGTTTTTGATGGAGTCTCGCTTTGTCACTCAGGCTGGAGTGCAGTGGCGCGATCTCGGCTCACTGCAAGCTCTGCCTCCTGGGTTCACACCATTCTCCTGCCTCAGCCTCCCGAGTAGCTGCGACTGCAGGTGCCCATGACCATGCCCAGCTATTTTTAAAATATTTTTAGTAGAGATGAGGTTTCACTGTGTTAGCCAGGATGGTCTTGATCTCCTGACCTCATGATCTGCCCACCTCGGCCTCCCAAAGTGCTGGAATTACAGGCGTGAGCCGCTGCGCCCAGCATTCATATCTCTATTCTAAATCTTCAGTCTCACCAGGAAAGGCCCTGCATCTTCTATTGTTTCTTTTCATAAAGATGACATAGTGATAATATTTGCTGGGAGATTTGTGACTGTCCACTATGACTGACATTAATAGACTAGTTTTCTCGATTATTACTTTGCTTTTATATTACATGCCATTTCAGTTTTCTGTGGACATGCTTTATACACAGCACTAAGTCTGCAGTTTGTATGAGCCTGTGTCTTTAAACTTTTGACAATTCTGAAGATATTCAATATTTGCTATAAAGATCCTGAGAGGGGAACAATGCCAAGTATTTTTGTGTATTTTTGAGTAGCAGAATTCATAGAGAGTTTGAGTGCATTTCTTTAAAAGAAATTAATTATCTCCTTTAGCTAGGATGTATAAAATATGGATATTCTGTGTGGTCATTCATAAAATATTATAAATAGATACCATGTAAAGCATTATTTTCTGTGTCTGACTGAAGTTGGTGCCAGGAGTAGCTTCAGAAAACAGTTCTCAAAATGTGTTTCTGAGATTGAGTTGCTCATAAGATCCGGCGAGGACTTGAATAACCTTGTTTTGGGGGGAATAGGACACCAGTAATCCATGGCACGCAGTTCCATGTTAATAATTCAAATTATTACCTGTGGTAGCACAGGGTGAAATATACATGTGGGGTGGGACATTGGAAGATCAAGTGGCTGTGGCATTTAGGCACTATGGCAGCCGTAGTAATTGCAAAGGTTGCAGTCACACTTGGTATGACAGAATGGCATTGTTCCATATCCCTTCACTAACTCCCACTGGGATGAAGCATATTTCCCATCCCCACTGACTTTGGACTTGGCCACATGTCTTGCTTTGGCCAATGGAAACTGAGCAAATGAGAGGTAAACAGAGATATTTCTATAGTTTGAATGTGTCCTCAAATTTTATGTGTTGAAAACTTAATCTCTAAAATCATATGTTGACTGGAGGTGGGGCCTGTAGGAGGTAATTACAATTAGATAATTAGGTAATTAGAATTAGTCACAAGGATGGGATCGCCATGATGGGACTAGCTTTATAAGAAGAAGAAGAAGGGAGAGCTGAGCTGATACACATGCTTGTTCCCTCTCACCATGTGATGCCTTCTGCCACATTATGAAGCAGTAAGAAGGCCCTCACCAGAAGCCAAGTAGATGCAGATGTCATGCCCTTGGACTTCCCAGCCTCCAGGATTATGAACCAAAATAAATGACCTTTCCTTTAAAAATTACCCAGTCTGTTGTATTTTGTTATAGCAACAGGAAATAGACTAAGATAGGTATTAAATAAATTGTGTAGTATAACTCACATCTGCACCCCCAAGATTACTATGAGAAAAGCTTGTCCCAGGGCTGGGCGCAGTGGCTCACGCCTGTAATCCCAGCACTTTAGGAGGCTAAGGTGGGCAGATCACGAGGTCAGGAGATCAAGACCATCCTGGCTAACACGGTAAAACCCCGCCTCTACTAAAAATACAAAAATTAGCTGTGCGTGGTGGTGGGTGCCTGTAGTCCCAGCTACTCGGGATGCTGAGGCAGGAGAATGGCATGAACCCAGGAGGCAGAGCTTGTGGTGAGCTGAGATTGCACCACTGCACTCCAGCCTGAGCGACAGAGTAGACTCCATCTCAAAAAATATATATATATATTAAATAAATAAATAAATAAATAAATAAATAAATAAATAAAAGAAGAGCTTGTCCCTGCTAGCTACTGATTCTTCAGCCTGGTTCTCAGGATAAGACAATTGGGACAGACGCGAGCCTAAGCTAAGGCCAAACACAGCTCAACTTCAACCCAAACCGAGGTCATTTCAGCCAGTCCTCAGACCTGTAGTTGACAAAAGTAAATGCTCTGTTATAAGCCATTGAGTTTGCGGGGGTGGATTGTTACAGGGCAATCATTGACAACTGACTATCACACCTAGCTTCTTCTTATTGCACTACACATACGAAAAACATCTGCTTAAGAGCATGCATGGAGAACCAGAAGCCCCCAGTGATAGTTTTTAAGTAGTCTTTTATCTCGTGCAGACTCAGGGCAGATACAGTGAGCATCAAGCTATGGTTTGAATGCTTGTGTTCCCCCAACATTCGTATGTTGGAATCTAAACTTCCAAGATGATGGCATTAGGAGGTGGCATTTTCAGAAGGTGATTAGATCACGATGGCAAAGCCCTCATGAATGGGGTTAATGACTTTAAATAAGTGACCCCAGAGACCTCCCTTGCTCTTTCTACCATGTGAGAACACAGGGAGAAGTTGGCATCCTGCAACCTGCAAGAGACCCCTTGCCAGAACCTAACCATGGTGGCATCCAGATTTTAAAGCCTCTAGAACTATGAGAAATACATTTCTGTTTTTTGGTAACTTATTCAGTCTATGATACTTTCTTATAACAGTTCAATGGACTAATAGTCTTACTGTAAGGGTTTCAGAGATGTAGGGCCAATTAAATGCTAAAAACTGTCTCTTACTCTAAAGTGGAAATTGATGTGGAGAAGGATTCAGAGAGGTGAAAGTGACAGTGCTTGCTGCCTGCCTGTGCCTGCATACTGAGATCTCCAATAATTGCCTGCTCCATTCTGTCATTCATCCATATTCTGGAAAACCAGCCTTGCCTGCCCTCTGCTTTCCAAACCTCATTCATTATACTTTCTCTCAGAACATGTTTCTTTTCATCATATCCAACCTCTCTCTCCTCTTGTCCAGGATTTTGGTTATATGAAACTTACAGGAGATATTGAGCTATGATTTCTGGCAGTAGGTGAATTTCTCATTGAAAACTCCAAAGCTTGTAAAGGTCCCGTGAACTCCTTAAGTGTAGAGGCTATGTCTGAACTCATCTTTGAGTTCTTAAGTCTTATACCAGTCTCTGCAATTCACAGGAACTTAATCAATCAGCTCCTGTAAATTTTTCCCCCATGGGGAGAGGAGTTTAACATCTGCTATATTTTTCAAATATATCTGTAAAAAAAGCAAAAAAAAAAAAAAAGTTTGCATGGCAATAAAGTTTGAGATAAATCTCTGAAGGGTTAAGTATGTGTTATTAAAAATTCCAGATTTGCAAAACCACAATGAGATACCATCTCAAACCAATCAGAATGGTTATTACTAAAAAGTCAAAACATAACAGATGCTGGTGAGGCTGTGGAGAAAAACAAACACCTATACACTGTTGGTGGGAGTGTAAATTAGCTCATCCATGTGGAAGACAGTGTGATGATTCCTCAAAGACCTAAAAACAGAGATATCATTTGACCCAGCAATCCCATTAATGGGTATATACCCAAAGGAATATAAATTATTTTCTTATAAAGACACATGCATATGTATGTTCATTGCAGTACTATTCACAATAGTAAAGACATGGAATCAGCCCAAATGCCCATCAATGATAGACTAGATAAAGAAAATGTGTACTTATCTGCCATGGAATACGATGCAGCCATAAAACAAACAAACAAACAAACAAAAAAAACAAGATCATGTCCTTTGCAGGAACATGGATAGAGCTGGATGCCATTATCCTTAACAAACTTATGCAGGAGCAGAAAATCAAACACAGCATGTTCTCACTTATAAGGGGGAGTTAAATAATGAGAGTACATGGACACAAAGAGGGGAACAACAGACTGTGGGGCCTATTGGAGGGTGGGGGGTAGGAGGAGGGAGAGGATTAGGAAAAATAACTAATGGGTACTAGGCTTAATACATGGGGGATGAAATAATCTGTACAGCAAACCCCCATGACACAAGTTTACCTAAATAACAAACCTGCACATGTACCCCTGAACTTCAAATAAGAGTTAAATTTAAAAAAAGAAAAAAGATAGAATTATATATATTTTTTTTTCTTTTTTTTGAGATGGAGTCTCTCTCTGTCTCCCAGGCTGAAGTGCAGTGGCCAGATCTCAGCTCACTGCAAGCTCCGCCTCCCGGGTTTACGCCATTCTCCTGCCTCAGCCTCTCGAGTAGAGTAGCCGAGTAGCTGGGACTACAGGCGCCCGCCACCACGCCCGGCTAGTTTTTTGTAATTTTTAGTAGAGACGGGGTTTCACTGTGTTAGCCAGGATGGTCTCGATCTCCTGACCTGGTGATCCGCCCGTCTCGGCCTCCCAGAGTACAGGGATTACAGGCTTGAGCCACCACGCCCGGCCAGAATTATATTTTTAATAATGGTAGATTGAATTACTTAGAGTAACCCCTTCTCTGAAAACAAAATGCTGAGAAAAAAAAACCCTCCAGATTTGGTTGAGGTCCTGGTCCTACTGGACTGCCCTCTCCTCTCCCCTGCAACTCTCCTGAAACATTTATGTAAATGTTGCTCATTCTCCTGCACTCCAGGTGCCTCCGGGTTGGGAAGAAGGCTGTTTCTTCTCACTTCTCATCGCCACTTCCAAACTGTTATGTCTCTGCTCTTTACTGCCAAATTTTTAATGATTCGATTTGTCCACAGGAGTAGGACACAGACTGGAAATGTAGGCTGAATTAGCTCATAAATGACCCTGTGGGTCATGCTATGGATTTAGGATTTTATTCTGTAGGGAGCTATTGAAAATGTTGATCAGTGGCATGGCACGATCAGATTTGCCTTTTGGAAAGATAATTCTGGTGGTGTGTGAAAGCTGAGTTTGAGGGGGTTCACACAGAGCAGGGAGCAGCTAATATGCTATTCAAACAATTAAGTTCAGGCTTTAATGTGGCATTGAAACTGAAGAAGAGAGGATAGATTCAAAACCTATTTAAGAGGCTCAAAACCTAGCACTTGCTGTGTTGTACCCTAAAGGCTCTTTCAGTTTTCATTGATACCTTCTCCCCAGATTCAGACAACTTGTGAGTATGTGGCTTAGTAGAAGCATCTGCATGCCGAAACAGGATCCTCATATTCTCTGACTCTTGTCCATCTCTGAACCCACTCCTACACAGTCTCTATTGGACATCTTCTTCCCTCAGAATGAATTCTCTAAGACTTACATTACGTGAGTTAAAGTCATATTCATTTAATGTTCTGATAGTTAATCCTCTTCTCTATGAAATATCAGTTGATACTTAGGAAGAGGAAAGCATGTTTTGTGTTAAAGTAAAAAAATGGCAAACACAATTTCTCCTTAGTTAATGAATAGTAAGATGTGTATAAGAGAATATCTCAAAAACGGTTTCTCTCAAATTAAACATTAAATGTAATAGAAAAAGAAAATAATGGAAAAGTAATAATTCACTTTGGTTACATTGTTTATATTACACATGATCAACAGTGTGGAAGTTGCTGTGGTTCATAAATAGTCTCCATATGGTGTCAGATTATTCACTGTGTCTAGCAATCTGCAAACAATTTTCTCACACGATGCCAATTTTTAAACATACTAAATATGAGAGGTTTACCCAAACACATGAATCTGTACACTTTTTTTGAGATAGCATAACTTGTTTAATGTCATGGAAATTCACCTACAGATTTATTCGAAATAGTATTTCTGTATTTATATACGACTTCATTCTGAAATTGTATCTCTTTTTTTGAGATAACACAGTTTGTCTAATATTGTGGGAATTTACATCCAGATTCATCTGATGTTTTATTTTAAGTTAAAAAATGCAGGTTCTCAACAGAACTGATTGTAGTCCTTATTCACATTGTATAGCACCTTGCTGCCATTGTGCTGGAAATCAGGGAGAACACACCTCAAAGCCAAGGTGAGCAGCAGTCATTCTGATAGGTCCCATTGAGGGGCAAAGATCTTCCCAATGCTGCCGAGTGCCTTGTGGGAAACTAGGAGAAAACCAAGCCTCTATTTGCATGAATAAAATCTCCATATGGCTTCAAGAAGCTGTGCATGTGTGTGTTTTTAAAGTAGTTTGCTCTTTCCCACGATCATAGGAAGAAGATCATGCTTTAAGAATTTCAGTTTATAATAGCCATGCAGCTGTGGTTTAAAAAAATCAATAGTTGTGTGTGTGTGTGTGTGTGTGTGTGTGTGTATATATATATATATATATAAAGAAGGCAGATATTGAAAGAAAACAAGTCAAGGGACAGATAAAATTATGTCAAACAAAACCCAAAGGTGTGTTATGTAATGACAGAACTTTGGTAACTTTTGCACAACTTACTTTGAAGACCTTGAAGGAAAACTTCAGTGTAGAAAACTATCACCCTTCTCTCCTTGCCATACTCTCTCTGTAGGGGTGGAAAGGGCTACAGAAAGTCCCTATTGTTTTTGTGTGTGTTGTTCACTGTTTTCTATTGTCCCATCCACTCATTCCACACTACCTACAAGGACCAGCTGTGGCTCTCTAGTCATGAGACAGAATCCACAAGGGACACACATCCCTGGGGCACGGCTAAGACTAGGGTGAGGAGAGTGAGGTTGCTGCTCTTTGTGCTGTAGTGGGTTGAGTAGTGGTCCCCAAGAAGCCTGTCCAAGTCCTAACCCCTGGAACCTGAGAATGTAACCTTATTTGGTCAAAGTCTTTGCAAATGGAATTAAGCATCTCCAGATGACATCATCCTGGATTAAGACTGGGCCCTAAATCCAATGTCAGGTGTCCTACCAGAGGAAGGCAGAGGGCAGGCTGACACACAGAGATGCAGGGAGGACGGCCATTTGATTAAAATGAAGGCAGAGATTGGCCTGATGCCACCACAAGCCAATGAACACCAAGGGCCACCAAAAACTGCAGGAAGCAAGGGAAAATCCTCTCCTGGAGGCTTCAGAGGGAGTGTGGCCCTGCCAACACCACAATTTCAAATGTCCGGCCCCCCAGAACCATGAGAGGATAAATTTCTAATATTTTAACCCACCTACTTGTTTGTGATAACTTGTCATGGCAGCCGTTAGAAGCTAATATAGGTACAAAATATGAGAGTGCCAAAAAACCCTGTAATCAACAGAAACAACATTTTGATGCAATCTTTCTTAAAAATTAAAATTAATGTTTGAAAAGCCAAACTCATTATAAACAACATGTAGAAACTACAAACACAGATAACATCCATGAGGTCATAGCAGGGATGGCCATGACCATCCTGGGTGCCCCGGGTGGGCTGACCACAGTAGGTTAGTAACTTGGGACTTTTTAACAGAACTTAAGCAAAGAACAAATGGTTCCCCTTTAGTAGAGGCCAAACCCCCCATGGGAGAAGGAGAATAACCATAGCTGCACCCAATATCTTTTCTATGCTTCGGGTCCAGCTATGCCTGGTTCACACACCACAAGACAAAAGCTCTGAAGTGAGCCAAAGCTACAGTAGAGGACTAGCAAAGATTTTGTTTAACCTCAAGTGCTCTGAGACAGGCTTGTTAGGAGTTACTTCCTCCATGTGGCTACATTTCCTTTAGGTTTATGGTTCTAGCACCTGCCTTCCTGGCTTCTTCTGCCTCTGACTTCGCTGACATCCTTCCAGCCCATCTTAGAGTCTGGCCAAAGCTGGGAGCTTCAGAAATGAACTGATTCTAAATGGAGGAATTGCCTTCAGTGGAAACCAGCTGTTTGTGCTCTTCCATGATCTTCTATATGGAGCATGAATCTGTCCTCCTGGCCCTCCTAAATTGTCACAGGGTCCCACTAAAGAATGAGGGTCAGAGTCTGGTGAGCTACCTGACAGGTGGAGGGTCTGCTGTTCAAGAGCAGGCAATGTTCTCACCATCAGAGAGATGCATCACATCCACTGGTCAAGGTTGCATCACTCGTGTCTAGGGAGACACAGGCTCTACCAAGAGCTCCCTCTCCAATTCAATTGTATTTCTAAGCGCCTACTGAACTCTTCCAATATACCAGGCATTGTGGCAACTTGGAGCAATGGGGAGAGAGAGGAATGGAATAAAGTCACCAAAAAAAGTGAAAATATCTAGTAATAACTCGCAAACGCCCATGGACAGTGGGCGTACAGGAAAGAAGGAAAGGTCTACATGAATGACTATAGGAGGCTTAGGTAGCCTTATTTCTCCCTAAGACTCTTTGCACAGCTACAAGCTGTTTCCTTGGATTATTCAAAATATGCCAAAGATCTCCCATGGCTCTTTTCTACCTGTGGAGACAAGTAACAAATTCTGAAATGTCTCTATAACTTGTCATGACTTAAAGTCAAGCCACAGAAAGGAATCAAGACCTGCATGATCTTTGCATTCCAATAATCAGTGACTGTAACTTACCACCTTTTTCTATAATACAGCTGGAGGGAATGATTTTCACTTGTGATTTTAGGGCAGGTTTTTTTTTTTTTTTTTTTTTTTTTTTTTTTTAATGTATGGTGCACACATTTCAATTACTGATGATATCCTGTATTAAAATCTCCACAGATAACGGTGGGAAATGCAGTAACTAATCTGAACTTTCAAGGCTATGAAGCTGAGTATCCAAGTATCTGGACCTAGTCTTTAAGTCCAGATGTGAGTGGATGTGACATCGGCTTAGAGGAGGATGTAGCTCACACGGTTCAGGTCAAGAAGGGCTGAGGCAGTTAGGTTCTGAGTCACGGTGGGGGTTGGGGGTGGCTGAAGTGCTGTGCGGGAAGTGTCATGGTGTCCATGTTTCTGCACAATGTGGGGTTCACTTTTATCTTTCTCTCCAAGCAGGAAATGACTTCTTCTGCCAAAAGAGTTTAAAAATCCATCCTATCACCACAGCCTGCAGCAGACTGATGATCCTACAGAGAGAACACAGCTGTCAGAGCAAGTGAGCACCGCTTCTCACAAAGAGACTGAATGAAGCAGCTGGCAGACACAGAGCCCTGAGATCAGAGAGAAATGCAATGAGGAAACACAGCCAGTGCCAGGAGTTTACAGAGGATTTTGGATGAAAGCGAAGCCTTCCGTTGAAATCAATTGGTAAAGGTTCAGTCCATAAATGATGGACTTTGAGTGCATATATTAGGATGTGTTTACTAAGATTTCATCACACAGGCTCAAAGCTGGAGATGGCCATCTCATACCATCTCATGTTTGATGGGAACAGCCCAGGACACTTTGAACAGGGTCCAGACTCAACCAACACCACATCTTTAGCCCCAATAAAAGCTATTCTATGCTCCCTCATGAGGAGGGACTGTGGACTGTTATCACGTTATTTGAAATGCATTCTTAAGTAGGTACATAGGAATCTCAAATCGCAAATGCAAGTGCTCTATGACTTCTATTTTTTTAAATGAATGTAATTCTGTTTGGAGCCTCTGCGCCATCAGGCAGTAGAAATTTAATCTCAGACAACTCAAGTTTATGTCTCCACCTCTACCTCTTTTTCTCCAAATCTATGTCTACATGCTGAGAAGACTGTATTGTGCTCTTCACCAGGCTAGGGGGAAGAAACTGGTTTTCCACCCATCTGGCTGTCCTGTTTTGTCATCCTTTCTGGTCACTGGAGGGCCATCCAAGGTTACTGCTGGCCTCACTCCCCAGGCTTAACACAAGGTTTCCCCATCTCAGTTCTTCTATGATTCCAGGGCCATTCCTTAGCATGCTACCCCATCAAACAGCCTCTGCAGCTATCTCCAGGGCCCCTTGGGAATTTTTCCATTGATCATGCTCAACCCAGGGCCATGGCCACACTGACTTTGCCTAGAGCCCCATCTACTTACATGTGCTTGTAGCATTATTACTGCAGGGTCTTGCCACCTCCTCAGAGCTCTCTGGAAAAGACCATGTGACCTTCTCTGCTGTGGATGAGTAGGACAAGGGGGGAAACGGCAGAGTCTATATTCCTCCCTGGAGATCCTCTAGCATCTCATGGTCATCTTTCTGGTTCTCTCCTATCCCCAAGGACTAGGAATAATTTTTCCTAGTTGTAGTAAAGGAGATGCATAGAGCAGATACGCTTTTCCTTAATAGACATTCTTCCAAGTCTACTGTTTGTGCCTTTTCTCTGAGCTTTGAGCTTGTAAAACCAGGGCCAGCTTTTCTTGAGTCCCCTGCTTGGTGCTGCAGCTCCCCTTCTGCGGGTGGTGGTGCAGATGCCTACCTGCCTGAGTGAGAGAATGAAGTTCTTCAATGAACTTCAAATGAAGTTCTAGGTTTAGTTAGCCTATCTGGCATCACTCATCTTCTGTGGAAACTATAACCAGTTTATTAAAAATACAGTTTCAAGGCATGCTGACACTTTAAAATGTTCACGAAGCATTGCTGATTGCTGGTATTTCCTCGCAGTCTGCTTCTTTCACTCAGACAGGTAGGCATCTGCACTGCCACTTGCAGAAGGGGAGCTGCTGCACCAAGCAGGGGACTCAAGAAAAGCTGGCCCTGGTTTTACAAGCTCAAAGCTAGGTTTAGGCAACCTAACTGGCATCACTAATATAAATATTCCTGGTCTATGCAGACTCTATCTCTTAGAATTAAGATTCTCATGTTTATAATGGGAAATAAAACAACATGAACATTATCTTTCAGACTTATCTCCTTGAAAGCTATATTTGATATGTAGGTTCATCAACACATCTGAAATATAATCAGAATGTGGTAAGTACCTAATATCTAAATTCAATTGAATACAGTTTTTTTTTTTTTTTTTTTTTTTTTTTTTCGGGTGAGGGGGGCAGGGTGGGGATTCAAGTCTAAAGTGAATGACTTACTGGGAATAACAAGTTAAGCCTAAATCTTAAACATAAAAAGTTTCCACCATCTATATGTAGATAAATACATCTTTCTCTTTTAACTAAAAAACCTAATATTGAGTCTATGCAGTATTGAGAAGTCAGTTGTTTCGGAAATTTGCAACTTGTTATTCACTTTGCAGTAAACATAATTTTAACGTAGTGACCAAAATTTTATCAGTTACAGAAAACTCTAAAATTTGAGCAAAGTAACCTTTTATTTCAAACATTTATGAGGTTCTCTATATCTAGTTTAAATCAGTCTTGCAGCATTTTATCATTCTTTTTACAAATTCACTTAACAGAAAGTGGTTTCTAGAGTTGGAAATAGTGTTAGAAGAGAAAGCCAATAGAAACTTCAAATGAAATGAAAAAGCAACAAATGTCAAATAAAGTTTAGACTTATTGAAATTGCTCACTAAGTTTCAAAAGGGTTGACAGGCACAGAATTTATCTTGATATAGTTAATGTCCAGCTCTTCCCTCC
The DNA here is from genome assembly GCF_047675955.1 of Chlorocebus sabaeus. Lineage (NCBI taxonomy): Eukaryota > Metazoa > Chordata > Mammalia > Primates > Cercopithecidae > Chlorocebus > Chlorocebus sabaeus. The sequence continues at coordinate 78,990,288 of NC_132907.1, read as the reverse complement.
TTGAGGAAAAACTGCCAAATAACCCAATAAACTCTAGGCTGCTTACCAGAGGCAGCTTAAAGAGTTGCACCTGCAAAGTTAGAGCAACATCTTAGATAAAAGGCAAGAGCTTTAATCCTTTCTGCAGATTTAGGCCCCCCAATTAGGACACTGGCTTAATAACATCTGACTTAATGTGTTACTATTTTGCAAGGGGAATGTACTGAACTTTAGAATAAAAGTTGGTTTTATTCTAAAACTGGTTTTTCGGTTTTGCAGCTGCCAGTCACCTTTATTCTGCAGGGAAAAAAAATACAGTTTGCTTTGTGGTACAACAAGTGTCAAAATGTGGATTGTAAGTGGAATAATACAGGTCACATCATTCTCTTAATAATCCAAGCCTTTTTATGCCTTCTACTTCCTGAGAATTATCGAATACGTTTTCTCATTTGGTTCTCAGAGGACACGAGTGGTTACGGAAACAGAATTTTGGAGATTACGTCACTTGCTCAGGGTCACTGGGGATAATTTATACACAACACCCCACATTGCCCCTCCTCCCCCACTCCATTTCCTTTACCTGATCAGCGTCTTAGTCAGCTCAGGCTGCTATAACAAAATACCGTACACCAAATGGCTTACACAATAGGTATTTATTCTTCATGGTTCTGGAGGCTAGAAGTCCAAGACTGAGGAGCTAGCAGATTAAGTTAGTGGTGAGAGCTCTCTTCCCAGCTTGCAGATGGCCACCTTCTTGCTGTGTCCTCACAGGGTAGAGACAGAGATCATATGGCTCTTCCTCTTCTTACAAGGACACTAATCCTACCCACCATGGGGCTCCACCCTCATGACCTCCTGCAAACCTAATCACCTCCCGAAGACTCTACCTCCTAATTACCGTTCATTGAGGGTTAGGGTATATGAATTTGGAGATGGGGGGGACATGAATGTTAGTTCATAACAATCAGCAATCAATTCCTTCAGGAAGCCTTTCCTGACTTCTCATTTTGATTTGGTTTCGTGGTCCCTGGAGGCAACCCCAGAGAATCTAGATCTTTCTCTATCATAGACTGCACATAACAGTGGGCCTGAATACTTGAGTTTCTAATCATGCTTAGCCAGGTGGACCTGCGTAGTTCCTTCTCACCCCAAAATGTGGGTCACTGATGTGCAGCATTGCAAATCTAGCCCATGATCCTTCCATACACAATCCCTCTCTTTTTCTCTATTCTCAGTGACTTTGAAGGCCATGTGTTGAAAATAGCATGAGTGATGGAACATTTTGAGTTTTGCTTTCCATCAAAAGAAAATACAGTCACACATCATTTAACAATAGGCGTATGTTCTAAGAAACGTGTTGTTAGGTGATTCTGTCATTGTGTGGACATCAAGGAGTGTACTTACACAAATGTAGATGGCATAGCCTACTACCCACCCAGACTACAATGTGTGGCCTATTGCTCCCAGGCTCCACACCTGTAGAGCGTGTTACTGTATTGAATATTGTAGGCAAGTGTAACACAATGGTAAGTATCTGTGTATCTAGACATATTTAAATATAAAAGTACAGACAAAATAAGGTATAAAAGATAAAAAATGGTATACCTGTATAGGGCAGCTCTATTATAATCTTTTTTTTTTTTTTTTTTTTTTTTTTTTTGAGATGGAGTCTCGCTCTGTCACCCAGGCTGGAGTGCAGTGGCGTGATCTCGGCTCCCTGCAAGCTCCGCCTCCCGGGTTCACGCCATTCTCCCGCCTCAGCCTCCTGGTGAGTAGCTGGGTCTACAGGCGCCCGCCACCATGCCCAGCTGATTTTTTGTATTTTTAGTAGAGACAGGGTTTCACCATGTTAGCCAGGATGGTCTCCATCTCCTGACCTTGTGATCCACCCGCCTCGGCCTCCCAAAGTGCTAGGATTATAGGCGTGAGCCACTGCGCCCGGCCAGCTGTATTATAATCTTATGGTACCACTGTATACCTTGTCTGTAGTTGACCAAAAAATTGTTATATGGTGCATGATGATATGTAATAGAAAATCCCTTTCTTTTACTAAAAAATAATTTAAATTTTACTGTATCTTTACCGGTTGAATTATTGAAACCGACTACTGATGAAGAATTGAAGTTGAATTTTGAGAATATGTTACTTATTTCACTTTACATGAAAGTTAAAAACGAGTATTTTGAGCTTGCTGAAAATACTTTATGATTTCTTCTCCTGCTTACATAAAGATACCTCTGTGACTGCAATGTCCCTATGATTGAGAATCATTAACACAAAACATAAGAACAGTTTAGATACACATTATCCCTTGAGAAGGGCTGTCACCAATCCAGTCTAGATTATGTAAATGAACAAACCAGAGACAAGTTTATTTTTCATGTGGAAAACTTTATTGACATGCACAGTGTTTATTCAAGCATAAAGGTGTTTTATTCAGAAACCGCTGTTTTACTCATAACGAGTGTCATAGTAATTCTCCATATTAGTCTTCCCAAAATACATTCTCAATAAGCAATTTTATAAGTTTTTTGGTTTGTTTGTGCTAGGTTTATTTAGAAGAGTGCTAGGTTTATCTAGAAGAGTGAAATTATTTGCTAACCAAAAATGGATACTGTTTCAGAGTGCTCAGATAAGAATTGTGTTCATGTCAGCAAGGAAACGAATATACAGAGGTACACAAGCTGATAACATAATAGTAGTTAACTTTCTTTGAGTTTAGTCTATGACAGATTCTACGCAGGATTTCCCAACCTTGGCACCATTGACAAGTGGTTGAGGGGAGGCTTTCCTGTGCACTGTAGGATGTCTAGTAGCATCCTTGGCCTCCACTCCCTCAATTCCAGTAGCATCCCTGCCCCCGTTGTGACGACCAAAAATGCATCCAGACATTGCCAAATGATTACGCCAGAGGGATAATCAGTCCCGGTTGTGAATCACTGGTCTAAGTGCATTGCAATGGCAGGTCTCTGAGTAGGTGCTGTTACTATCACCTGCATCCTCCAGATGAGGACAATGAGGTGCAGATTAGCTAATGAAGCAGTCCAAGGTCAGCAAGATAAGTGACAGAGCTGGGGCTTGAACAAGCACATGTGGCAGGGACCCAGACAGCTGTGTCTGGGCTGCCTGAGCTCTCCCCAGCTTCCGTAGCTGAAAGGTGGTAGTGGTTTCAGCCTTGCAGCCTTGCTTTCAAGGAAAACATCGTAGCTGGGTCTCCTCCGTGACCGACTTTGAAGAACTGAAGGAAGGGTTACTGGTTCTGTAACACATCTTAATGCTTTCCTTAGAAACTTGCTCTTCTTCTCTTTCCTTTCTCAGTGAAACAGTACCTCCAATGAACCCGTTGCTCAATTCAGAAATTTTAGCTTTCTTCTTTTCCAAAAACCCCTAGCCCATTACAAAGTTGTGGAGTATCATGCCTATAAATTCAATTATAAAATAATCTGAAGTAAAAACCCGTTTTTTTCTCATAAAACAATACTGTGAACATTTTCATAGATTATTAAATATTCGTTTTCAGTATAACACTTGATGTCAGCATAATATCCCATCTTTGAGAAGTAGCCAATCTATTTAACCAATTCTCTATTTTGGTGCACTGCAAGTTTTTAGTTGCACTGATGTTTCATGTGTCATGATAATTTTGGAATGCACTGGGCTCTTTGTGTGCATCATCTAATTTAATCCTCACAACATTTTTAGATGGGAATCATCACTGCCATGACCAATTATAAAAAATGTTCAGGAAGTCGCCCCATAGCAGATACTCAACAGGTTTAGGCTTCAATAGCTCCAGGAATCACGCTTCAGCTCACACAGCATCGCTGCACTAAACAAAATTTCTCTATATTCAACTATTAAGATTCAAATGGAAAAAAACAATAGAAAACATTTCATCATATTTTTTTCAAGTGTCCAAATCAAGGTAGAATTTTAATAATAACAAGCTCTAGTATTCAGTCTCTCTATACCCTTAATAAAGACAATTGTTTCCATTAAACATTCAGAAAAAGAACTTTAATTCTGACATGATTATGTTACTAACCATTAATAATTTAAAATGACATCTGCCTTTGTACCACACTCAAAGAGTTTTCTAAGAATTTTTTTTTTTGTACCCACAAAATTTTATACAGAATTATGACTGCATTTGAGGAACATTTTGAGTATTCTCCAATGCTTAGAAGTACAAAAACGTGCCTGCCTATTATCCCAGTACTTTGGGAAGCCAAGACAGACGGGTCACCTGAGGTCAGGAGTTCGAGCGCAGCCTGGTCAACATGGGGAACTCCGTCTCTATTTAAAAAAAATACAAAAATTAGCCAGGTGTGGTGGCGTGTGCCTGTAATCCCAGCTACTCAGGAGGCTGAGACAGGAGAATCTCTTGAACCCAGGAGGTGGAGGCTGCATTGAGCCAAGATCATGCCACTGCAGTCCAGCTTTGGTGACAGAGCAAGACTCTGTCTCAAAAAAAAAAGAGGAAAAATGTCTGTTTTTTGTATCATTCTTATCACTGAAGTAAGTCACCTAAACATCTTTGCTAAATGGTCCTTTAGTTTCAGTGACTGTTTATTCTCCAAAATATTGAAAATTTTCTTCTCTAAAATGAAGTCTCTAATATTGTTTTTCCATTAATATGTATCTGCCTTACTGCCAATTAAAAAAGTAATATACATTATATACTTTATATCTTTAAGGCATGAGGTATTTTAAATAAAATAGAAAAATAATTGTTTCTATTGTCCCATGTTGTTCTCCTCCTTTTTGTCTTTTGAGTCTCTTTAGCAGTTCAGAGGCAAATGCCATTTGTCCTGTAGTTAGGCTTGAAAAGTTGCATTCTTTTGAAGGACACAGTGATTCAGAGGATTAAAATATTTTATCCTATATTACTGTAGTGATCATATACTTCAACTTGCAGAACAGAAAACTTCACTAAAAATAAGAGAAGATCCAAATATTCTAAGCTTAATGAGGGCCATATGTCCAGCTGGAAATAGCTTATTACAATGCTTGCAATGAGTACTCATAAGTACGACCAAATCAGATAGAGAAATAGAATAATATAGAAATGGGGCAATTCTGGGGTTATAGGGTGGGGAATAGGCACAAGGTGCAACCTGGAAAGGCAAACGAGCTTCAACTCAAGGGGTAACTTCCATCATTATCATTAGACAGTGGCTGAACGGAACACATGACAAAATAGATTCTAAGGCTGTGCCTGAGTGTATGGGGAAGGTTTTTGTCATTGACTAGTGATGTCCTCTGAGTAAGAATGATGGTAGGGATGATATGAATTCACCCAGTAGAGGATGAGAGATGAGAAAGATATTGAAAGGACTTAAATACTAGGAAGCAGAGAGGAGCAGGCAATGAAAATCCCAGGGTATACCTGGAAGTTGGAGGAGGCACCAGACGTAAGGAGAAGAGGAAGGCACACAGGCCCAGCGAGGATGCAGCACCAAGGGAGGCTTATTTGGGCAGCTCTCTCGACCCACAGCCTGCATTTGGATTCCCCTAAAAACACAGATCCCTGCACTATTCCACCGCCAGCCAACTCCCGGACCAGGGCCCCCCAGTGGAGACACAAAGCTATCCTGCCTTCCAGGACAATTCAAGACATTTGAAATCCAGAGTACGTGTCAGCAATATATGTCATAGAATATTAGAGTAGGAATTTTAAACCGTTTTCTTTCTTTTTAAAAACATTTCTGTTCGAAGTAGCCCCTTAAAAGTAGTGCTTTTTGGATTTATCTGTCTTGCTCTCCATTTTTCTATCTGCTCATTGCCAGTTATTGTTAGGAAACCTGAATGAAGCAGCTCTTTCATCTTTCTAATTTTCTTCTCTTTTATTTTTTAGTCATTATATCAACAGGTTTTTGGGGAAATATTTTTATTTCAATATCCCCCAAATAACTTTGTAAAACACTTTACGCCTGACATACAGTTTACAATGAAAGCTAAAAAATTCAGCCAAATGATTAAATATTAGCAAAAGATATTATTTCCAATGCATTATAAATATTGACATTTTAAATAGAAACAAATATTTCACTCTTTTAAGTGTATCTAAAAGAATTTAAACTATCTATTGATTTGATACCCACATCATCCATTTTAACAAAATATAAACAAATTCTTCTTAGAAAACCTTAAAGTCTCTATGTTTTTTCTTTCTTCAACTTGCATTATCATTTTACCTTTTACAGAATTTCCTTCTAGTATAATATATTTTATGTTCGGAATTTGGTCACCCTGTCCTGCTACTCTGCAACAAAATTATAGATATAAATATAAAATCTAGAATGCTTTTATTTCTTGTGGCTGTACCTAAAGTTAATAGAATATCTTCCAGATTATCATTGAAACCATTAAGAGTTTCAATTTTATTTTCAATTTCAGTTTACAATTTACCAACATAACATAAATACATTACAAATTTTGCGAAACAATTTTAAAACTTGAGAAGTAAAATTTTGCTGGAAATGCATCTTTTGATGAGTTAGGTGAAAATGCTTTTTAAAAATTAGTTAATGGATCCATGAATAAAAAAATGAGACAAAATGTAGCATCAGCTCTACTCTTTTTTATAAATCAGATAGATGCAAAGTATGAAAAACAGTTCTCATGAGTAAATAGAGTATTTTTATTATTGCCCTGCCCGTCAATTCTTGAATTCCTTCTAACTTGGAAACCCATCTACCACTCAAAGAACTCCTACACCACTGTTTTGAATGAATTCTTTGTTTAGGGCACCCCAGGTTTTCACCATCTGCACAGAGCTCCTTATTAAGGTGTGTACCTGCTTGAGTAAAGTGAGAGACAGTAAATCACGAAGTGGGAAGTAAAACAGGTAAACCCGCCAGGCATGGTGGCTCACGCCTGTAATCCCAGCACTTTGGTAGGCCAAGGCAGGCGGATCACCTGAGGTCGGGAGTTCGAGATCAGCCTGACCAACATGGAGAAACCCCATCTCTGCTAAAAATACAAAATTAGCCTGGTGTGGTGGTGCATGCCTGTAATCCCAGCTACTCAGGAGGCTGAGGCAGGAGAATCGCTTGAGCCCAGGAGGGGGAGGTTGTGGTGAGCCAAGATCATGCCATTGCAATCCAGCCTGGGCAACGAGAGTGAAACTACGTCTCAAAAAAAAAAAAAAAAAAAAAAAAAAAAAAAAAAATGGTGAAACTGCACCCCCACGGGGGATGCATCCTTAGAGCGTTCCCAAGAATTTTAAGGCGAATCTGAAAAATAATTCCCTTAACACCATCTTTGGGTGTGTAAAGTACCCCCAGGGAGGGGGCAGATAGCCCATTATAGAGACCTTTGGTTTAGAGAAGGAAGAGATTATGGGGAGTTCAGGAAAGTTTCGTGGAGAAGCTGGTATTTAAGTGAGCTTCAAGGGGTGAGTGGGATATTAATACTAAAACTCTACTCAAATTAATTTTATTCTTTCATTCATAGATGGTACTGCTTATCATCTAAAAATTCCACAGACACACAGAAACCCTATTTGTACATTGATTTACTATTTGGGAAATATCATAATAATATGTTATAAACATAGTGATATAAACTATAATGTCTTTTATCACTGAGCATTGAGTCACCCGGGAAAATAAAAATTTTTCTTTAGATTGTTACAATAGATTGAATGTTTGTGTCCCCCAAAATTCATATGTTGAAATCCAAACCTCCAAAGTCATGGCCTTTGGAGGTGGGGCCTTTGGGAAGTAATTAGGTCCTGAAGGTGGAGCCCTCATGAATGGAATCAGTGCTCATATAAATGGGACTCCAGAGAGCTTCCTCACCTTCTTTCCACCATCTGAGGATGCAGTGAGAAGATGGTATCTATGAACCAGAAAAGGGGTCCTCACCAGACACAGAGTCCTCTAGCACCTTGATCTTGGACTTTCAGCCTCCAGAACTATGAGAAACACATGTTTGTTGTTTTAAGCCTACCAGTCTATTGTATTTTGTTATGGCCGCCAGGACTGATTAACACGTTGTCTAATGAGTTCAATTACAAATATATGAAGTGTCAATTAAAACATTATAAAGAATCAGAATAATCATGACAGAATTGGAACTCATGACATCAATGAGATTGAGTCTTTTAAATCTAATTCTTAAAATTTTTGACAGTTATTCCCTATGGCTTTAATACAATGGATATATTAGTAATGATTACTGTATTATCATTTAGTAAAGTATGAATAATCAAATTAGGATTAGGTAGAATTCTATATAAATGAAAATATATTTCTCTATAGAATAAGCAATTAACAAATATGCACTGACTTCCAACTCCATTCAAGTTAAGAAATACATGTGAGGTAATTTCTCTCTACTTCTTCAGTTGAATTATCAAAATATTTGATATTAAAAATCTTGTGAAGCAAAGTACATTATATTTCAGGATCACCTCATTAAATTCTTGCAGAAAACCTAAAGTAACTCACAAGTATGTCCCATAAATAATTAATGAAACTTTGATAGTGCAAAATATAATCAATCCACAAACATTATTGGACATCCCTTCTAGCACCATGTTAGGAGGTATGGGAGGGTGTGTGTGTGTGCACGTGTGCGTGTGCTGAGGGTGTGTGTTTGTGTGTGCACACGTGTGTGTGTGTGTGTTGGTACATCCCCACTCAGAGAAATGGATAAATCAAGGAAACCTACTACTATAGTAAAGGGCAGTAGATGTTACCACTTAGGGAAGTACAGATCCTATGGCAGCCAAAAGGTGGAGAATGAATGTCAACTTTGTGGGGAGATAATCATAAAACCCTTTTTGGAAGAACTAAATCTTGGTTTAGAGAGCCAGAAGGTAAGAAAAAATGCTTGCTTTCTTCCTGAAAGCAGAAGGCTTAGAATATGAGATCAAGAGGTCTGGAGTAAAGGCAAGCAGTGGATACATGGGAGTGAGTGGATACACCAAAAAAGAGTTTACCGCACCCATTATGGTCCATCAGAGAACATCCTCCATGAGAGTGTCTGAACAACCCAGGAAGGCAAAATGACTAGGTTGGTTGATGTTTGCCAATCCTTGTCAACAGCCATACCAGAACTAATGTGACAGGAAAATTAATAGAGGTGCCATGAGGTCAGCGATGGAGGCTATACATGGGCCCAACAGCCTGGATTCCCAATTACCAGGGCTGATCTACCTCCTGCTACCACTGGCCCTCCAACCTATCAGCAACAAAGAACAATGGTAAGACCTGATGGCCCTGTTTTTCAAGTGAACAACCAATTACTTGATAACAAGTCAACCACACTGAATATTTTCCATGTGGGAAAGGCCAGCAGTTCATCTTTGCAGGGATACTTATTCTGGCTTTGGGCTTTCATTTCCTGCCCAGAAAGCTTTAACCAGCTCCCCTATTCAGTTTATGGCATTCTACAGGCTTGGAATATCATCTGATATAACATCTCTCCAGGTGATGTATTGTACAGTTTCACTGGACATATTGGAAAATTTTAACCAGAAGGCTAATGTGATTGATTCTGATTGTAGAAAAATCATTCTGGAAACACAGTTGAGGCTGAATTGGACAGAAATGAAACTGGATTCAGGGAGAAGAGTTGGAAAGCAACTGAGATGTGATAAGGTTCTGAAATAAGGTAGTGGCAGTGGAAAGGGCTTAAGAGATATTAAGAAGTAGGATTTACAGGACTTGGGGACTGATTAGATAACAGGGTTAGGGAGAGGGAGAAGTTTAAGATAACTCCTGGATCTACACTTTCTTATCATCCTACTTTAAAAAATTAACCATGGAGGGATAAATTAGACTTCAGTTGATTGACAGAGCTAGAAGAAAAATAACTTGAGAACTATTTTGTCTCCTTGAAATCTAAACCATTTTAATCCCACTTGGGATCAATTCTGTTATTCATTATAATATGAAACATTATACTTTTTAAAAACTCTGAATAATGAAAGAGGAACTAATCCCCTTTCACTATTTTTTTTTTCAAAAAAATATGATCCTTGCACATATATATTTGTCTGGATAGAATAAAAAGACCTTCCCTGATTCTTTCTTGTGTAATGTGTGGGCAAAAGGAAAAAGAATGAAAATATAATTTACTTTGAATTATTAATGATCTAATCATAACAGCTTAATTCAATCCAGTAAAATCCATTTATTGAGTTTCTATGCCACGTGATGCTCTGGCTGGGTGCTGGGCTGTACCGTGCCTACGCCAATTAGAGGCTGCTGAAAATGCAGGGCCCAGTGGGAGCTCCTGAGCTAGACAGAACAGGTGACCAAATGATTTGTGTATGGAATTGCCAGGACAGAGTTACAAAATGAGTTTGAAAACCTGGAAACAGAGCCTGAGTTACAGAAATTTTTGTGCTCTAGTTTTTTGCACATGTAAATGGATTAAAACAGTGTGTGATATTTGATTTGGCACACTAGATTTGAAAGTGAAAGATCTGCTTTGTGAAAGACCGCTAAATTAGATTCCTGGAAACTTTCCCTATCACTCTAGCAAGGAGGACTAGGTGATTTCTTACTCTTGTTAATGGATGACTAAGCTCAAGACCTTTGCTTTACATCCTGGTGTCTTTAGGTCTAAAATAAACAGACAAATTCAGAAGTAGTTTCTCCTTTAATATAAATCAAAAACGAAGCAGAAACATCATATATCAATGGTGATGTTTCCTAAAAATATATTTAGAGTAATTATACAATCTTTAAACTTGCACATCATTTTTCTTCTTTTAAATAAATATTGATCAGGAATACAATGTAAAGCACAAGTCAAAGAAATGCAAACAATGATGCAGTATTAGTACATCCTCTACTAAAACAAAATAATTTTATTTTTATTTTTTATAAGTTCAGCTTTTATTTTTGATTCAAGGGGTATGTGTGCAGGTTTGTTACATGGGTATATTGCTTGATGCTGAAGTCTGGGGTATGATTGATTCTGTTATCCAGGTACTGAGCATAGTACCTGATAGTTTCAGTCCTTGCCTCACTCCTGCATCCCTACTTTAGTAGTACCCTATTGATATCTATTGTTGCCATCCTTATGCCCGTAAGTTCCCAATGTTTAGCTCCCACTTATAAGAGAGAATATGTGGTATTTGATTTTCTGTTCCTGCATTAATGCACTTAAGATAACGACCTCCAGTCACATTCGTGTTGCTGCAAAGGACATAACTTCACTGTTATTATTGTTATTATTATTATTTTGGGATGGAGTCTTGCTCTGTCGCTAGGCTGGAGTTGCAGTGGCACAATCTCGGCTCACTGCAACCTCCGCCTCCTGGGTTTAAGCAATTCTCCAGCACAGCCTACAGGTGTGCACCACCATGCCCAGCTAATTTTTGTGTTTTTAGTAGAGTTGGGATTTCATCAACTCTATTGGCCGGGATGTTGGCCGGGATGGTCTCAATCTCTTGACCTCATGATCCACCCACCTTGGCTTCCCAAAGTGCTGGGATTACAGGCATGAGCCACCACGTCCAGCCAATTTTATTATTTTTATGGCTGCATGATATTCCATGGGGTATATGGACCATATTTTCTTTATCCAATCTGTCATTGATGAGCATCTAGGTTTATTCCATGTCTTTACTACTGTGAATAGTGCTGTGATGAACATGTGAGAGAATGTGTCTTTTTGGTAGAATGATATATATTCCTTTGGATATATACCCAGTAATGGGATTGCTGGGTGAAATAGTAGTTGTGTTCTAAGTTTGTTGAGAAATCTCCAAACTGCTTTCCACACTGGCTGGACTAATTTACATTCTGATCAACAGTGTGTAAGTGTTCCCATTTCTCTGCCGCCCCACCAACATCTGTTGTTTTTCACCTTTTAATAATAGTCATTCTGAATTGAATGAGACAGTATCTCATTGTGGTTTTGATTTGCATTTCTCTGATGATTAGTGATATTGAGCATTTTTTCATGTTTCTTAGCTGTTTGTATGTTTTCTTTTTAGAGGTGTCTGTTCATGCCTTTGGCCCACTTTTTAATGGGGTTGTTTGTTTTTTGCTTGTTGAATTGTTCACGTTCCTTGTAGGTTCTGGATATTAGACCTTTGTCAGATGCATAGTTTGCAAATATTTTCTCCCATTCTGTAGGGAGTAGTCTGTTTATGCTGTTGATAGTTTCTTTAGCTATGCAGAAGATCTTTAGTTTAATTAGGTCCCACTTTTCAGTTTTTCTTTCTATTGCAATTACTTGTGAGGATTCAGCCATAAATTCTTTCCCAAGGCCAGTGTTCTGAATGGTGTATCCTAGGTTTTCTTCTAGTAGTCTTATAATTTGAGGTCTTACATTTAAATTTTTAACCCATGTTGAGTTAATTTTTGTATATGATTAAAAGTAGGAGGCAAGTTTTATTCTTCTGCAATATGTCTAATCAGCTTTTCCAGCACCATTTATTAAATAGGGGAGTCCTTTCTCCGTTGCTTATTTTTGTCGACTTTATCAAAGATCAGATGGATGTAGATGTATGGCTTTATTTGCAAAATTTATTTGCAATCTATTTTGTTCCATTGTTCTATTATCCTTTTGTACCAGTACCATGTTGTTTTGGTTACTGTCACCATATAGTGTAGTTTGAAGTCACGTAGTATGATGCCTCCAGCTTTGTTCTTTTTGCTTAGGATTGCTTTGGCTATTCAGTTTCCTTTTTTGGTTCCATATAAATTTTAGTAAAGCTTTTTACTAATTCTGTGAAAAATGATATTAGTCATTTCATTAAAATAGCATTGAATCTGTAGATTGCTTTGGGCAATGTGGCCATTTTAACAACATTGATTCTTCCTATCTATGATCATGGAATGGTTTTCTATTTGTCTGGATCATCTATGATCTCTTTCAGCAGTGTTTTGTAGTTCTTCTTGTAGACAGCTTGCACGTCCTTGGTTAGATGTATTCCTAGGCACTTTACTTGTGTGTGTGTCTATTGTAAATGGCATTGTGTTCTTGACTTGGTTTTCAACTTGAACGTTATTATGGAAAGGTTACTCATTTTTGTACATTGATTTTGTATCCTGAAACTTTACAGAGGTTGTTTATCAGTTCCAGGAGCCTTTAAGAGGAGTCTTTACAGTTTTCTAGATATAGAATCACATTGTTAGTGAAGAGAGATAGTGTGACTTCTTCTTTTCCTATTCGGATGCCTTTTATTTCTTTGTCTTGCCTGACTGCTCTGGTTAGGACTTCCGGTACTATATTGAATAGGAGTGGTGAGAGTAAGCATCCTTGTCTTGTTACAGTTCTCAAGGGGAATACGTCTAGCTTTTACCTGAAGAAAATGGTTTTCATTCACACTTTTATTCAATAATAAATCTTTGTCTTTTATTTGTTTATCAAACTGTTAAGAGTTTACCATATGTCAGTCACTTGTGTAATAACTATTATTAATAATAATACTCATTCATTATCATTAAGTAAATAATACAGACAAGACCTCTACTTTCAATGTCAGAAACACTTGTTCTCTGTCACATTTAATGCTACTAGGTCTCCTTCTGAATGCAAAAGGAATGAAGATAGCCAACAGTTGGGAAATTATTTTTCTAATTACTTCTATGATTTTTATCTAGTTTTCATTACTTGCATGAAGCATTCTTTAAGTTCTCTCGGATCATATGGAGATAAAGAAGATACAGTTCTTATCCTTAAGGATTTTGCCGTCTAGTGAAAGTAATTGACCAATTCCAAGATTATGGAGATAAACTAAGAACTCCATGTTGTCCTTCATGTGAAGTTTTTGTAAAACAAATGTCCCCAAATTACACTCCTTTTATTATACTCTCACCTGGTAATTAGCCTGCATACAGCTAAAAATGCTAAGATAAAGGAAATGGATAACATTTTAAGCATTATCAAGAGTTTCTTTTATGGAAAGCTTCCTCCTAATATTACAGAAATTAACACTTTTAAGAAAATATAAAATAAAATACTAAGTTATGCTATAAATTTAGTAAGCACTTAATTTTTAGAGCCATTATAACAACTTCCTAGGAAAAACCCACAAAACTTGAGATAAGTTTGCCATCAAATCTTTAAGAAGTAGTTGACAGTAAGTGAACATGAGAAAAACTGAGTTCTCTAGAGTAGTTGAATTGACTTACGAGGCTAGGAAGACAGCAGAGAGGTTTGGCTTATAAGGCTGAGAGAGAGGGAATGTCATACCTCTCACATCATAGAGAAGAAAGAGAAAGAGGAATGAATGTATCCTTGCCCAGTTTGGGATCTGAAAGTAAACAGTCATCAAAATGGCCTACAGCCAAGGTCAGACATGTTCTTGCACCACTGCCAATAGAAAAAGTAGTTTCCTGTAGCTCAGTTTCATGCCTGACCCAGAGATGCCTTGAAGAAATGGCAGCCTTTTAGTAGCTACAGAGAAAAGAAGCTAAATAGTCATGCCAGCAGCAGTGGTGAGCTAGTGGCATTATTGCTATGCTAGGAATATGATGGCACAAGGACATTTTGGGTGACAGGCAGTGTCAAGTATGTAGATTAATTAAAAACTCTTCATAATTCCACATAGTAGCCAATTGAGGTTTGTGAGATACCACAGGAATTCCACCCAACTACCTCCTGTGAGTGGGAGAAAAGGGCTTAGTGGATATGAAAGTTCCCAAGGGCGAATTCAAAGTTAAAATATCTTTGTAGTATCTTATACCGGGCGGGGGGGGAGAGAGAGAGAAGAAAGAAGAAAGAGAAGGAAAGAAAGAAAGAAAAAGAAAGAAAGAAAGAAAGAAAGAAAGAAGAAGAAAGAAAGAAAGAAAGAAAGAAAGAAAAAAGAGAGAAAAAAAGAAAAGAAGGAAGGAAGGAAGGAGGAAGGAAGGAAGGAAGGAAGGAAGGAAGGAAAGAAAGAAAGAAAGAAAGAAAAGAAAGAAAGAAAGAAAGAAAAAGAAAGAAAGAAAAAGGAAGGAAGGAAAGAGAGAGAGAGAAAGAAAGAAAGAAAGAAAGAAAGAAAAGAAAGGAAAGAAAGAAAGAAAGAAGAGAAAGAAGAGAAAGAAAGGAAGGAAGGAAGGAAGGAAGGAAGGAAGGAAGGAAGGAAGGAAGGAAGGAAGGAAGGAAGGAAGGAAGGAAGGAAGGAAGGAAGGAAGGTAGGTCACACTAGTAACAATATTCATTCATAGACATGAGGAATTGGGAAACTGATTATTAACATCTGCTGTGTTTTTTTCAGAGGTCACAGAATAGCTCAGTGTTCCCTCAGTTTCTCAGTCTCCCTTTCAGTCAGATTTAGTTCTGACCATTGGAATACAGGCAGAGTAATGGAAGTCACATCTAAGCCTGGCTCATGAATACACTCCTCAAGATTATCCAGCTGTTTCCTGCCTTGCCACTGTGACTTAGAAGGATCGATATGGCATAGCGACAGGATGAAAGAGGGCGGCCTGTGGTCCTGTATTAGACTTTATGTAGGCAGGAACTAAACCTTTCATGTGTTAAGTTCCTCAAACTTGTCTATTGTGGCGATTGAGGTGGATTACCTATACAAATACAAGTCCTAGATTTCTGTCATTACTGAGGTGATGGATAGAATTGCCACTCCCGACTTTGAGATACCTCTTCAGAAGGCCTTTTAGTAAGAATTATCCCATTTCTCAACTTGGAAGATGACTCTTTTATTAGTTTTAAACTCATAGAAACAAGGGACTGGACATAAACACAATGTATTTTATCCCAGTGGTCTCTACTTTGTCTCAAGTATAAGTCTGATTTTAGGCTATACCAAGGAGTTAAAAAAAAGTATCTAAAACTGCTAAGTGTATGGCCTAATTGGAGAAACAAAAACACTCTTACCTTAGAATCTCAAAATAATCATTACCAATCCTACAGGACCCTTTCCTTATGTTAGGACACATCCATATGGTTAATTATCCATATTTTTTGTGTAAGGACAATAGAGATAATAAGCTTGAAATAGGAAAATGGAATAATTGCATAGCTGACTCTAAAAGCTTATTATGCAATTAGCTACATGCACTTGTTTGCCCTTTTAAATTCTAGACTACTACTATAATTTTTTTAAAAAAAACTTTAAAACACAGAAAGAATAACAAAGCTATAAAACATGTAGATCTGCTTACAACTCAATGATAACTAACTAGATGATCAGATGGGTAATAAAATGGGGAGTTTCCCAATAAAACAAACCATTTAACATCAGATAAAGCCTTCTTACAAAGGCAAAAAATTTAAAAATTTTACCTATCAATTTGATTTTAATAACACAGCCTGAGGATACTTAGTGATTTGCCCATTAGAATGAATCTTTTAGGAGATTTGAATTGGAATAAATATTATAACTTAAATTAATATTATCAAAGTTAATGTTTATTTAATTTCTGGCTGAAAAACTAGCATAAATCATATTTTCATGATCCATATGGTATTATTTTTTCCAAGGTAAAGCATTCAAAATTTAGTGATTTCACTTTAGTCAGCGTAGATACAAACTAGGCACAAAATACAGTGCGATATGATCATGAATCTTTACTTGTAAATAAAATAAGGTAACGTAAGGCAGATGGCCTGAGCTTAGCTACCTGGTAATATTTGTGATATTTAATCTCACTGTACCTAGAGTTTCCTTGTTTCTAGATTAGCTTTTATGCTGAAATCACTTAAAATTATTCCTAACTCTAAATTGTCTTTTCATTAATATACAAAGAATATAATATGCAGAGAAATGCATTTATAAGTAACACATTCATATAGACAAGAGCAAATATTAGTTTATAACATCATTCCATAATGATTGCTTACTTTTGTTTCAGGACTCATTATATGCATATTAAGCCTTCTTAACAAAATTAAGAAAGTGCATTATAATTAACTCAAATTATAGAAGAGGAAATGATTTAAGGAGATTAAGAATCTTCCCCCAATTCACCCAGCTAGAATTGATAAAATCCAATTTACATTTAATTATGGTTAGTTCATTTGATTTGAGACATTCTGAAAAGCCCAGTTCTTGATATTTTATTTTCTCCCCCACTGTCATTGGGTCAAACACTCTATGCTGGAAATCAGCACCATTCCTTTCTTGCAAGCACTTCTCCATATTGCATGGACTGAAAGCACCAGACTTCCCTGCCATTAGAGTCCCATTTAGATTCTTCCAATGAGAAGTTCTTAGTGAAATTTGAGAGGCAAAATAGAAGTTTTCTATTCTACAGTGGCAAATGGCTATATATATTGCCAGTGGCTTTTTGATGACCTCTTAGAACTATCTATGCCAGTACTATAAAAAATATGAGCTCATTCAGTGACAGTTTTCTAGGATTCCAGCACTTCTGAGATCCTACTGCTAGTAGAAGGCTTCTGTGATTTTCACTTCTCTGACCTTTCCGGTTAGAAGCTGTGGAAGCTTCTAATGCCCAGAAATAGCAATGGTGGTTTCTAGTTTCCTTACTGAACCTCTCAGATACAGAATTTGATGCCAAAATTGGATATAGATACAGAACCTCCTAGATGGTAAGCTTAAATTGGTTATCTGACTGTGTTAGATTTGAAGGCAGTAAATGATCTCATGACCAATAAAATATGGGCTATTGGTAGTTCACAGCATGCAGAGACAAAGCTTTTGCTTAAAATAACGCTCTTGCAACTGTGTGACTACTGAAAAGAAAGATGCTGGAAGGCCAAGTGGCTATTCCAATACAATGTTATAGGGGAAATGATTATTATACAGACTTTGAATTATTTGACAGCTTCACATTGCAATAGCAAGCTTTGAGTCAGATAATGACAAGTTTATGGTTCAGAGAAGCAGAGAGCTCTATAATGATCCCTAAAAATATATCTCTTAGTACTTACACAGCCAAGGGATCCAAAACCCAGACTCCAGGTTTGATCCTATAGGCTGTAGAAGTTAAACACTAATTGATTTCTTTTTCATCAGGTCTCTTATGTGAAAATTAAGGATTAGACAAGACTGGGATCTGGAGAACTGGAATGGTAACCTTTTGGATGTATCCCAGCGACTGAGTATTTTGATCCCCTCCTTTCATTGAGCCTGCCTTTTCAGAAGAAGCAGCCACTGCTGAGCCAATTCCTCCATCATTCCCCTCAACCTTGCCTAACGATTCTCCAGTGACTTCCCCTGAGACCATCTCTTGCATAGAGATACTGATTCTTCTTCTCTCCCACTCCCAATATCTCTCCTGGTTGCTTGCCCATAATTAGCACAAATTCAGACCCAATAGGAGATAGCATACATACCAAAGATCTGTGCATTTTTTGCTCATTTATATTAAGGAGAACTCAGGGAATGTGTGTGAGGAACAGATTCTAAGCAACAAAGACCAACATATAAGACACTAACATTGAAATAGGTTAAATGTGTTGATATCCCTGCTAACACTAGAGCTTCTGGATTTAATCTGTGGCTGAAACATCTGAGAGAAACTCTTACAATTTTATTGGTTGGCTAATTGAAACGTGGACTCAGGGATTTCCTTGAATAAATGAAGCTGAGATATAAGAATTTCCTTAGCACAACAGAGCGGAAGGAATCCAAAGGCTAAAAGAAATAGGTATATTGGAATACATTGGTTATGTGCAATCAATTCATTATCTCTCTTACCATGTGTCTGTGGAAGATCACAGGAATCTAGAGCCTACCCCTTTTCAAAGACTTTGAGAAAATATACTGATGAGGGGAACGAAAGCATCCTTATAGGTATTGTAGTGACTGCTGTCTATAGGTCAGGGATGATGGTGGGAGATACTTCAAGGAATTGAGTTCCTATACTTTAAAAAGGAATAAGAACATCCCAGAATATAGAAGCCACTGACACCACTTAAACACCAGGAACAAGTGGGCATGGTTATAGAAATGGGCAGCAGAGTTGGAGTGGTAACCAGATGGTTCCATTGGAAGATATTTGGAGCAGTAGTTAATTGATTATGGTGCCTTTAAAGTTGAAAAAGGTGGGAAGCTTGATCAAGTATTACTTAAAATATATAATCCAAAAATGTCTAGATTTTAATTCAACACAATGGATAGGGATATCTCACCTTCCACTTAATTCCCAGACATGAAACAATTCAAGAAGCAAGAGTGCTTTTTTAAAAAAATTATTTTTTATTTCAACAGGTTTTTCAGAAACAGGTGGTGCTTGGTTACATAAAAAGTTCTTCAGTGATGATTTCTGAGATTTTGGTGCATCCATCACCCAAGTGGTATGTCCTGTACCCAATGCAAAGTCTTTTATCCCTCACCCACATTCTACCCATTCCCCCAAGTCCCCAGAGTTCATTGTATCATTCTTATGCCTTTGCGTCCTCATAACTTAGCTCCTAATTATGAGGGAGAACAAGCAATGTTTGGTTTTCCATTCCTGAGTTACTTTACTTAGAACAATAGTCTCCATTTCCACCCAGGTTGCTGTGAATGCCATTAATTCATTCCTTTTTGTGGCTGAGTAGTATCCCGTGGTATATACATAACACATTTTCTTTATCCACTTGTTGATTGATTTGCATTTCCCTGACAATTAGTGATGTTGAACATTTTTTCCATACTCTTGTTGGCCATTTGTATATCTTCTTTTGAAAATTGTCTATTCATGCTCTTAGCCCACTTTTCAATGGGATTGTTTGTTTTTTGTTTCTTGCTGATTTGTTTGAGTTTTTTGTAGATTCTGGATATTAGTCCTTCATTGGATGTATAGACTGTGAAGATTTTCTCCCACTCTGTGGGTTGTCTATTAACTCTGCTGGTTATGTTTTTTGACCATTAGCAAGATTAACCAAGAAAAAGAGAGAGAAGGTCCAAACAAGCTCAATCAGAAACAAAAGAGGAGATATTACTACTGCTACCACAGAAATAAAAAAATTATTCAAGACTACTATGAACACCTTTACAAGCATGAACCAGGAAACCTAAAGGAGGATAAATTCCTGAAAATATACAACATTCCTAAATTAAACCAGGAAGATATAAAAACTCTGAACTCACCCATCTGTTGGTGCACCCATCACTCAAGTGGTATACCCTATACCCAATGCAAAGTCTTCTATCCCTCACCCACGTTCCCACCCACAAGCAGCGAGATTGAAATGGTAATTTAAAAATTGCCAACAAAAAGAAGTACAGGACCAGATGGATTCACTGCTGAATTCTATCAGACATTCAAAGAAGAATTGGCACCAATCCTATTGACACTATTCCACAGGATAGAGAAAGAGAGAATCCTCCCTAAATCATACTGTGAAGCCAGTATCACCCTAATACCAAAACCAGGAAGGAACATAACAAAAAAGAAAACTACAGAAAAATGTCCCTGATTAATATAGCTGCAAAAATCCTCAACAAAAGACTAGGTAACTGAAGCCAACAGCTTATAAAAAAGATCATCCACCATGATCAAGTGGTTTTCATACCAGAGATGCAGGGATGGTTTAACATTCACAAATCAATAAATGTGATACACCATATAAACAGAATTAAAAACAAAAATCACATGATCTTCTCAATAAATTCAGAAAAAGCATTTGACAAAATCCAGCGTCTCTTTATGATTTAAACCCTCAGCATAAATGGCATAGAAGGGACATACCTTAAGGTAATAAAAGCCATCTACAACAAACCCGCAGACAATATACTGAACAGGGTAAAATTGAAAACATTCCCCCTGAGAGCTGGGACAAGACAGGAATTCCCACTCTCACCACCTCTATTCAACATAGTACTGGAAGTCCTAGCCAGAGCAATCAGACAAGAGAGAGAAATCAAGGACATTCAAATTGGTAAAGAGTAAGTCAAACTGTCACTGTTTGCTGATGATATGATTGTGTACTTAGAAAACCCTAAAGACTTATCCAAAAAGCTTCTAGAGCTGGTAGATGAATTCAGCAAAGTTTCAGGATACAAAATTAATTTATACAAATCTGTAGCTCTGCTATACACCAGCGACCAAGCTGAGAATCAAATCAAGAACTCAACCCCTTTTATAATAGCTGCAATAAAATAAAATAAAATAAAATAAAATAGAATAAAACAAAATAAAATAAAATAGGAATATACCTAACTAAGGAGGTGAAAGATCTCTACAAGGAAAACTACAAAACACTGCTGAAAGAAGTCATAGACAACACAGACAAATTACATCCCATACTTATGGATGGGTAGAATCAATATTGTGAAAATGACCATACTGTCAAAAGCAATCTACAAACTCAATACAACTTCCATCAAAATACCACCATTATTCTTCACAGAACTAGAAAAAAATCCTAAAATTCATATGGAACCAAAAAAAGAGTTCACATATTCAAAGCAAGACTAAACAAAAAGAACAAATCTGAAGGCATCACATTACCCAACTTCAAACTGTACTGTAAGTCCATAGTCACCAAAACAGCATGGTACTGGTATAAAAATAGGCACATTAGAACAATGGAACAGAATAGAGAATCCAGAAATAAAGCCAAATGCTTATAGCCAACTGATCTTTGACAAAGCAAATGAAAACATAAAATGGGAAAAGGACACCCTGTTCAACAAATGGTGCTATGATAATAGGCAAGCCACAGGTAGAATGAAAGTGGATCCTCATCTCCCACCTTACACAAAAATCAACTCAAGATAGATCAAAGACTTAAATATACGATCTGAAACCATGAAAATTCTAGAAGATAACATTGGAAAAACCCTTTTAGACATTGGCTTAGGTAAAGACTTCATAACCAAGAACCTAAAAGCAAATGCAACAAAAACAAATATAAATAGATGGGACTTAATTAAACTAAAAAAAGAATGCTTTGATTGAAGGGAGGCTATGTTTCCTTGAGAGAAACCTTGAGGGACTGACATGCACATTTATAGTAAATCTGTACTCTCACCTTCCCAACAAGACAATTGGCTTTTTCACATGACTGTGACTTCAACTGGAGAAACTGACTTATTAGGACCCTTGCTGATTTTTTTGGACAGTTGCCTTGAGCTGAAATGAAAATCAAAAGGCAATGCTCTCCCACCAGTCAGAGAGAAGACTTACAGAAATCAATGGGGTTTTGATCCAAGTCTGTCTCTTGCATAGATATGGTTTTGCAAATCCATATCTATTGCAGTGGATCTGCAAAACCATAGTGGTTATATTCTCTGTTTCTGAATGCATACTTCATTTAAACAAAGTTAGCAACTAGCAGAATTTCCACACAGAGTCGGGGATACTATGCAAGAAAGTGACAAGAGAAAGTCCTACAACCACTACCAGAAAGTAAACAAAAGTTAGTAACACATTCCTGGAAGAATTGCAGAAATTAATATTACCATAAAAGCATTGAAAAATACCAGGGAAATGAGTACTATTCCATCCTCATTTAGTTTATCTAATTGACCTAGGGAAAAGACTGATAGATCTTGGAGAGTGAGTGGATCATTGTAAACTTTAGCAGATATTCACTCTAATTGCAGTAACTTCTGGCACCTGTTATTCAACTACTGACCCAGAGAATGGCTTCTCATATATACTAATTAATAAAGAAAATTAAAGGCAATTTTCTTTCACTCTATAGGAAGAGCAAAACAGATTAACTGATTTATCTCAGAGCTGTGTTAATTTTCTGGTATCTTTCATAATCTAATCCACAAAACCTTGACTGCTTCACTGACTCACAAAATGTTAAGGTTGTCACTGGGTTGATAACATCATGCAGATAATACCTGATAAGCAGATGTAGAAAATACTCTGGATGCCTTGCTGAGGAAAGATATAGGGCAATCATTCTATTAAAAGCCTCCCTGAACTTTCTAGTGGCATTATGGCCTCAGAACTTTGAGACATCACATTTTAATGTGAAAGACAATTTTCTTCACCTTTTACTCCCAAGTCCTAAGAAAGAAATGAAATACTTGGAAGCTTCTTTGAATTTTAAAGACAACCTATACTATATTTAAGTGTGCCGCTCTGACCCACATACTAAGCATTTCTTTCTTTTTTTTTCTTTTTTCATGAATGACTTTGTTTTTTACTTTACACAGTTTAAAATACAATATGAAATCATTTTTTCTTAAGGCTGCCAGCTTGCCCAGGCCTCTCTGTCAACTGCATCTTATGACCACAAATCTAAATGGAGCTTGAATTGTCTATGGTGCATACAGGAATGCTATACGGAGTCACTACTGACAAGCTCCCATGAGAGATTCACTGTGAAGACTTTAGAGCAAAGCCGTGCCCTCTTCTGCACATAACTTTTTCCTTTTCAGAAACAACTCCTGATACTGTACTGGGCCCTGCTAAGAATTAATCACCTGATCATGGGACATTACATGAAAACATGGCCATAAAAGGTGTATCTGATATATCAAGTCATAGTGATGGGACAGTATAGAAGCAGTTTTCTTCAAGTAGAAGTCCACCTACAAGATCAGACTTAAGTAGGTTCCAAAGGCTTAAGTAAATTTAGTATACAGATGACTCACACTCTCATGAAACCTATTCCTAATGGACTGCCATTCTCACTAAACACACTCTATCTTCATAGAGAGTTTCCTCTGACCATTGAATGAGGGAGAAAAATGATTGCTCTTGCTTTAAGTTGGTTCCACAGGATATGCTGGCACTCTTCACATTTGAATGGCTACAGCTTCACAGCTCTCTCAGCACATGACCTGCACACCAGGAGGAAGGAGAAATACTTTTAGGGGAAAGAACTGCCAGCATCTTGTTTTTCATTGTGCATAACAGGAGAATGACCAGAGATAAATTTCTATACTAATTTATGGGCAGTGTCTAACAGTTTGGCCAGTCAATTTTGGAAGAAATTATTCTAGAGGATAGATGACAAGAAGGTATAAGAATGGAGCTCTCAGAATGCAAAGAGAGTATGAAAATGTTTATTTCCCATGGGAATGCTAATCAAAGGTCACTCACTATGAATGTCAATCATCTTTTCTTAGCCACCTCAGTGCTTGCTTTACAGCCCCAGGAACTAAATAGTCATGGTAATAGGATTGAGGTTATCGCTGGGATCAAAAGCATAGGCTTCATCCAATCAAAGATGATTTGGCTGTGATCACTGCTGAGTGTTCAACATACCACCAGCAGAAGCCAACACTATGAACCCTTAACATGGTGCTATTTTCCAGAAGAACTAACCAACATCTGATACTAGGTTGATTGCATTGGAACTTTTTATAATAGAGGAGAGAGTTGTTTCTCCTCACTGGAATAGATGTTTCCTCTTGATATGGATTAACCTTCCCTTCTGTCAGTGCTTCTACCTGGACCCTTATCTGTAGAATTAATGATACTTTATTCACAATCATGATGATAATGAATTCATTACCCATGAATAAGGAATTAATTCCACAATAATAGAAGCTAGGCTGATAGGAAAATGGAATAGCCTATTGAAGACAGTTTTATTTTGGCTTGGAGACAATACTTTGCAGAAGCTAAACGAAATACCTATGCTTATGAATATGATACAGTGCTCTTTCTCCTATAATAGGAAATCACAGCTCTGAGAAACAAGGAGTGGAAGTGGGCATAACTCTTCTCAATATTTTCACTTAAAAAATGACCCTCAAAATCATGCTTCCTCTTCTCTAGCGTTGGTCTCTACAGACTCTGAGATCTTGGTTCCCAAGAAAGAAAAGATTCTACCAGAGGGCACGTAGAACTTGAAGATCAGATTGCAACCTGGCCACCTTAAACTTCCAATGCCATTGAAATAACAAAGAAGAGGGTTACTGTACTGACTGGGGTAGCTAATCCTAATTATCAAGAGGAAACATGGCTAATGCCATCAGGGAAAGAGAAGTATACCAAAAATGCTGGAGGATCGTCTGGGTGTGACTCATATGATTTCTAACACAGTTAATGAAACTCAGTTACCCAATAGAGGCAAGACTAATAATGGCTTGGAACACTCAGAAATGAAGCTTTGGATTTCTCTGCCAGGCAAAAGTATACATCCACCTGAGATGCTGACTAAGGACAAAATAAATATGAAATGGGTAATAGAAGTAAACTTTATGATCAGTTACAGAAGGAAGGACTTGAGTAACTATGCTTACATTCTTTCTTCATATTATATATATATATAATGTATTTACCTTAGCAAATTCTTTTTCTACTACCTTATATAAGGAGTATTGTTAGTCATTAAACGTATGTCTCTGTCTGCAAAATTATAGGACATTGGGTAGGGATTGTGACCAAGACAGAAAAAGAATGGATATCCAGAAATGAATACAGTGGCATTAGGATTATTGTGTCTTGCCTTTTGAGGGAGAGATTGAGCACAACTTTATTAGACTAAGGGATAGTTCTCATACGTTAGTTAAAAGTATATTATTATTATTGTTTGGAAATTTAAATATACAAGTATGGAGAGCTAAACTAGATATTGTGTCTTGATATGTAATATGATCCCTGCTTTTTTAAACTCTGTCTTGTTACATGGGGCTTGACAGTTTGGAAGCTACATTAAACAGATTTACTAGCCAGTAGGGAATCTGGTTTAAATTCTGCCAGTGAAAGGCATTTGTGTGAGGCTTGGAAGTGGAAGATATAGAGAGGCCATTATTCTCCAGGAGCAGCTGGGCATCTGCAGATGGCTGACGGGGGGTTCCGCCTGTGGCTTTCAGGTGTCCTCTTGCAAGGCTGTAGGCAGCATAAATCATTGGTGGAAGCTTATTAGGATCCTCCTACTTTCTTATTTTTTGGTACGCTTTTCAGCTTTCCTGACCTTGCAGTAATTGTCTAAGACTGCTTTTCTGTGTTACACCCTTTCCTGCTTAAAATACCCAGGGTGGTAGCTGGTTTTCTGACCAAATCCTGAGTGGTATCTAGACTGCATCTTTATTTCTATATTTGGCTACTTTGTAAGGTTGTGTGATGTGAACAGTGAAAATGTATGCCTATAAAATACTTCAAAATATATGCCTAAATAGGTGTTTATCTGCAGCATTCTCTTAAAATACAAAGATAGCCCATAAATGGAGTCCCTCTGTATCCGTGGAAGATTGGTTCCAAGACACCCCCATGGGTACTAAAATCTAAGGATGCTTGAATTGTTTATATAAAATGTATAGCATTTGCATATAATCTATGAACATCATCTTGTATACTTTAAATCATCTCTATGTACTTATAATATGTAATGCAGTATAAATGCTATATAGTAGTTACACTGTATTGTTAAGAAAATAATGGCAAGAAAAAAAGTCTGTATATGTACAATACAGTTTTATTTTTTTAATATTTTCAATCAGTGGTTGGTTGAATCCATGGATGCAGAATCTTTGGATACAGAGGGCTGATTGTATATGTAAATATACCATATGTTATGAAATATAGCTCAAGTGGTTCAGCTATAATCAAAACAGAATAGATTTAATTGGACCGCTCGAACACTCAGCCAACTCATATTTATTATGCTGGTGTTCCAAAATGTTACGCTGCTGAATTTTCTGCCAGTTTAACTTACTGTGACTTTGCCAACATAAATGGGAATAGAAGAAGAGGTTTAGTTGTGTGAAAATCATCACAGAGCCAACCATATGTTTATGCCTTTTCAAAACATTATTATTATAAATTTATTTCTATCTTACTTGAATTCCATACTCTTCTGCATTGCAAAAGAGGAAGGAAATGAGAGTGGTAGCTATTTTCAGCAGGGAAACCATATTTATTTTTTCTTTTAGTTAGACAAGTAAACTCTTCTAATGTGCTTTAGTCAAACTGCCTGGAAAAACTTGGTATTTCTAACGATGTGTCAATGTTGTTTGAGTGACACTATGTAGATTTAAAAGAACAGAAAAAAATATTTCCAGGGTAGAAACCAAATATCTCAAAATGAGGTAGATTCATTATGGAAAATTGAGAAAATATGTTAAAGAATGAATTGGTCAAGAAAATACCAAATGATTTATAATCAATCCATTCTATTTCTAGGCAATCTTTCTAAAACAACTTTTTAAAAGAAGAAGAAAAGCAATTTTGATGATTCTCATTTAGAGAATAAAGTCTAAGCTCCTTGGCATAGCACACAGACTTCCAGGCCACTCGTTCCTTCCATTCACCCTCCACCACTCCATGGATTGGCACACACCGCAGTGCTTCCATATGAGACTATTTGCTAACCCGGAATATGCCAAGTACTTAGCACTCTTGCTTGGGTAATACTTGGATCTGAATTCTTAGCAGTTTTAAAATATCTCTAGCTGTTTATATGTGTCTCTTCAGCTGGACTGAGTTCAATTAAGTATATTGATTATTTTTACATCTCTTTATCAAAGGTGCTTAGCAAATATAGATGGTAGATACCAATAAATTGTCGATACATGCCATGAATAAATGTATGGATAAATAATAGTTTTGATTTGAAAAGAATAGGAGGTGTTCTTTTGTTCAGGTTCTATGTTTTACAAAAGGAAACTGAGGCCTAGTTAACTCTATTTTGCTCCAAAGTACAGCAGTAGCACTGCTGGTACTGGAACAAGGGTGTCTCTGCTTTCCATTCAGAGATCTTTCTACTGTTTCATTCCTGGCTAATTTGGAAATTTGTTTGAAGGAATTGTGGTTCGTTTTCTAACTATTTGCTCTGTAATGCTCCTAACATCCTTGGGGACATCACTCACACTTTAAAAATAATTGAGGAAAAATACCTGTAACTTCAGACATTCGAAGAGCTACATTAGCCTTCTAGTTTTTCAGCTGGCTCCTTGCCTGCCTAGCATTTCATCTCTCATAAAACAGCAGGCCCATTGTGGCAATTATTTACAAAGCACAAGCCTCTATATTGGGTATAGACTCTATATTCTATTTCTATATTTGACTTTTCATTTTTGAGTTGTGGGGATTCTTTATAAATTCTGGCTATAAGTCTCTTGTCAGAGAAATAGATGATAGATAATTGATAGAGAAAGCGATAGATACTAATAGATAGCTATTTCCTACTAGAATATGACTTGTCTTTTTGTTATCTTCCTAGTAATTATTGAAAAATGGAAGTAATAAATTTGGATGAAGTCTCATTTATACATTTTTTTCTTGTGTAGCTCATTCTTTTTGTGTCCCTAAGAAATATTTGCCTACCCCAAGGTCATGAAGATTGTCTGTGATGTTTTCTCTGAGAACATTTACAGTTTTTCTCTGTAAAGTTTAGACCTATTTAATTCACATTAAATGAATTTTTTGAATGGTATGAGGCAGAGCTTGATCTTGTTTTTCTGTATACTCACTTACTTGTTGCAAAACTACTTTTGATATTTTCTTTTTTTTTTTTTTTTAGTAGATTTGACATTATTTTGAAAATCAATTCACCATATATATGTGGGCCTATGTCTAGACTATCTATTCTGACCCATTGATATATTGGTTTATCATCTTGCCAAACCCACTCTGTCTTGATTACTGTAGCTTTAAGTATTTTAAATCAGAAAGCTTACATCTTGCAATTGTGTTCATCTCTTTCAAGACAGATTTTGCTATTCTAGATCCTTTTCATTTCCATATGAATTTTAGAATCTGCTCACAAAATTATACAATGCAATACATTGGGTCTATAGATCAACTTCAGGACAATAAACATCTGGACAATATTGGTTTATGGTCCATGAATGTGAATATTTTTCTCCATTCATTTAACTCTTTATTTCCCTCAGCAATGCTTCATAGTTTTTAGTAGATATATTATGCATCTTCTAAATCTCTTCCTAAGTATTATATTTTTGCTGCTATATTTTTTAGTTGAGAAGACAAAATCCTAGTATTTTATTTCAAGATTTCTAAGTCTCAGTTGCATTCAAATAAATTGTAGAAAGAGTTTATTGTTGGACAGTGTTTAGATCTTGGAATGTAATTCTGCACTGATATAACCGTTAGAAAATGAAAGTTATTGATCCATGCTAGGCCATCCAAAATTAATTTGATATTACTGGAAAGAAATGAGTCATAGACCTATAAATTAATCTGTAGGCACATAAATAAATCTGTATTAATATTTGAATATTAATTCTAGAAATTAACTTCTAGAAGAAATTAACTTCTCACTCGATAGTTAATTTAGCTTTCCAAATTAATCATGTGTTGTTTAACTCTTAAGTATCTATACTGATTAAATGTGTGCTGCTTATTAGCTCTAACATATGACATATGGATGTCAAGCAGGACTGGTGATGACAACAGAGACTGCAGCTTGTTACTTAAGCCTACAGTTGGCAATATGACTTTTCTACAGAGGTGGAGTGACTAAAGGTAGCTATAATATCTGCAAAGGAAACCAGAGGAGACCAACTGGACAAAGAGGCAGTACAAACTTAGTTACCATGAGCTAGAATGCAACTGTGCGTTTCATCAAGAATGGGTAAGCGAAAATTATTTATTGCTTCCATTATTTACTCAAGCTAATAATGTATTTGTATTCCAAAGATCTTGCCAATGGTCACATTTCATTTTACCTAGTTAAATGTAAAAAATCAGTCCTAATATCAAAACCATTCATTTTTCAGAAGAAATAATATACTCAGTATACATATCAACACATAGCAATTACTTTTTATTCATCTTTTGTTTCCCTGAATGTGTAGGTGTTTGAGTTCCTGGTATTTCTTCTTTTACACCAGATAAGGACTGTTTGAAACTATTTCATCATCACTATTCACTCCAGTCATTCTGATTTTCACTGCTACAAAAATATTGGTGTACAAACTGCTGTGTGATCCTATCTTAGGAGAGTCAGAGTACTTGAAATCTTTTTTCTTTTTTGGTAAAATGCCTATCTAATTCTGAAGAACTGTACTTGAGATACTTTTTTCCTTTCTTTTCTAAGACCAATGAAGGAAAATCACAATCTATTCCTAGTTTAGCTACTTTCTTTATATTTTTTCTTGGTTTTAAAATCTCTTCTCCATTCTAAGCTTTTGTGTAAGTATCCATTTCTTCTACCGTTCCACTGATTGTATATTCAGACTCTGCAGCATACATCTGAAGATGATGATAAAGGCTAGTGGCCTGCCCCTCCTGGGAAGATACTGTAGCCCTCAACTCAGACCTGAGAAAAGAAGAAACCCTGTTTTCTTGTCTGCACCCACCTAGTGGGCTTTCAATCATTCTTAGCTGGAAGGAGTGAGTGAAGGTGTGGGTTGTGGTTCAAATGTCATGTACTCTCGGTTGTCTGCAGAGTTTTAGTAGATTTTCTTGAATTTTTTTTCATTTGCTGTATGCCTTTAGGACAAATTTCCAAGACCTCAAACAGTTTGTTTTTCCTAGTTTTTCACCAGTTATGCTTTTTTCTCTGGAAAGTGCATCCACGGAGCTCCTCATGCTACCTGCCCAGAACTAGAACTCTACAATCCACTTTTAATCCCATCTAGTACCTTTCAAATTTTTAAGTATTAAACTATTCATCCTAGAGTTTCAATTTTGTTCTTATTTATAGTTACCATTACTCTGGTGGTATTTCCTTTATGTTTTCTCATTATATTCATATTTTAAAAATTTTGAACATCATTATGATAAAAGATTTCACATACTGTCTGCTAAATCCAACATTGTGGTCATTTCATGGTCTGTTTGTATTGCCTGTTTTTTTCTCTTGGTTGTCAGTCACATTTTTAAGGTTTTCATTTGCATGCCTATTTTTTTCTGTATGCAAAACCTTATGAATATTTTGTTCTAGGATATCTGAAATAGGTAGTCTTTCTTTGAAAGGTGCTGAGTTTTGTTTTGACAACAATTAAATTACTGGAACATCCTCTGATCTTATCTGACTTGGTTTATGCTTTGTTAAAGGAGACTTACATTGAATTTGTCCTTTGCCCTAGAATGTCCCTTATTCCCAAAGCATCACTTCTCTTGGGTCTACATTGAATGTCTAAGTTGCCCCCCGTGGCATTACTGAAATTACTACATGTTAGAGCACTGCATGATCTCTGCATCTCTGTGGCTCTCATTCCAGAAGCCACTCTCTGCTAGGCATCATGTTATTTTGCACTGTGCATGCACAGCTTACTCCCAGTCAAGAGGTCAAAGGAAACCTCTGTGCAGATCCAAGGCTCTCTCTTTGCATTTTCTCCTCTTAACCATGCCAACACACAAGATTTCATCTGACTCAGCAGCAAGGGATTCTTATCTTTGCCTTCTCAACTTAGCAAAATGAATTTTTTTGGCTTATGCACTATTTCCCTGTGCAGTCATGAGGAAAGTATTCACAGTCTGAATGTTGAAGAAAATGTGGAATTAACTTTGCATATTTTTCTTTTCTCAAGAATCACTGTACTGTGACGCTCGTTGTCCAATGCCAGAAAATGGTTCTATGATATATTTGGATGTTATCATTGTTTATGTTGGGAATGCAAATCTGATAACACTTTCTCCTTCATAACTAGAAACAGAATTATTGCCTCCTCCTGACCGCTTTTAAAGATATATTAAAACTTATTTATAGATTCTTTAATATTTTCAATCTCGTTTACATCTATCTATATCTCACCTAGATGCCAGAAGTTTGCACTATTGTAGTCAATTAACTCTCATTTATAATGTCCTACCCTAATTGAGAAACCACAACACTTTGTGATTCAGTACTCAATAGTGTACAAGAGAATTCTAGCAGATGCTGCCATGGAGTCTAAAATTCTTCTCATTCTTCCTGTGTAAATCAGCAACTAGGCAAAGTTTGTCTCAACTTGACGCACAAGAGGAGATATCTATCTGAAAGGGACACAGGTTTCTGAGAATTTTAAAGAACATAACTTTACTTCAGGAAGTTGGAAATCTGAGAGTGAAGAGACAGTAAAATTATCCAAACAAGTTGTACAACCAAAGTTGGGCCATTAGAAGGGGAAAAATCCCCAACTGAAAGAGAATAAATTTAATGCAATGTAAACAAATAACAGCCAAATGTTTAGTTAGCATAGCATTGCTGCAATGGGGTAAGCTTTATTTATTATTTTGGTTTGACAAAGTATGTTGGAATTGATATTCTCCAGACATCCTAAATGCTAGGAAAATGTTATTAGTG
This sequence comes from Chlorocebus sabaeus, assembly GCF_047675955.1. Taxonomy (NCBI): domain Eukaryota; kingdom Metazoa; phylum Chordata; class Mammalia; order Primates; family Cercopithecidae; genus Chlorocebus; species Chlorocebus sabaeus. The sequence goes on along the minus strand of NC_132907.1, from coordinate 78,958,329 downwards.
ATATAACATATGTGAATTGACCTAAAAAATTCTCTCACTTGTATACGTGTTAAACATATTGCTCAAAAAATGTCTAGTCAATATAATCACACTTCATGGTTAGAAAACATTTCAATATATAAGATTGCCATTAAATTTGAAATGGAAATGTTAAGCCTGCCAAAGTTAAGATCCCTTCCAAAGGAGTACTTCATCTGTGGCATCTTTCAAAGTGGTATAGACTAGCTGAAATGTCCTCTTTTTTTGGTGAATGTGGCAACTTTTACTATGAGTTTCTACTTTAGGCACTAGAATTCTCAGGTGAAAGGAGGAGGAGTTTTGCCTTGAACCAGTGTCTCCTAATGCAATGCTCTATCATGTGACTTTAAATTTCAATTGGTTGCCGGGCGCGGTGGCTCACGCCTACAATCCCAGCACTTCGGGAGGCCGAGGTGGGCAGATCACGAGTTCAGGAGATCGAGACTATCCTGGCTAACACGGTGAAACTCCGTCTCTACTAAAAATACAAAAATTAGCCGGGCGTGGTGGTGGGCGCCTGTGGTCCCAGCTACTCGGGAGGCTGATGCAGGAGAATGGTGTGAACCCAGGAGGCAGAGTTTGCAGTGAGCCTAGATCATGCCACTGCACTTCAGCCTGGGTGACAGAGTGAGACTCTGTCTCCAATAAATAAAGAAATAAATAAAAATAAATAAAAATAAATTTCAATTGGCAAACAGATTCCATCAGGTGATCATTTCTTTGCTCATGTGAGTTGGGTGGACCTAGAGGTAATGAAAACACATGCCTAGCTCTTATCATTTCAATGTTGTGGAAACTCCTCCGCTACATGTGATATCTAAAGCATAGAGTAGGCCATGCCTATAATCCCAGCACTTTAGGAGGCCGAGGCGGGCAGATCATTTGAGGTCGGTAATTTGAGACCAGCCTGGCTGACATGGTGAAACCCTGTCTCTGCTAAAAATAAAAAAAATTAGCCAGGTATGGTGATGGGCGCCTGTAATCCTAGCTACTCAGGAGGCTGAGGCAGGAGAATTGCTTGATTCCAGGAGGCAGAGGTTGAAGTGAACAGAGATCGTGCCATTGCACTGCAGCCTGGGTGACAGAGTGAGACTCCATCTCAAAACAAACAAACGAACAAACAAACAAAAGCAACCAACCAAACAAACAAAAACCAATAAAGCCTGGAGTATTCTTACTTAACTAATCAAACAGAAGTTATAATCACAGGCTAGAAAATTCCATAATGATATGATTGATCAACTCCTGCAAGTTACTTATATAATAAACCCAATATTTTAGGAAGTTATTTTCCAGATTGCCCAAGTGCTGCTCCTGTGTTAAAAGGATATGTATACCACTGCACTCCAGCATGAGCAACAGATTGAGACCTTGTTAAACAACAACAACAACAACAAAAGGATATATAGCTAATATTATCTGAGACTCCTCAATAAATACTTTCACTGGGTAAAAATTAAATAATTATGTGCTCAGCCTATGAAAGTAAAAAACTGAGAAGCATGCATTTGGTCAGTTTTTCTGTATGTTTTGCAAATATGTAGTTTAAAGTTACTATCTAATATGTCATTTAGTGCCCCTTAAAAAGGAATTCATCTTTTCTCTAATTTAGTTCCTGGGGAAAATGTAAGTTTCTACAAAGTGTTTGACTTTCTTTTCTTTTTCGGGCAATGAATAATAGAAAATTCCGTGTGTGTGTGTGTGTGTGTGTGTGTGTGTGTACGTTTCCTTATTTGCTTGTTTCACCATATACATGTCAGACAAATCAAGGGCCCAGGAGTGATATAGCTCATCTCATATGTCCGGTAGGATCATATGACTGGTAGGATCATATGACTGGTAGGATCATATGGCTATATTGATATTGTGGGAAGAGCAGCACACACAAATCAAAGAACTTGGGTTTAGGTTCTTGATTCTGCTTCTCCCAACTTGATATGTTGAATAAGTTACTTATTCCTCTGGGCTTTAATTTTGTCATCAGCAATGTGTGGCTGATTATACTGATCCCAAAGGATTACTAGAAATGCCAAAGGATCCACATCAGGGAAGTTAAATATTAAATGTCAAATATCAATAATATGCTATTATATAGTAAAAAACATATGCAATCCACATTGTACAATGTAAACTGTAAAAGGTTGAGGGATATTATTCACTGCTTCCTCTGACCTGCTTTCCGTTTCTTTTTATTCTATAGAATTGTAGAATTATAGGCTTGGAAAAGACATTAGAGTCATCCACCTCCATGGCCCAAAATATGTAGAACTTTTCAAAACTACTATATATAAAGAGTGATTGGAAACACAACATTTTCAGTGCTTTGAGTAATCCTGGTTTGTCCCAATACTTTAAAGTACATTCTCATTCATCTCTTCCCACCAAGGATCTTTTAAGAAGTCACAGTTTGTTTCCATAAGCACCAGAAGTTATGAGAGAATATCTGACCACAGCTGCTACCTGGGAACTTGTCATAGAGCCATCAACGTTACCGTTCAGCCCATGCAATTTCTAACTGAAATGAGAGGAAACAAGACAGAGACACTGATTGTAGCCTGCTCGGTGGATGTCAACATGAATGCCACCCCTTTAGCGATATCTCTTCTGACTCCCCTATTAAAGTATACTCTGGTACAAAGAAACCAGAGGACATAACAATTAGTTTCAAAGTGGGAGACAAAGTAAAATTCAAGAGACTCAAAAAGAGTCATTTAGAGTGGTTAGCAAAACAAAGATACAGCTAGAAATCATTCATGTTGTGTACATAACATCAAATATAAATATCAAAATATATTAAGATTGCAGAGACACACTGATAAAAACATTTTCTAGAGATGTTCAAGAGCATGAAAATAAATAAGAATATGAGATTGGAATATGGATATTTAAAGAGTAAAAGAGATAACCAAGGATGCAGCTTTTTATCCTGTGGAAATTACATATTTTCTTCAAATGTACATAATACAGTTATAAATGTTTTCGTATACTACAACACAAATAAAATTATAGTAGGAAACAATTCTACAAAGCACAAATGATATATACCATATATTCTGACTAGACATATATTAGACATATATTAAGACAAGAAATTCATAAAAATATTCACCAACTTAGAAATTTTTGCATGGCTTCTCCACTTAACAAATGTCTTTTTAAAGACATATTAAATCTATCATTTTTATTTTTAAAATATTACAGAAAAGCATTTCATTTAAAAGTATCAATATGTAAATATGACGGATGAATTGACCTAAAAGGTAATAAATTGGCCCTCATTAAATATTAGCATTAAAGAACCATGCCCCGAAAGCGAAGTTTAAAACTTTGATGTAGCATATTAGATCCTCCAAATTTTTTATTCCCTCTTCATTATTAGAATTAAATATCCATGTGACTTCTGAGTACCTCCTACTACAGCAGACAGCTTATATTTCCTTGCCCCATTGATCTTGAGCTTGCCCTGTGATTTTATATCCCAAATGGAATGCTAGTAGAAGTGAAATGAACAATGCTACTGCTAATCAGCGGTTCTATACATAAGGAATAGGTAGACACTGAGTATTAGGGCTGTTCATTATGCAGCATTATTGCAGCAACACCTGATGAGTATACAGTAATCCTCCCTTATCCTTGGGGGATATGTTTCTAGACTCCCCGGTGGATGCCAGAAACCAACAGATAGTGTGAAACCCGATTGCCATATATATATATATATATTCCATCAATTGGATGTACCTGTTCCATCAACTGGAACATGTCTCTTTCTGTTCATGTCTTCCACCCACAAACGCAATGCCTTTTCCATCTTAACTAAGCACTTAAAACACTGTAGCTATAACTTTTGCAGTTAGAGATGTCACAGCAAAACTAGCATGAATTTATTTTCCTTTCCTCACAATTTCACAGACAGAAGATTCATTCTTATGATAGATCTTAGTAACTTCAGCATACAATTTATTTCTTTTCTTATTAAGTGAAGAACTTCTGCTTTTTCATTTAAAGACAGCACTTTATGCCCTCTCTTTGTCATATTTTAACTGCCAGCATCACTGCTCTTGTACTTTGGGGCCATTAGTAAGTAAAATAGGGGTTAGTTGAATACAAAGCATTGCAATATTGTGACAATCTGATCACTGAGATAGCTATTAAGTGACTAACGGGGCAGGTAGCATGTACAGTGTTGGATATGCTAGACAAAGGGAGGAGCCACACCCCAGGCAGGATGGAACTAGAGGGCACAAGGTTTCATCATGTTACTCAGAGCAATATACAATTTAAAATTTCTGAATTATTTCTGGAATTTTCCATTTAATAGTTTTGGACCGTGATTGACCATGAATAACTGAAATCACAGAAAGTGATCTGTGGATAAGTGGGGAATGTTGTACTCAATCAAAGGTTTGTAGGAAATATAGCCAAGAGTGAATGTTTTAAATCATTGAACAAAAGCCTCTTTACTCCACAATTAAAAAAATAAACACCACAATTAATGAAGACATTTTAAAAGCAAATAAATAATTATATAAAATTTTTAAATAATGCAATCAAAATAAGTTACAAAATATGAGTTTGATTTTTACATATTAAGGAAACCGAAATTTAACATTTAAAATGCTTAATAGTGATAAAGGTGGTACTTGCAACATTCTACTACTGAAGTTTAAATTGGTTTAGAAATTTTATGAATCTTTAACAAACTTATAATCTTTGATTAAATAATTCATTTCCAAAGATGCTTCCTAAAGAAATGACAGAATATGAGTTACTTTTAAATAAGGCATATATAATATTATTTTATATGCCAGTGGGGCAAAGAAGAGAATTTAATGCCCTACCATAAGGAAATGCTTCAATGAGCATCGTGATATATATATAAAGAAATATCATTTTTGAAACATAAATAGTATTTTCAAAGAATTTGTGATGACATAATATATTTGTAATAAAAATTTAACAGCAAAATACAGATTTTTAAAATAAGAGTCTGGAAGAAAATGCTCTAAAATATTACCAGTGACTATTTACTTTCTGTCCTTCAATTTTCCCTTGACTGCTTTATAATTGGTTTCTTACCACACTTTGCTACACATCAATTTTTTTTTGTTATTTTAATTTTTATTTGAGATTCAGGGGTATTTGTGCAGGTTTGTTAAAGGGTACGTTTCATGGTGATTCTAACGATCCCATCACTCAGATAGTTAATATAGTACCCAATAGAAAGCTTTGTAAGTGAGAACATGCAATATTTGGTTTTCTGTTCCTGCATTAATTTGCTTAGGATGATGGCTCCAGCTGCATCCATATTGCAAAGGATATGACTTTGTTCTTTTTTATGGCTGTGTAGTATTCCATGGTGTATATGTACCGTATTTTCTTTACACTAGGTACTGATGGGTACCTAGGTTGATTATGTCTTTGCTATTGTTGATAGTGCTGCAATAAACATAAACACAGTCGTTTTTTGGAAGAATGATTTATTTTCCTTTGGGTCTATACTCAGTAATGGAATTGCTCGGTCAAATGATAGTTCTATTTTGAGTTCTTTGAGAAATTTCCAAACAGTTTTGCACAGGGCTGAACTAATTTACATTGTCGTTCACAGTGTGTGAGTGTTCTCTTTTCTCCACAGCCTCACCAATATCTGTTATTTTATCAAATTCCAAAGCTAGCAGAATAAAAGAAAAAACTAAAATCAGAGCAGTACTAAAGGAAATTGCCACCCCAAAACCATACAAAGGATCAACAAGATGAAAAGTTTCTTTTTTGAAAGGAAAAACAAGAACAATAGATAATTAACTAGATTAACAAAGAAAAAATGAGAGAAGATCCAAATAGGCACAATCAGAAATGACAAATGAAATATTACAACTCATCCCACAGAAGTGTAAAAGATCATCAGAGACTATTTCATGTTTTCACATTTCTATGTGAACAAACTAGGAAATCAACAAATGCATAAATTCCTGGAAACACACAACATCCCAAGATTGAATCAGGAAGAAATGGAAACCATGGACAGATCAGTAACAATTTCTGAAACTGAATCAAAAATATAAAACCTACCAACCAAAGAAAAAACAAAAGCCTGGGCCAGATGGATTGACAGCTGAATTCTACCAAACACACAAAGAAGAGATGGTGCCAATTCTACTGAAACTATTCCAAAAAATCAAGGAGGAGAGATTCCTCCCTAAGCCGTCCTATGAAACCAGTATCATTCTGATACCAAAACCCAGCAAAGGCACAACAACAACAACAACAACAACAACAACAAACTACAGGTCAATATCCCTGAAGAACACAAATGTAAAATCCTCAACAAAATACTAGCAAACTGAATCTAGCTGCACATCAAAAGTTAATTTACCACAATCAACTAGGCTTTATTCCTGGGATGCAAGGTTGGCTCAACATACAGAAATCAATAAATGTGATTCACTATGTAAACAGAATTAAAAACAAAAATCATTCAATGTTCTCTTGAAGTGCATTAATAACCAACTTTTCAGATATTAAGGATGCCATTTTTTGAGTCATTATGCTTTTTGAGCTTTTCAAAGCCTTTGACACTTTAAGCCTCAACAACCACTTCAAATATCTCAAAAGTTGTTTTATTGCTTTCTGGTAGTGTTTTCCCTTGGGCCTCTTGTCCCTATAATCGGTTTGTCCTTTTTCTTGATAGGCTTCTCTACCTCTGCTTAACTGTAGTGTTCCTACAAGTTTTGGTCCTTGGTCGTTTCTGTTTTCTCAATGCACAAATTTTCTCTTAGAAAATTATAGCTTAATATTTCTAACCTTCTAACAAAACACACTGGTTTCATTGGAGCCATCTGTTTACTTCTGGAGCCTAGGGTAGAATCAACTACACTTGAAGTACATTAACTGGAAGTGCTGTTCCCTAAAGGGAAACTGAGGAATTGTTATCAAAAGAAAGAGTCATTAATGTTTGATGTTGTGCTGATGGCAAACACAATGGATCTTCTCAATGGAGCATTCTTGTCTCCAGGTGTTCTCTACTTAAATTGTCCCCCCATATACACTCTGTCTTGCCTGGTGGCATCACATTCCTGCACACAACTTGTATAAGTCACAGTTGTAAGCAGAACAGGGGCCACAATCTAAAAGTTGAAGTTCAACGTACTTAGTGACTTGTTCCCTAACTACTTTTCCAGCCTTGTACCACCCTCACCCACCTGGACAGGCATACAAACCTTCACTTCAATGATGTTGGTAGTCCTTTCAGATCCCCTAACAGACCCTGCAACTCCCCTGGTCCCATTATTGCATTTGACATGCCTTCGGTCTTTTAGGGCCTCATTCAAATTCTCCCCTTAAATCATGCCCCTCCCATGGCTTGTATCACAGCCTCATGTTGTGTCAAACACTTATGTATTTACCAGATGCTGAGCCTCTGGAGGATGTAGGTAAAAATTCATCTCTGTATTCCCCAGAGTAACTTACACACCACCTTTCAAATAGTCAATAAATGTTTGTTGAAATTGTTGACTTGTAGAATTACACAGCCTTAGGCTGAAGAGCAGAAGTTGGGATTGGCACAGAGCTCAGTATTTTCAGCGTGTAATTTCTTCAGGCCTCTACAGGTGACTGAATCCTGACAAGCTGCTGGGCAGGAAAGGTGATTCAAATTACATATTTAAGGGAAGACGTAATTTAGCCCATGTGTTGGGATAAAATAAGCAAGCACTCAGAAACTTCACACAAATAAGAAAGAGGCCCAGTGTAAGCTACAGGGGCCCCGTTGAAGTGTTTTTAAAACACATTTCCCACTATTTGGGGGAGTTTCTCCAGTATTAGGAAAGAAAGAGTTCCTGGGCAGATTGGAACACAACTGATTAGTGGTTAGACTCTGAATAAGAGGTGCGGAAATTTTCCTACCTTGTAAGCATGTCTTTATTTGCATAATGTCCTAACAGCTTGGAGAATACCTGAGATACTTGTGACTTGTGAGGGAAACATGAAAGTAATCAGAATTTTTTTCTTTGGAGACAGTCTTGCTCTGTTCGCCAGGCTGGACTGCAGTGGTGTGATCTCTTCTCACTACAACCTCCACCTTACAGGTTCAAGTGATTCTCCTGCCTCAGCCTCCCAAATAGCTGAGATTACAGGTGTGCACCACCATGCCCTGCTAATTTTTTTTTTTTATTTTGATTAGAGATGGAGTCTCATCATGTTCCCCAGGGTGGTCTCAAACTCCTGAGCTCAAGCAATCTACCCACGTTGGCCTCCCAAAGTGCTAGGATTACAGGCATGAGCCACCCCACCTGACCAACAAATGTTTATATTAAGTGGTACTTAAAATGCTTGCCTTTTGCCTATGTCATTTTTACGTAAGCAAATACCCATAGCAATTAGCCTAGGGTGGTTAGAAAAGAGATACATTGTGATCATGAGGGTCACATACACATACACATATGGGGCAGTATCACTCTTTGAAGTAGTAGAAAGAGCATCAAACAGAGGGTGCTAATATGTGCTCTCTAGCTTGAGCATAGGACTAACTAGCTCTGTGGCTATGAAAGTATTTCCTACATGCTCTGAGCCTTTCAACATAATCTGAGAATCTAAGTCACAGCTGCAATTGCCTTTAAAGTCATCATAAACTTTTTGAGATCATATTATATGTAAGATATAAAAAAATACCAAAAAGGGGTTAGACGAATCTGATAATAGACAGTCAACAATGCTCTTCAATTATCTTGGGCTTCAGGGGCTCAGAACTTTCTATTATCTTGGGGTAGAGGACTAAAAAGAATACATATTATCCTGTCTTTTGGTTATGAAGCTCTTTTCTTGTTTTACTAGATAAAATAGCCTTCAGTTCTCATGTGAAGAAGCTATTGCACTTGTCCTGGCAAGAGATAATATTTCATTAGACTAGGGTAGAAAGAAGTGAGGGATAATCAAGTTTTGAATATGTTTTAGATATAGAGCAATATAATTCATAGAAACATAAGTTGTGGGATATTTCAGAAAGAGAAAAACCAACGGTGATTCCTAGATGTAGGCCTATAATAAACGGGTTGATGATGGTGCTATTTATTAATATGAGCAAAGATTAGGACCCAGGAAAATTTGAGCAGGAGTGGAGATAATGGCTTTTTTAACACATTAAGTTTGAGTTATCTTTTAAATATCCAAGTGGAAATACTGAGTAAACAATTGAATATACAAAGTCTAGGGATATACTTAGAGAAGAATGTGCTTTAAGAAGGGAAGTGTCAATAGTGTCCAATGTTGCTGAGGTTCAAATATGATGAGTATGTGGAATTCAACACAATTTCCATTTGAGAATTGTGGTCATAAATTCGAACTACATTCAGTAAATTTGACTTGTCACTTTCTTCACTAATATTTACTTACTCAGAAGCAGGTAACATGTAACAGGACAGGAAGTTTAGACAGGTTTGGGTTCCACTACCTGAGTGTATTAAAGGGAGAGAGGTAAAAAGGAGATTTTGCAAGAGTGTGGTTTCACTTGATGTAGCCAGCAATACACTTATACTGAACAAGCTACAACTACATTAACTCTTCTGTCCTATGTCATACTTCAGTCCACAGAGAGTGTAATTACCTTCTATTCCATGAGACGTCACACTGACCTAGTGCATACATGATATTATGCTGACTGGACCTTGAGAGCAGGAACTAAAGGCCACTCATCCTAAGACACATGATTGTCAGAGGGTAGGAAAAAAAGTTTCATAAAAATTCAAGGGTCTGCCTTTTTCAGCAAGAGTTCTAGGAATCTAGCACTATGTGGGGTATCAAGATATCTCTTTCAAGGTTAATGACAGGTCATTGCACCTGACCTTTCTAATATTAAGAAGGAGGCATAGGGCTTAATGGCCTTTTAAAATTTTATTAGCAACATATACCTCATTTGTATGTGTGTGGTGACCCATTTACTGAAGTTTCCAAAAAGCTACAAAGTTTGAGTGGAACACAGAATAAGGGAATGCACTATAATCTGTCCAGGTTGCTCTGAAAGTTTTTCTGCCACTATGTGTGTGACATGTAGGGATGTTGTATGAACATCCTTGAAAGGACGGTCCAGAGAAAGCTGGTCAGTGTTCTAATTACAGTGTGTAGAAATGAGAGACAATTGTCCCAACACAGTCCAGCAAAACAAAAGCAATATCTCACTACAAGGAAAAGGTCAGGCAGATTTTCTTGCTGCCCATTATAAAGTACTTGATTTTCCCGCCTTGAGATGTAAACTCATTGTATATGCAACATCTACCTGGGCCACTTCACGATACCTTAGTAGAACCTGGAGCTTAGGAAAATTGATACAAACAATTCATGCTGCTTGTTGTTCTGTGAGTAATAAATGTTTTCATCTTTGGTCCAGGAGACTCATGTCTTCTGCTGGTGCCCAAGAAACTATGGCAGGCTAATTTCTTAGCTTGGAAGTATGGTGTAATCTCAGACTCTTTACAGCTGCTAGAAATTTTTGGTGAGGAGGATGGGATGCTTACAAAAATGTGTCCTTCTGGAAGAGAAAGAATAGTCTTGTAGGCCTGGTTTGAGAATCTGAGAATACCCTCTATGATCCAGTAGAAAATGCCCTCACCCAAGCATGAAGTAATGGTCGCCCATTATCCTACCTGTTGCTGCATGTTTGGAGGCTGAGCTCAAGGAGTAGAATTAAAACAAGCCTCTTGAATAGTGATTTCAGTTTTGCGTGCTCTCTAAATGGCAGAGCAGGAGGTGACATTTATCATAACAATGTGGAAGCAAGTCCTGAGACCCCAGACAAACGGCCATGTGACTATAGCTACTGAATCAAGGAGTCCCTAAAGCAGAAATAAATGATGTCAGCAATGGGAATGAAGAGCTTTGGGTGGATCAGAAACATCGCCTGAGCCATAAACAGCCTCTACAAGAGAGAAAGTCAATGTGTGTGCTATATGGCTGGCATGGAGCTGCTTCCTTCCTCTCTACCACCAATCCCTCCCTCTCCTTTTACCCAATTTCAAATGCTTTAAGAGAAGGATGATTAGGGTGTGGCTGAAGACTGTTTCCAATGGCACTAAAGCCAGATGCAAACAGCTGAACATACATGAAAATTCTGTGAAGGGATGGAATGCTGTGGTTGAGACCTCTTGGACTAATTTAATATACTCTCGCTGTTGTTTCCACATCTGAATACATAAGAGCAATTGCTGTGTTGACGTGACTGTAAGTGCTTTAAGGGATTTTCCCAATCAGGAAGAAAAGTGCTGATGGTACAAAAGCTCTTGCCACTTGCCATCAGTGGGAACCAGGATTTAGAATGAGTGCCTCTCTCCTCTGATGTCTTGTTTGTCGGCAAGTCAGAAGCCTCAGTCTGAATTACACTGACTGTGATGTTATCACACCTCTACCAGCTGGGGTGGTTGATAAACCCTGACAAAATTCAGTCCTGCTTGCCAAGTTGTTTCTTAGAACAATGTGGATAAATTCAAAATGCTTAGTTCCTCTGGGAGTCAAAGAAAAACTGCTGTATCTTCAATGTCCCCAGCACCTAAAAGGAGGTCCAACACCTTATTTGATTCTTTAGGTATTGGACTACATGTGACTCACTTGGGCATTCAGCTTTCTCATTTATATCAGCTGCCCATAAATTAGCATGCTTTGAGTGGGAGCCAAACCAACCAATTGTAGAGAAAGTTATCCAGCAAGCTGTGGCATACTCTTTTTACCTTTGGGATCCCATAACCTCAATGATCCCTTTGAACTGTAAGTCTGTGTGACTGATGATTTTAACATCTGGCAAAGGAAAACAGCTTCCCCACAGGCACCTCTTGAAATTATGGATTCATTGCCTACCTGACACAGCTACCATATAGCCCTCTAAGAGTACTTATTAGCTAACTATGGGTGTCTTGTTAAAACCAAACTTCTGACCCATGGAAACCTTGTGACCCTCAAGCCTGATGCTCCCATTTGAGGATGGTTAACTTGGATTTCATGAGTAACCAGGTGGGAATGGCCCAACAAATATCACTTGTCAAATGGAAATGGAATGTTCAAGAACATAGTTGGCCTGCCCCAAGTTGGCCTGACTGACTGATGCCAAGTCAGATACTTGGGCATCTGACTTCAAGTAGGGCAGAATCTCAAAACTTGCACAGTTATTGACAGACAACAAATGAACACGCCATCTACTCTGAATGGAGACATTATCTTCATCTTCCAAAGTTGTTTATACATAAACATCATTTAAAAATAGTCAAAACCAAAAGCCATCAGCAACTATGCTCACAAGGTACCTAGAAATGCAAGCAACCCATACATAATTGCCGTCCAACAATATGCTGGCACTGGATAAACGTGGGCGGCTACATTTCACTTGAAGGACAGTGAAGGAAAATCCTCCTGGTGAGCAGAACTTTGAGAAGTATACATGATGGTTTATCTTCCTTAGAAGGAAAAAAACAAAGATTCAGATATATATTGATTCATGGGTAGTGGCTAACAGTTTGACTGATGGTTAGGGACTTGGAAGGAAGATGATTAGGAAAATGGCGTAAGAAGGTCTTGGGAGGAGCTATTTGGATAAACTTTTCAGAATGGACACATAATGAAGACATTTGTGTTCCATGTGAGTGCTCAACAAGGAGCAGAGTAAGATCTGAACAATCAGATAGACAAGACGTTTTGTTCTGTAGACATCAAGCAGCGTCTTTCCCTGGTGTCATATTCCATTTTGTGCTGCTGTAACAGAATACTAGAGAAACAGAATACCAGAGACTGGGTAATTTATAATGAGCCAAAATTTACTTGGCTCATGGTTCTGGAGGCTGGGAAGTCCAAGATCAAATCACTGGCATCTGGTGAAGAACTTCTTGCTGCATTATAACAAGGTGGAAGATGTCACATGGGGAGAGACAGAGGAAAGTGGACCAGATTCATCCTTTTACAAGGAACCTGTCCTGTGATAATAAGCCCATTGCTGAGATAACGTTAATCCATTCACAAGGGCAGAACCCTCATGACCTGATCACTTCTTGAAGGTCCCACCTCTCAATACTGTTGCATTGGAGATTAAGTTTCCAACACATAAACTTTTGGGGGCACATCCAATCCATAGAACCTGAGCTTCTGTGTCTTGGCCCAGTAGGTGCATAGACAATGTGTCCATGATAGCAGGGATAAAAGTTATGTATGGGATCAAACAGATTTATTTCCAGGGCTGATATCACTCTGGCACCTACTGAGTGCACCATTTTCCAACCACAGATAAGACACTAAGATATTGGTGGCACTACTCCCACAGGGTCATCAGTTAGACATTCTAATGGCAGGTTGATTCTATTGGATTGCTTCCATCAGTAAAAGGACAGCACTTAGTTCTCATCAGAATAGAGATTTTTATCTTTCCTGCCGGCAAAGCTTTTGTCCAAACCATTATCTATGGGCTCATAGAAGCCTTATTCATCATCATAATATTCTACAACATTGAATATGATCAAGAAACTCATTTCACAACAAATGAAAGGTGGCAATAAGCTCATGCACACGAAATTTCTACCATAGTGTGCACATTTTCATTTATCCATTGGCTGTTCATATATATGCTCTTGTAAAGTGTTTTTTGAAGTCTTTTGCTCACTTTTTAATAGTGTTGATCATTTTTATTATTGATTTATAGGAATTTTTATATAGTATGAATGCATTTTAAAATAATTACTATAATAGCATCTGCAATGATAATCTACTCCCAAAAGAGATTAAATTAGAAATTTACTTATTTGAATCTGAGACTGAAACTATATGTATATTTTATATGAGTTGGTGTATTAGTCCATTTTCACATTTCTATAAAAAATAGCTGAGACTAGATAATTTATAAAGAAAAGAGGTTTAATTGGCTCAGGGTTCTGCAAGCTGTACAGGAAGCATGGCATCATCAGCTTTTGGGGAGGCCTCAGGGAGCTTTTTCTCATGGCAGAAGGCAAAGCAGGAGGTAGCACCTCACATGGCCACAGCAGGAGGAAGACAGAGAGGGAGGAGAGATGCTACATACCTGTACTTATTTAATTACTTTTAAACTTTTATTTTAGGTTGGGGGTTTGTTAAACAGCCAGATCTCACTAGAACTCACCCACTATCATGACAGTCCCAAGGAGGAAATCCATCTTCATAATCCAATCACCTCCCAACAGGCCCTACCTCCAACAATGGGGATTGCAATGCAGCATGAGATTTGGGTGGGGACACAGAGCCAAAACCTATCAGTTGCTTATATCAATAAGGTCCAAAAGGGTTTTCTTCTGGTGAAATGTGCAGTGGAGAGGCTAGAGGAGGCGATTTGCTTGGTAAGGACAGAACCCAAAAAGTATATCTCAACCCTGCACTCTCACAGAGAAGGGGAGGAACAGATTAACTTCCTGGCTTTCATCTTAGCTTTCTCCAACCTCCAAAATGCTAACACATCTTATTGCCTATCTGAAGGCACTGAACTGGAACTCAGTTATCAATCATTTGGGATTTTAAAAGAAGACAAATTCAAATGCTTGTTTTCTTACTTGTCTTTAAGAACCTGAATTGGCAACTCTGAATCCAATGGCAGAATTGTGAATAAGATATTCCTTTCTTTAGTTGTTTAGAAGACAAAATAACAAAGGTAGTTTAGAGCAAATGTCTGTCTCCATTGTTCTTTTACTTGTATACAGTTTTCATAAGCTTTGGAGACTAGTGATAGAATTGGGAAAAGGGTGAGAAAACTGGGATAGATGGCAAAAATGCCCACTTATTTCATAGCTTTTCCAACAAGAGGTTGAGTATACTTCCCTTGCCTTTAAATCTGAACCAAAATGATGACTTCCTTTGACCAATTAAATGTAGCAGAAGTGAGATCATACAAGTTACAATCCAAGGCTTCATGAGGCCTTGAGTGTCCTCTTTTGAAATTCTGAGGCCACTATAGGAAAAAGCTTGGGCTAGTCCACCAGATGACGAAAGGCACACTGCCCAGTGATGCCTCTCGCTCTGAACCACCAATGCCAGTAGCCAGACATCCAGCAAAGCCATCCTAGATCATCCTGCAGTGATCAGCAAAGCCAGCCCAGATCAGAAGGATCACTCAGCTGATCCATGGAGTCATGGACAAATCAATGCTATTTTAAGCTGTTATGTGATGAGCTGGTTTATGATGCTAGAAAAGCTAACTGACACAGGGCCCTTTTTTAACAAACTTGGTGAATTGTAGAAGCCCGGAACTACATGACAACTGCAGACACACAAACATTGCAGCCATTCTGCAAATACGGAAGACCGATAACCAGGCTTTTATACTCTAAGATTTTATGAAAAATATATCCTGAAGTGGCCCATCTGCTTTAGAAAAGGTTATGGTAGACTTTTTGTTGTGGATTTCAAGAACTATCAAACAGTAAAATGGCATATTTTAAAACTGAAGAAGACAAAATAGCCTATGTCTGCTCAGGTAAATAATCCCAACATTATAGAAGCATTATAGAAATTTCCTTTGTTGATTGTATCATAGCAATATTTAACTGAATGCTTAAATGTTTAACTTAATACTTAAAGATACATTGTAAATAGTCACTTGCACAAGGCAAGAAAAAGTTGAACCAGGAAAGCCTGTAGTCCCAGCTACTCGGGAGGCTGAGGCAGGAGAATGGAGTGAACCTGGGAGGCGGAGCTTGTAGTGAGCCGAGATCGCACCACTGCACTCCAGCCTGGGTGACAGAGCAAGACTCCATCTCAAAAAAAAATATATACACACACACACACACACACACACACACACACACACACACACACACATATATCATTTAAAATGGTAGTTTTATTTCTTTTTCTCTTTTCTTTTTATTTATTTATTTATTTATTGAGATGGAGTCTTGCTCTGTCACCCAGGCTACAGTGCAGTGGTGCGATCTTGGCTCACTGCAACCTCCGCCTCCCATTTCAAGTGATTCTCCTGCCTCAGCCTCCTGAGTAGCTGGGATTACAGGCATCCGCCATCAAGCCCAGCTAATTTTTGTATTTTTAGTAGAGACGGCGTTTCACCATGTTGGCCAAGCTGGTCTCAAACTCCTGACCTCGGGTGGTCAGCCCACCTTGGCCTCCCAAAGTGCTGGTACTACATCGCTCCCAGCCGGTAGTTTTATTTCAATTACCTTTGTATTTCCAGTAAGAAGAAGATTTTTTAAAGTGAAATTTTTTTTCTTACATTTTGAGATATTGGAAACAGCTTCCTTAAAGGAAACCAAAATATCTAGAGTCCAAAGGCAACTTTTGTTTGAGTACTGGTTTGCCCACTTATTATGTAAGCTTGAACTAGTTCCTTTTAATTTTTCCACCTGTATATTGAGGTTCATGATATCTATTTAACAGAATTAGGTGAGGATTCAATACGATAACGTTCATTAAAGGAGATGACACATTGTAAATGCTTAACCAGTATTTACTACTACCTTGCAATTTTATAATTCTTAAATTCTTGTTTTTGAGTATGTCTGGACCAAGAAAAAAATGATGGATAAATATCAGAGCATCATTAAATTGATGATCACAAATTAAAGAAGCAAAGCACCTGAGTTCACATTTCTTTATATTATTTTTGTCACTAATAGTATTCCATTATAATAACCAAAATGTGACGTTTTTGTAAAATTCTTTTTTCCACAGTAATAATTATGTGTTTTTATTACTGTTCTTTAGATATAGTGCAATTACATGGCACTCTATATTTATGAAGGGGCTGTAATATCCTATATGTTCCTTGACTGTGTCTTCAGCACTTAGATATATGTAGGCCAGCTCTTATTACTCCATATTCTTAAGCAGGAAAGTGAGAAGCTATTAAATTAAATGACCTACTGAAGGTCACGTGATGATAGAAGAGTCTCAGTGTTCTGCTTGATCCCTTGCTATTGGTACAATAGGCTAATACAGGTTCACACTTGTGAATATGAGTGACGTGTTTTGTTAGCCATTTTAATCTGCTTTTAACTGGCACTTTTCTGCTTATTTTGGAACTTGTTTTGTTAAGGCTTCTTTAGACATAACCCAGAGATGACAGGTTTGGAGTCTGAACTCAAAATGGAAACACTGGGTGTGTAAAATTTATTTACTGTTAGCAAACCACAGCTTCCTGTTATTTGGCTTTCTTTAAAATGGCTTTTTTTTTTAATGTAAGGAAAGTAATTTTAAACACTCTTGGACAATTGATAATTTCTTGTATATTAGATAACTATGAAATAAACCAATTTTTAATGATCGAAGTGTAAATAAATCAAATACATATGGATACGATTTTCTTTAAAACACACATGGGTTTAAAAACAAAATAAAATTGCTCAGGGCCAAATACATCTGGAATTTTATTGAGCCCAAAACATTTGAAAAGTAGATTGTGACCTTCAACAGACTGTCACCGTGGCTCAATCTTAAACTTTTTTTGTTTTTTAATGTATCTGGTGGAACCTAGATCAAGAGTAAGTTACTCTCAAGGTGAGGTTAAGTGTACTGAAATGATGACTTCTCACCCTAAATGATGACTTCTCACCCTAAATGCCCTTTGGGCAGACCCACTCCAGCACCTGAAATTTCACCATCATAAGCGCTTTTTTTTTTTTTTGAGGCGGAGTCTCTCTCTGCCACCCAGGCTGGAGTGCAGTGGTGCGATCTGAGCTCACCGCAAGCTCTGCCTCCCGAGTTCGCGCCGTTCTCCTGCCTCAGCCTCCCGAGTAGCTGGGACTACAGGCGCCTGCCACCGTGCCTGGCTAATTTTTTGTATTTTCAGTAGAGACGGGGTTTCACCGTGTTAGCCAGGATGGTCTCGATCTCCTGACCTCGTGATCCGCCCGCCTCGGCCTCCCAAAGTGCAGGGATTACAGGCGTGAGCCACCGCGCCCGGCCAGCACTTTGTTTTTCTAAAGAGATTTATCACTTGGAAAAAACAGATCCCTGCTAAAAAAAGTGAATAATATCAGGAAAAAATAATAAAACAGTTAATATTTAAGTAGCCCTTTATAATTAACAAACCCTTCACTACGTAACTGCTTGAATGCTATTTTTACATGTAGCTTATAAGACATATTCAAGTATTGCATGTGAGGCTTGGAAAGGAAAGTGATTTGCCCAAGATGTTAGGGCTCAAGCCAGGACAAGAACCAAAGACTTCTATAACTAGGATTTCACTATGCCACACTTTCTCTTAGATAGCATGCCTTTGTTTGCCCTTGCCAACCCATTGGTTGGCTTAGCTTCTCAGCCTATTAGCTGCCACCTGGAAACACTTAGAATAAAGATCTTTAAAAATGAGACGTGCAAAAAACAACAGATGCTGGTAAGGCGGTGGAGAAAAGGGAATGCTTATGCACTATTGGTGGGAGTGTAAATTAACCCAGCCACTATGGAAAGCAGTCTGTAGCTTTCTCAAAGAACTTAAAACAGAGCTATCATTTTACCCAGTAATCCCACTAATGGGTATATATCCAAAGACAATAAATCATTCTACCAAAAGACACATGCACTTACACGTTCATTGCAGCACTACTCACAATAGCAAAGACATGAAATCAACCTGGGTGCCCATCAACAGTGGATTGAATAAAGAAGATGTGGTACCTATACACCATGGAATACTACATAGCCATAAAAAGAATAAAATTGTGTCCTTTGCAGCAGTATGGATAGAGTTGGAGGCCATAATCATAAGTAAATTAATGCAGAAACGGAAAACCAAATACTGCATGTTCTCACTTATAAGTGCAGGCTAAGAATTGAGCACATATGGAAATAAATATGGGAATAATAGACACTGGGGACTACTAGAGGGTGAAGGGAGAGGGGGGTTAAAAAACTACCTATCAGATACTATGCTCACTACCAGGGTGATGAGATCCATACTCCAAATCCAAGCATCGCACATTATTCCCATGTAACAAATTTGCACATACATCTAAAATACAAATTGAGTTTTTTTAAAAGGGGGGAATTATGTGGAAAGAAAAAGATTCAAATACAACATCAATATTTTTAAAATGGGTGGCAGAAAGAAACAGTCAAATAAAAAAGTGGGCCGTGAGTGCAACACTGGGGTGGGGTGGAAGAACGGGTGTTTTTTTGAGATGTAGAGTTTGAAGTCTTTTAGGATGTCTGAAAATGTCCCTTGGGTAGTTGGAAATAGAAAATTGGGAGCACAGGCCAGTGGCACAACGGATAACTCATCTGACTATGGATTAGAGGATTCTAGGAAATAGAAAGTTGGCTTTGGGGTGACAGGATTATTATAGTCACACGTCTGCCTGGAAGACAAGAGGTGAAATAGTGCCTCAAGACAATACTCTGAGATAAAGGCAAGGAAAACAAACTTCATATGCATAGACACTTCCTGCATCTCCTCTATCCTGTTCGTGTCTTGCTTTACTGCTCTTGCAAGTTTGAAACTCACAGAGAAATTGTTTTGCAAGAGTTGCCCTCCTCTGGGCATAAATGACTATACTTAAAGCATAAAATTACCATAATTTGAGTGTGCCACCTACTTTCTGATAGCTCTGACTGATATGTGTTTATATTGCTTAAGGGAAATAACTTCATATTTGTTGTAGATAGCT
The DNA here is from genome assembly GCF_047675955.1 of Chlorocebus sabaeus. Lineage (NCBI taxonomy): Eukaryota > Metazoa > Chordata > Mammalia > Primates > Cercopithecidae > Chlorocebus > Chlorocebus sabaeus. Next base: position 78,938,710 of record NC_132907.1, on the reverse strand, counting down.
GGTATTCTGTTTCTTAAGCCATGAAGGACGCTTTGGTCTATAGAAAGTGTAATCCCTGTGCTACCTCCTGCCTTATACATAGGATAAAATACTTAAAGTCACAAATAAGAAGAGTTACTGTTTTCCCATCAGTAAGCAAGCTGATTCACAGCAACATATATACATATAGGTATGCTGGCCGGATTCAGGTCTTATAATAAAATTATTTAATAAAACCACATGTTGGGTTATTTTAAATTCACAGGACAGAGACATCCTCAAACATCATGTATGGGATTGGGATAATGGGCTAGTTATTCTAAGGATACATAGATTAATTAATACAAACATATTTATTAGAGGGTGTTTTAGATTTAACTGTGCCACCTCTCCCACCCCCACAGACAAAAAAGTATGTTGCAGCATCAATCCCCAGTGCATCAGAATGGGACTTTCTTTGGAAGTAGAGTCTTTCAGAGGTAAGCAAATAAAAGTGAGGTCATTAGGGTGAGCCCTGACTTAGTATGGGTTAAATATTGATATTGTGTAAGAATCCAAGGTCCTTATAAAAAGGATATGCACAGAGAAAGATGATGTGAAGATGCAGAGGGAGAAAACAGCTCTGTGACCAGAGTGATGCAGCTACAGGCCAAGGAACACCAGGGACTGCCTGCAAATACCAGAAGCTGGAAGTGGCAAGGAAGGATGCTCCCCTAGAGTTGTTAGAGAGAGCATGACTCTGCTGAAGCCTTGGTTTTGAGCTTCAAGCCTCCAGAATCATAGGTCAGTAAATTTCTGTTCTTTTTCAGGCTACCCCTGCATTCTTAAGAAACTAATGCAGAGAGACACTGTGTTTCTGGGGCAAGGTGAGATGAAAGAGAAGAGTAGATGAATCTGGAAAGATGGGTATTGTAAAATAGAAAGGCAGTAATGGAGACGAACTCTGACAGCAATTGAAGGTCCAGTCCTGCCTACCAGAAACAAGTGGGACCCGCGGATTCTTGATGGGCCTCAGAAGCAGGAGTTCAAAGATCTTTAGTGAGTTCTCAGCATTCATGTGAGTGTTAGTTCTATTTCCCACCTCTGCCCGCCTTCAGTGGCCCACTGGCTCCCCTGCCTTCTGCTCTACATCTTTCTCTTTCTTCTCCCTCAAAGTTCCACTTCCTCTTAGATTTTTCTTCTATCTCACTGAAGACTGTAGCTGGTCCTTACTGATCACCCCTTTAACTAATTGCTTCTCTATGTATCTTTTAAGCCTTAGTTCCTATTCATAATTTCCTGTGTTTCTCTTTATTTCACAACTATTTTGCAAGAGTGACATAATGATTGGACTAGCATCCCTCTTTAGCTAGATTTTTTTTTTCTGTAGTCCTTGGAAAATGGATACCATCAATATATAGCATTATAGTATATACTAAACACCTGTGAAGCTTCTTATCAAACTAGGCTGAGCCATGTATTAAGCACAAGGATCTCCTTCCTCCAAATTAAAGGCAGGTCAATAGGCCTAAGCAATACGTACCATGACTCATCTCTCTTGATTTGAGGGCTTACCCTGAAAAGTCAAAGGGATGCCTTTTTCTATGTGTGCATCCTCTTGTATGTATCTGAAGAATGAGACAAAGGAGAGAAGCAAGGGAAAAACAGGATTCATTTAAAAATCATGTTTAATAGGATACTCATGTGGAGGAAAGAACTTTTAGCCTTTCTTAAGCACCATGGACATAAATAAGAGCTTGTCTTTGTGGCACAGTGAGTTGACAGAAGGAGCTCTGGGGCTAATGTGTGTTATTAATACACCTTACATTTCATTCTTTTTGGGATGGCTTCTCTCTCTCTGTCTCTGTCATCTTTTTTGTTCTGGCGCATATTCCGTAAATATTATGTATTATTGTAGAAAGATGATCAAGCATTGATCCATGTGCATTTCACATTCTATTTTCACAGAATTGATTCTTGTTTATTCAAGGGCATTCATTGCCCTTGGGATTTATTTAAACAGACATTTAAATTGAAAAAAATAATTATTAAGCTTTGATTTTCAAAAGAGGCATTTAGAGACATTTCTGGGGCATCAGCCATGAGAGACAACATTTTTTAGATAAAATAACAGTTTTTAAAAATAAAAATGTCCTAGAAGTAACAAAGCAAAGCAAAGAGGCAGAGATAAGAAGCTTCACCTGTGAGTTGCAGGGCACATGAAGAGTTGGACCATCCTGGCTGGAAAAGGAGGTTAGATTTGCCTGTGGCAACCAGAGTGAGGAGCAGAAGAGGCAGGAGAAGGAAAGTCAGTGGAATCTTCTTGATGTGGAAAAAACATCAAGGTCATGCTCAGCCTCTGAATAAGTGAAAGTGTCCTTTAACAGCACCCAGCACTCTAGTACTCTCTTTCTCTTTGTCACCTACTGATGCCATCCTATGGACAGCTGCCAGCATATTCCCTACAGACCATCAAGCAGAAATTATGTACATGTGCTTTATATGACTCCTGAGTCCCTCCTCAATACCCCTTCTCACTGGCCCAGCTGACTTGCAAGCTCCTTGAAACAGAAAGACTATTGGGAATGGTATGAAAAAGAAAGCCCCCTAACCTTGTAGCTGGAGTCCAAGCTCTCTCTATGAGTCAGCACACGAGGTACTCTTGTACGGTATTAGGTTAACTAGTCACCTGTATTTTGTTATCACAAATTACATAACACTATGCAGTCCCAACACACTTATCAGACTTTTATTTAATATATATCAACATGAGAGAAATCACTCAACACCAGTAGCATTAAATGTATTAAATATATTGTCAAGATTTAAAATTAGACACTACAAATTCTCTTCTCTTGTCAAGTCAGTCTTTAGTTCCAGAGATAAACTTTTGAGTACGTACAGGACTATCTTTCCTCTCCCATATTTTTCACTTAGGTTTCTCAGTCCCACCTGAGGTCTCACGGGGTCGCAGGTAAGTAAGTGCTCATTGGACAAACATGGCCTGAAAATGGCCACTAGAGCCAAGGTACTCCTGGAGCGTATTTAAAGTATAGAGGCCACAACAAATCCTAGAAACAAATATGACTAGAGTATAATGTGCAGTAGAAGCACCAATTATTTTGGCAGCAGCTTCCCCAAAACCCAGTGTTGCCCAAACCCAATACCTGACTTGCAATTTTCTTATTTGCTGTTCTGAATGATGAGCTCAAGAAAACATGCTGAACCCCTGGCATAAGCAAATGTTTACTGTATCAGGCAGAATTGGCAGACAATGTAAATGTTCACCTTGTAGGTCTAGTCCCAAAATGTTTCCCTTCAAATGAGCTGACTGTGTATGGAAGTGATTTTATAACACGGTAAATTATAATTGGTAGCCATGCAAATTATTCTTGTGCATAAACATGCAAATTCTGTTCTGTCTAGTGGATGTTCAATTGAGTTCCCTCCTCTCTGTGGAAGAAGCTAGTTTTGCCTCTACTTACATGTTCATTTCAGCCAGCATTTCTTTACTTCATATAACTGTGTGCTTTTTTTTTTTTTTTTTTGTCTCTCCTTCGAAGTGGTTATAACACCTGCCTGGTTCCCTCATTGGTTAATGACTTAAAATCTTTAACACATCTTCATTTTATGTTTTGTATGAAACTTCAAATGCTTATCATGCTGGTCCATGCATGATAGCAACATTGACATACCACTTACTATAGATTAGTTTCTGTTCCGAGCGTTTTTACATAGACTAACTTAGTTAATTCTCACAAATCTCCAATAAGTAGGTACTACAATGATTCCCATTCCACAGGTGAGGAAACTGAGACACAGAGAGATTACATGTCATTCCTAGGATCACAGTCAGTAAGTGCCAAAGACAAGATTTGAAACCCAGCTTGACAGTTTCAAGAGCTGATGGTTTTAATTCTTCTCTGTCTCATATGAGGAGTCTAGAAACCATCACTTTGTAGCTTAAAATTAAGGACGTTATGTTTCTGTATTTGTTTGTGTGTGCAGAAGAATGTCTACTAAATTGGTCAATTCTGCCCTTTCTCAGTAAATGACTTCTAAAACTTTCTAGTTTTCTTGAAAATATTAGAATTAACAATGGTGGTTTCTCTAGTTTTCAATTCTTTACTGGAGCTCTTTTCTTACTTAATGTTTATTAAATAAATTACTATGTCTTAGTGTCTTAGTATTTTCTCTTTGACCCTGCCTTCCTGGAACTAGACTACCGAGCTGGATGTTGGCTATGATTGGGCAAATAATTTCCACTGTTACTTTTAAGCAAGGTGATATATATATCACCTTGTGTATCTATATGTGGAACTTCTTCAAATAAGGTTTTTGATCTTGGTTTTCCTAGAATCCATGAATCATATGTACCCTATAAAACCTTATTTCAGATTAATCTAAACATCATTCTCTGCTCCTACAGCTAAATTTCTGAACGCTGATTGGAAAAATCATTTGCTTGGCTGCAAAATGCTACTAACAATTTAAACTACTCCGTCCATGTTAGAATCCAAGGCTTTTTAGGCCCATGCTATTGCCGTTACTTTCCAAGTGTGGTTTCAGTGATGATAATGAGAATAGCCCATAGGCTCCTCCAAAAATGTTCACTTTTGCTTACTTTTTGAATTGTCCAGTCAATTGCTAGCCTTCACTACTCTAATAACAGCACAACTTCCCCTTTCACGCTGTCCCTTTCCTTGTAGCCACTGAAAAGAAACTTGGTTGCTTCTGGAGTAAAAGCCAGCAGAAGATGAAGAATTGGATAAAGGACAAAACATGAATTTTGGAGCATATGGGTGTATTCTGGATATTTATCCTTTATCAGATCTACTATTTGCAAATATTTTTCCCATTCTGTAAGTTGCTTTTTTACTCTCTTGATAAGTGTCCTCTGATGCACACAATTTTTAATTTTGATTTTTTCATGTCTTGTTAGAAAAATTTTGCCAAATCCAATGTTTTGAAGATTTCCCTGTATGTTTTATTCTAAGAGTTTCAGAGTTTTGGTCCCAAATTTAGGCCTTTGATCCATTTTGAGTTAATTTTTGTTATATAGTAAAAACGGTTCAATTTAATTCTTTTCTATGGCGATATCCAGTTTTCCCAAAACCATTTATTGAAAAGTCTGTCCTTTCCCCATTGAATGGTCTTGGCACACTTGCTGAAAACCAATTGACCACTTGAGCTCATTTTTTAAAAAGAGTTTACAACTTCTGAGAAGAATAGAGATCTTTTTAAAAAAAAAAATTATGCGCCAAAAAGGATTGAATTCACAGTGTTAGTTATACAGAATTGATAAGTATCCAGACAGACCCTGGATCTAATTTTTGGGATCAAGATTTTAAAGGTATGAATTGAGCTTTCATAGTTTTAAAAATGTTAGTATGCATTAGTGTGCTCAGGCTGTCATAACACAATGCCCTAGACTGGGTGGCTTAAACAGCAGAAATCAAATTTTTGCAGAGTTCTGGATATTGGAAGTCCAAGATCAAATTGCCAGCATCTGGTGAGGGCTCTGTCCTTGGGATACAAATGGTCACTTTCCTATGGTATCCTCACCAGTAGAGAGAGACAGCAAGCAAGCTCTGGTGTCTCATCCTCTTATTATCTAGGCACAAGCCTTACAGGATTAGGGCTTACCCTATTACCTCATTTGACCTTAATTACCTCCTCATAGGTTCTGTATCCACACATAATCACATTGGGGGTTAAGGATTCAACATCTACGTTTCAGGATGACACAGGCATTCAGTTTATAACAAACAAACAAAGTAGGGAGTTCATCCCTTTGGGTCTTCATGCTAGCTTGTACACAAGAAAGAAGAACAGTTTTCCTACTGCTGTGAAATACAGTGTCAGGTACCTTAGAACCAAGAAACTTAGTGCTGGCAGAGGCCACAGGGATGATCCAGTGTACTCATCCCATTGAACTAGGTGAGGAAACTACACCTGAGAGGTGATGGACTTTGTGCAATACAAGGTCATGCAGCCAATAAGTCAGACTCGTTTTGAACCAGTTTTATAACTCTTAATTTATTGCTCTTTCCAGACTGAAAACATTTAAAATTCCACATCCTCTTTTTCGCCTTGTTAGAAATCTTGTTAAATTCTCTTTGCCCTAATGGCATGTAACATGTTCAGGCAGGAAGAAGGAGTCTTTGTGTTTCATGAAATCATGATTTTTTTACATGAGTATTTCTCACAGATAGAATAGGAGCAGTCTGGTCAATTTATCTTCTTCTTTGTTGGCAAGAGTTTGAGACTCTTGGCTTTCAACTGCATGTAGACGGGTATCAGAGTTGCTATCATAATCAAGAAAAAAAATGATTGAATGTTGCCAGTGCAAAGAAATGGTGGAGAACATTTTGTTTCATGAAACCTTGAAAAGTCATTTTTTCATAATGCTGAGTTGCTGGAGCGTTCATTCGTTCTGTTGAATAAAAGCACATCTCTACTTATTAGCTGGAAGGCTTGAGTTCTGTTAAGGTTTTGCATCTAGGACTCACGTGGAGGAAGGAGTTCAACTCTAGTCAGTTTCCTCCGTGGTGCACATTTTGGGGTCCTGAGCAGATATAGAAAGTAATAGGGCTTTAATGCCATGTTATTATGGAACCCATTTGACAAAGCAAATGAAAGATGTATTTCTCAGTATTTCATCTTCATGTCTACTGAAAAATATATATATATATATGAATATTCTAGCTAAGACTCTACCCAATTTGAGGCAAGTTCACGAGCCCTCTGTTAGCTGGTGTAGATGAGATTGTCTGTTTTTCCTTGACATTCAACAATTCCACTCTTTTAATCTTTCTGGCATGCAACAATTCCGAATCTCTGCAGCTAGGCTATGTATGGCTGATGTCATTCCCACACATGGGTGAAGCCCACTCCGCATACATTATGGAAAGCAGCTCGTGTTAGTATTTAAACACTGCAACTTGTCTCCCTGCCAAGGGAAGTTCAGGGCCTCTAATAAGCCCCATGTGTGGGGGAAACTTGTTTGGATTTTGGAATTTGCCAGTTTCTGTAAAGGAATGTCCTATGAAAATACAGTTCTGTATTGGTCACCATGGCATCACTTTGTCACAGTTCAAGTGCATTTGAGAGTTTAATATTCTTTGAGGAATGTCTTCTTTTTTTACATTTATATAATATTGTACCCTACTAGAAAGGCAGTGAGCAACTCATCTTCGTCTGCTAAGGATCGCAGCCTTAGAACCCCTCTGGGTCTCAGCTTCTTCACCTAAATCCTGCAGGAGTTTTAGGTCTGATGTTTTATGGTTTGCTAGCAATCAAGTGCTCCCACTACTTGTTAATCTTTACTTTAAATTTTTTCAATTCTTAGTTGCTTACTCTGCCTCATCCACCTTCAGCTCTTGATAAACCATGCCCATCTCTTCTTTTACCACTTTTACTTTGAATTTCTTCCTGTCTATGGAGAAAGCCATTGCACCTGGCTGATGGTTCCATTAATGATGCACATTCCCTCTTCTCTGAGCCCCATTACTCTTTGGAATTCATGACTTCTATTATATATTCTGAAGAAGCCCCTTTCAGGTCACAAATGACCATGCTCAGCCTACAAGTTTTCCAGGGGAAAACCAAGCAGGCTATCAAATCCCCCTTCCTCACCACCACAGGTTGGCGAAGATCTTATAGAATAGAGAGGCATAAAGCTAACGCAGCATAGCACAGATAGTTTGAAGTCAATTCTAGACAATACAGTGATGGAGGTATTTTGCAGAAAGCACACACTGGAAGAAAGCAAACCTCTAGATTATAATATTTTACTACTCTTCTAAAGAGGAAGGATTTAAGTTAATATTAGCACCACATATATTATTTGGTATTTGTGGTAGATACATTTATTATCAAATTGCCAATTTAGTAAACATGCTGCATATTTAAGTTTAGGAATTCCCAATTAATCTTAGTTTTTTTTTAAAAAATATAGATTAGAAATTTGTTTTTAATATCAACAGTTAATTCTTATTCAGAAGTTATAAAGATCCAGGCACCATACTAACTAAATGCCTTATACTTCTTGGAGGTAATGATTAAAGAATAGGGAAAAGTAAAAATTACCCTATTCTTCTAGTTTTGTCAATGCCATGACCATTAAGCCACCAGAGCACATAGAAACATGAGGACATTTTGAAAAAAGATGATGAATTCTGTTTTGAGCATTGTATTAGTCTGTTTTCACACTGCTTTAAAGAACTACCTGAGACTGAGTAATTTATAAAGAAAAGAGATTTAATTGACTTGTAGTTCCAAATGGTTGGGGAGGCCTTTGGACATTTACAATCATGATGGAAGGCAAAGGGGGAAACAAGGCATGTCTTACATGATGGCAGGAGAGAGAGAGAGAGAGAAATTGCCACACACTTTTAAACCATCAGATCTTGTGAGAACTCATTATCATGAGAACAGCATGGAGGAAACCACCCCAGTGATCCAATCACCTCCCACTAGGTCCCTCCCTCACATGTGGGGATTATAATTAGGGATGAGATTTGTGTGGGGACACAGAACCAAACTGTATCAAGCATATTAAGATTGAGGTCTTGGTGGTACAAAGAGATGGAGATATCTAGGCAGTCATCATAGTTAGTCTGAAACTTGAAGAAGAGGCTAAGGCTATATATTTGAAAGTGATTGACATACAAACATAAATTAGCTGAAAACTGGTATTAGGATAGGTCATTCAGAGTAGGCCTGATAGAAAATAAAATGAAGAAAATCTAAGATGGAACCCTAAAGAAAGCAACATTTAAGAAGAATCTTTGGGTCACTTCCAAGATGGCTGAATAGGAACAGCTCTGGTCTGCAGCTCCCAGTGAGACTGACACAGAAGACGGGTGACTTCTGCGTTTCCAACTGAGGTACTGGTTTGTCTCACTGGAACTGGTTGGACAGTGGGTGCAGCCCACGGAGGTGAGCTGAAGCAGGGTGGGGCATCGCCTCACCTGGGAAGTGCAAATAGTCTGAATATTCTCTTTCCTAGCCAAGGGAAGCTGTGACAGGCTGTACCTGGAAAAACAGAAAACTCCCACCCAAATACTGCCCTTTTTGACAGTTTTAGCAACCAGCAGACCAGGAGATTCCCTCCCATATCTGGCTCAGTGGGTCCCATGCCCACGGAGCCTTGCTCACTGCTAGTGCAGCAGTCTGAGATTGACCTGCGAGGCTGCAGCCTGGTGTGGGGAGGGGTGTCCACCATTGCAGAGGCTTGAGTAGGTAAACAAAATGGCCAGGAAACTCAAACTTGGTGGAGCCCACCACAGCTCAGCAAGACCTACTGCCTCTATAGACTCTACCTCTGTGGGCAGGGCATAGCTGAACAAAATACAGCAGACAACTTCTGCAGACTTAAACGTCCCTGTCTGACAGCTCTGAAGAGAGCAGTGGTTCTTCCAGCATGGTGGTCAAGCTGTCAGAATGAAAAGATTGTCTCCTCAAGTGAGTCCCTGACCCCTGTGTTGCCTGACTGGGAGATACCTCCCAGTAGGGGCTGAAAGACACCTCATACAGGAGGGTGCTCCTCTGGGGCAAAGCTTCCAGAGGAAGGATCAGGAAGCAATATTTTCTATTCTGCAATATTTGCTGTTCTACAGCTTCCACTGGTGATACCCAGGCAAACAGGGTCTGGAGTGGAACTCCAGCAAACTCCAACAGACCTGCAGCTGAGAGGCCTGACTGTTAGAAGGAAAACTAACAAACAGAAAGGAATGGCATCAACATCAACAAAAAGGACATCCACACCAAAACCCCATCTGTAGGTCACCAACATCAAAGACCAAAGGTAGATAAAATCAAAAAGATGGGGACAAATGAGAGTAGAAAAGCTGAAAATTCCAAAAACAGAACACTTCTTCTCCAAAGGATTGCAGCTTTGTGTCAGCAACAGAACAAAACTGGACAAAGAATGACTTTGACGAGTTGACAGAAGTAGGGTTCAGAAGGTCAGTAATAGCAAACTTTCTGAGCTAAATGAGCATGTTTTAACCTTTTGCAAGGAAGCTAAAAACCATGAAAAAAGGTTAGACAAATGGCTAACTAGAATAAACCGTGTAGAGAAGACCTTAAATGACCTGATGGAGCTGAAAACCACAGCACGAGAACTTGGTGATGCACGCACAAGCTTCAATAGCTGATTTGATCAAGTGGAAGAAAGAATATCAGTGATTGAAGATCAAATTAATGAAATAAAGTGAGAAGACAAGGTTAGAGAAAAAAGAAACAAAGCCTCCAGGAAATATGGGACTATGTGTAAAGACCAAATCTACATTTGATCGGTGTAACTGAAAGTGCTGGGCGAATGGAACAAAGTTGGAAAACACTCTTCAGAATATTATCTGGGAGAACTCCCCCAACCTAGCAAAGCAGGCAAACATTCAAATTCAGGAAATACAGAGAACACCACAAAGATACTCCTTGAGAAGAGGAACCCCAAGACACATAATCGTCAGATTCACCAAGGTTGAAATGAAGGAAAAAATGTTAAAGGCAGGCAGAGAGAAATGTCTGGCTACCCACAAAGTGAAGCCCATCAGACTAACAGTGGATCTATCTGCAGAAACTCTGCAAGCCAGAAGAGAGTGGGGACCAATATTCAACATCCTTAAAGAAAAGAATTTTCAACCCAGAATTTCATATCCAGCCAAACTAAACTTCATAAGTGAAAGAGAAATACAATCCTTTACAGACAAGCAAATGCTGACAGATTTTGTCACCAACAGTCCTGCCTTACAAGAGCTCCTGAAGGAAGCACTAAACATGGAAAGGAACAACAAGCACCAGCCACTTGCAAAAACATGCAAAATTGTAAAGACTATTGATGCTATGAAGAAACTGCATCAAATAATGGGCAAAAAACAAGATAACATCATAAAGACATGATCAAATTCACATAAAACAATATTAACCTTAAATGTAAATGGGCTAAATGCCCCAATTAAAAGACACAGACTGACAAATTGGATAAAGAGTCAAGACCCATCAGTGTGTTGTATTCAGGAGACCCATCTCACATGCAGAGACACACATAGGCTCAAAATAAAGGGATGGTGGAAGATCTACCAAGCAAGTGGAAAGCAAAAAAAAAAAAAAAAAAAAGCATGGGTTGCAATACTAGTCTCTGATAAAACAGACTTTAAATCAACAAAGATTAAAAGAGACAAAGAAGGCCATTACATAATTGTAAAAGGATCAATTCAACAAGAAAAGCTAACTGTCCTAAATATACATGCATGCAATACAGGAGCACCCAGATTCATAAAGCAAGTCCTTACAGACCTACAAAGAGACTTAGACTCCCACACAATAACAATGGGAGACTTTAACACTCCACTGTCAATATTAGACAGATCAACAAGACAGAAGGTTAACAAGGATATCCAGGATTTGAACTCAGCTCTGCACCAAGCAGACCTAATAGACATCTACAGAACTCTCCACCCTAAATCGACAGAAAAAACATTCTAATCAGCACCACATCGCACTTATTCTAAAATGACCACATAGTTGGAAGTAAAACACTCCTTAGAAATGTAAAAGAACAGAAATCACAACAAACTGTCTCTCAGACTACCGTGCAATCAAATTAGAGTTCAGGATTAAGAAATTCACTCAAAACCACATAACTACATGTCAACTGAACAACCTGCTCCTGAATGACAGCTGGGTAAATAACAAAATGAAGGCAGAAATAAAGATATTCTTTGAAACCAATGAGAACAGAGACACAACATACCAGAATCTCTGGGACACATTTAAAGCAGTGTGTAGAGGGAAATGTATAGCACTAAAGGCCCTCAAGATAAAGCAAGAAATATCTAAAATCAACACCCTTAACATCATAATTAAAAGAACTAGAGAAGCAAGAGCAAACAAATTCAAAAGCTATCAGAAGGCAAGAAATAAGATCAGAGCAGAACTAAAGGAGATAGAAACACAAAAACCCTTCAAAAAATCAAAGAATCCAGGAGCTGGTTTTTTGAAAAGATCAGCAAACTAGATAGACCACTAGGAAGACTAATAAAGAAGAAACAAGAGAAGAATCAAATAGATGCAATAAAAATGATAAAGGAGATATCACCACTGATCTCACAGAAATACAAACTACCATCAGAGAATACTGTAAACACATATACTCAAATAAACTAGCAAATCTAGAAGAAATGGATAAATTCCTGGACAAATACACCCTCCCAAGACTAAACCAGGAAGAAGTTGAATTTCTGAATAGACCAGTAACAGGTTCTGAAATTGAGGCACTAATTAATATCCTACCAACCAAAAAAAGTCCAGGACCAGACAGATTCACAGTCGAATTCTACCAGAGGTACAAAGAGGAGCTGGTACCATTCCTTAGGAAACTATTCCAACCAATAGAAAAAGAAAGAACCCTCCCTAACTAATTTTATGAGGCTAGCATCATCTTGATACCAAAGCCTGTCAGAGACACACACACAAAAAAAGAGAATTTTAAACCAATATCCCTGATGAACATCGATGAAAAAATCCTCAATAAAATACTGGCAAACTGAATCCAGCAGCACATCAAAAAGCTTATCCACCACGATCAAGTCAGTTTTATCCCTAGGATGCAAGGCTGGTTCAACATATGCAAATCAATAAATGTAATCTATCACATAAACAGAACCAATGACAAAAACCACATGATTATCTGAATAGATGCAGAAAATGTCTCCAACAAAATTCAACATCTCTTCATGCTAAAAACTCTAAATAAACTATTTATTGATGGAACGTATCTCAAAATAATAAGAGCTATTTATCACAAACCCACAGTTAGTATCATACTGAATGGGCAAAAACTGGAAGCATTCCTTTTGAAAACCGTCACAAGACAAGGACGACCTTTCTCACTACTCCTCTTCAACATAATGTTGGAAGTTCTGGCCAGGGCAATCAGGAAAGAGAAATAAATAAAGGGCATTCAATTAGGAAAAGAGGAAGCCAAATTGTCCCTCTTTGCAGATGACATGATTGTATATTTAGAAAACCCCATCATCTCAGCCCAAACTCTCCTTAAGCTGATAAGCAACTTTTGCAAAGTCTCAGGAAACAAAACCAATGTGCAAAAATCACAAGCATTCTTATACAACAGTAACAGACAAACAGAGAGCCAAATCATAAGTGAACTCCCATTCACAATTGCTACAAAGAGAATAAAATACCTAGGAATCCAACTTACAAGGGATGAGAAGGACCTCTTCAAGGAGAACTACAATCCACTGCTCAGTGAAATAAAAGAGTACACAAATAATTGGAAGAACATTCCATGCTCATGGATAGGAAGAATCAATATTGTGAAAATGGCCATACTGCCCAAGGTAATTTAAAGATTCAATGCCATCCCCATCAAGCTACCAATGACTTTCTTCAAAGAATTGGAAAAAACTACTCTAAAGTTCATATGGAACCAAAAAAGAGTCTGCATTGCCAAGACAATCCTAAGCCAAAAGAACAAAGCTGGAGGCATCACGCTACCTGACTTCAAACTATACTACAAGGCTACAGTAACCAAAACAGCATGGTACTGGTACCAAAACAGAGATATAGACCAATGGAACAGAACAGAGGCCTGAGAAATAACATCACACATCTACAACCATCTGATCTTTGACAAACCTGACAAAAATAAGAAATGGGGAAAGGAGTCCCTATTTAATCAATGGTGCTGGGAAAACTGGCTAGCCATATGTAGAAAGTTGAAACTGGATCCCTTCCTTACACCTTATACAAAAATTAACTCAAGATAGATTAAAGACTTAAATGTAAGACCTAAAACCATAAAAACCCTAGAAGAAAACCTAGGCCATACCATTCAGGACCTAGGCATGGGCAAAGACTTCATGACTAAAACATCAAAAGCAATGACAACAAAAGTCAAAATAGACAAATGGTATCTAATTAAACTAAAGAGCTTCTGCACAGCAAAAGAAACTATCATCAGAGTGAACAGGCAACCCACAGAACGGGAGAAAATTTTTGCAAACTACCCATCTAACAAAGTGCTAATATCCAGAATCTACAAAGAACTTAAACAAATTTACAAGAAACACACAAACAACCGCATCAAAAAGTGGGCAACAGATATGAACAGACAGTTCTCAACAGAAGACATTTATGCAGCCAACAGACACACGAAAAAATGCTCATCATTATTGGTCATCAGATAAATGCAAATCAAAACCACAATGAGATACCATCTCATGTGGTGATTATTAAAATGTCAGGAAACAACAAATGCTGGAGAGGATGTTGAGAAATAGGAATGCTTTTACACTGTTGGTGGGACTGTAAACTAGTTCAACCATTGTGGAAGACAGTGTGGCAATTCCTCAAGGATCTACAACTAGAAATACCATTTGACCCAGTGATCCCATTACTGGGTATATACGCAAAGGATTATAAATCATGCTACTATTAAGACACATGCACATGTATGTTTATTGTGGTATCATTCACAATAGCAAAAACTTGGAACCAACCCAAATGTCCATCAATGATTGATTGGATTCAGAGAATGTGGCACATATACACCATTGAATACTACACAGCCATAAAAAATGATGAGTTCATGTCCTTTGCAGGGACATGGATGAAGCTGGAAACCATCATTCTCAGCAAACTATCACAAGGACAGAAAATCAAACACTGCATGTTCTCACTCACAGGTGGGAATTGAACAATGAGAACACATGGACACAGGGTGGGGAACGTCACACATTGGGGCCTGTCAGGAGGTGGGGGACTGGGGGAGGGATAGCATTAGGAGAAATACCTAATGTAAATGATGAGTTGATGGGTGCAGCAAACCAACATGGCACATGTATAACTCTGTAACAAACTTCACATTGTGCAGATGTACCCTAGTATAATAATTATACTTATTATTATTAAGTATAATAATAATTAAAAAGAAGAGTCTGTGAGAGAGGCAAAGAGAACTAGCTGAGAGAGATATCTAGAGAAACGAACATCCTGTCATGCACTTAAGAGACGGGGAAAGGTTCTGCTATGTAAAGTGCTTTGGAATGGTCCCAAAACCAAATCTGCTGGTATTTTGAATTGGGCCATTGGGTTACTGCAGGGAGAACACTGTTAGCAAAGAAGAAGATTCCATTTCACAAGTGGTTTAGGGATGAATGAGGAGTAATCAGAGGGACGTAGGAAATGAAAAACACTATTAAGAACATTTGGATGCAAGGTAAACTCTGAATGATAGCTAGAGAAACAAGGGACAGATTTTACTTTTAAGAAAAGAGAAACTTTGAGTATTTGTGGATTGAGGCAAATTTTTCATTCGATGATAACCAGATCTAGGATGTGGTGAGTGATAGAATGTACAGTGAGAGATGGTTGGAATTAAAGATACAAAGCTAGATTTCTAGGTGCACATGCTACTTGGTATTGTTATTCAGTGTTAGAAAGAGAGGAAGATGGTAGATATGGTCTTAAACTATTCAATGTACCAATGGAATTGACCAGAGGATCAGTGAGTGACAGTGAAGAAGTATAGAGCATAGTTTTAGCTAGAGGGCCTGAGCTTCAGAGAAATAGGAGCTTTTGAATGAAGGTGTACAGATAACTATATGGAAGAGATCGAAGACTGCAAAAGAAATGACAACCCCAACTCCTGCCCCCATCTTTTGTGCAGATTGGTCCCTGTCCATTAGGGAAGAATCACAGGAACATTTCATTCCTCATCTAATCATTTGGAATTCACTTATAAAGTATTTTCAGGTTTATAGAAAAAAATTCACAAGATCACAATGTGCTTTGGGACAGCTTAAACTGAAGACTTTCTGTCTTGTGGACCAAAGCAAGTATTTTTTATTTTCTAGTCACTCATTCTGAATAAGAAAAATATGAATGGTCTACATTTCTAATTAAGGCTCTAAGAATGTCTACTATACATTTTATTTTCCCTGGAACCTTTCTGACAAGGTTAAGAGAGGCTGTGGTAATTGCCAGCACATTGCGGATTCAATTTGGTTTGAGGAGAGAATTTTAAAACCCAAGCTCAGCAGGCCAAACCTCACAAAAGGTTTAAATTTCGAAATAAAGGCCCAGGCCTGCAGTCATCTCATTAATACTCGTGGACTCTGCTTGTGTATGTATCTCAGCGACAAGCCCTATGCAATCAACTATAAGCTTCTACCAGTAACCTTTGTGTCTGGATATTTTACTTGAGGGGAAAAATAATAAGAGGCTGCTGGTTTTAGAAAAGTCAATAAAGCAGGTACTTCCAAAGGAAGAACTGATGGTGAACTTGTGAGGCACAGGGCCATTCTTGGAACTGACATGTCCCCAGGGTTACAGGACAAAACAGCTCAGGAGAGAGAATTCTCCCATGGTAATTTTGCATGAATTACACGGCACCTTAAGTGTTTCTAGGACACCCAAGAAAAAGAATTATTCATGCCTCCTTGATCATTTCAGCCTAACAGCATAAACCAGTATAAAAGAAGGGCTGCAGTGCAACGCTGTTGGGCCTGGAATGATCTGCAGAGCATTTTTTCCCTCAGGAGACTCTCTAAGGGGAGTTGGGGATGGGGAAAGTTGCTGCAGGTTAATTGTGAAGCGGTTCCAAGAATTAGAATTGGCATGCAGGCAGAAGGTATTAAAGGAGACAAAGTGTAGATGGGGAGATGCCTGGGTTAGGGAGGGGGAAAGGAGGAGAGTATAAAAGCCAGGATGTTGCAAAGGGTTTACTTAGCTGCCAGGAGCTCTGAAAGTGAGAAAATGGTGCATTACCAAGGTAGAAAATCACTTAGCTACCAAGAGCAAAGAAAGCATGCAACTCAAAACCGAAAGGAGTTTTGCTGATGGAGGTGTGAGGCCAACTCTGGTACCCAGTCAAAGCGTCATTGTGCGTGGTGAATAAACATGAAGTCTTTTTGTGTGAATTGCTGACTTTATCATTGCTTTTAGGCAAATCTATCTTTGTGTTTTGACTCTTTCACTTTGTTTAAGCCTCTTTTACTAATACTTGATGTTCAATAGACTAGCCTGTAAAATAATATGCGCCGAGATTATCTATTCTTTGGAATGGTCCACAACTATTTTAGATTTCTAAGAACTGTGTCTTTTAGATTATATTTTGAGTGTTTCCAAAATAATTGTCTTTCTCTGTAAAACTCTAAAAGCTACTAAAAATAAAACATGTGAGAATCAATTACACTGAGAACTACATCAAACAGCTTCTGTTTGGAGAACTCTTTAGAGAAAGTGAGGAAAAAAGGAATTTTCATAGATATTCATTAATATTCATAGAATAAAAAAAGTGTAAATTTTTCATGCACATTTTTCCCGGAAAAATACTATGGTAGCAAAACAGGGAATTTTTAACCTCACCTTTGACTTTTTAAAAACAAAATCAAACAAAAAGATGACACCGTGTGCTTCTGCCTACTTGCTTTGTTTGGGTTTTCCCCCCTAAAATAACCTCTCTTCCCTTTTCTATGCATCCTAGGCCCTTTGAGCTCACTGACTTTTCCCCTCCTCTGTGAAGCTGCTGTTTGCCATCCTGCCTGTGGCGATTCAGCACTCTTCTACCATTTATTTTCTTGTATAGTAATTTAATGTTTCATAAATGTGTTTTGTTTTCATAGGTAGGAAAAGCCCTTTGTGGAAAGAGAACCCTTCAAGATGATGATTATTTTTTATTTGCCTCTGAATTCTCCTCTCCATTCAGCTTTGCAAATTGGTGTTAGGGATGTATAGTCAATTGGTATTTATTGATTAAATAAAAAAATGCAGTAGCTGGAATGCTAACATAATTTCTTTAACAAAAAGTATATAAACCAAAGTTTATTCTCTGCCAAGACATATGTTTCTATCTACATGATTCATTTTATTGCGTCAGGTTTAAAAGTCATAATTTCCTCTCCCCCGCAGGAAGGCATTGAATAAGAGAGATTTTAGAAAATCTTATAAGCATATGGTGTAACATGCTTGTCTCCTGTGCTGTAAATATTGGGAAAGATTCATGGCATTCACATTGCCACAGAAGTACAACACTGTACTGGTTTCCCCACAAAGAAAAATGAGTGAGTTTGGAACTTGTCAGGTTAGTGAACACACATTTCACTTTGCAAATTTCACCTGTCCATCACTTCATACAATATTGTGCAGGGTCTTCCTTTCCTAAGTATATACTTGAAAGATTATCAAGAAGGAAGATATTGCCATAACCCCAAAATACTGAAACATGCTCTTTGATATTTTTCTCTTTTTGAGGTCACCCATCTTCCAATTATGTCAATGTCTCCACCACTGTTGGCTCTTAGCTGATGGGCAAATGTTATACACTGTTCAAAATAAAAATGTAAAACTTATGCAAATCTATTTTAGTGAGAATTGCAAATCTTGCAAACGATTCAGGATTTCATAAAGTCAATGAAAGTGATGTTGGGGAAATATGATACCACACAGAAAAATAAATTCTACTTTAAACGTCTAAATTTTAAGTCAAGAAACTTAAGTTAGAAAGAAAATATATAAGAAAATTCTTTCCTAATTTGGAGGTGGCAAAGGTTTCAGTAAGACAGAGAATCAAGAATCCACAAAAATAAGAACTAAGATCTTTAATCACACTGGAAGAAAAGAAAATATCACGATTCAATTAAGGATACAAAAAAATAAAAACCAGTAGGGCAGGCTAGGAGAGAGGATGAGTTATTAAAGGTTAACTTTATCTGATTCTAACACATTTATGCAGTGTTTATGGAGAAAGGCTATTTCCTCCCTTTTCATTGTCTAGAGAGAAAGACCCTAAGAGATTCGCTTACAAATTATAAGAGGTATCTGCAAGAAGAGAGATATATTTAGTTCCTGAGTTAAATGAGTACTTGGTCATTACGCTTATTAACCTTCACTGGTGTTATTCCTGCAGGGGACTGTGCATTAGAGAGCAATGGCACAAAAGCCTGACCAGGTGGAGAAGAAATGGGGTTATCTTTCTAGGTTCCTGATCTTGAGAGACATGGAAAATGGATCCTGCAAATTGTTGGTGGATACAGAGCCAGAGATCAAGATGCTAGAGAGAACCTGGATTTAGGAATCCTGATGCAATATGAGTCGCTATCAGAGACTAATTAAAATCTCTGGAGTGATTCATTCAAGTTTGAAACAATGGCTGTTTGAAGTAGACGTTTGAGTACTGCTGGATAATTTTAATAGTGAATAACTCAAATCCTCAGAAAATAAAAATTGGTTAAAAGAATGAGCTTACTTGAGTTGTTGAAGCTAATTTCTCTGTGACCACCAACTCTTTCTGTCTGATAATTGTGCAGGGGAATGCATGAAGAATTATTTTTGACACTCTTATCTTAGACCGTCACCCTAAGCCTGGAATGTATATCAGAAATATGGCCAACACACTGAGACAGGAGATAGGTGAGGTCATGTTGTCTATACAGGAAATAATGATGCATCGGAAACTGAAAGTATTTTCAAACGACAGAACAGCTACCCAGGAAGAAAAGACATTTGAACCTTGGCTGACCCATCCTAACAGAAATCTGCAAGAGTAGTGGTGAGTGGAATGTGAGGATGATAGGCACTAGTGGAAGGCTTTAAAGAGTGTGCAGCGGAGGTCATCAAGTTTCTCGAGATAGGCAATACCTATGTAGCTCTAGCCACATAATACACTGGCTAAGTATTTTAAGAATTGCAAAGAATAAGAAAGAAGGCAACAGCCTCTCAAAAGCGTGGCTCCAGAACGTTTTAGAAAACATTGCTCTCACATGGCAGGATACATATTATCAGTTATTGGACTACTCTCAGTGAAAGATTGTTATGCAAATTTAGGCACAAGACTAATTCTTGAGCTTCCCAGAGCTGAAAGAAATGCTTAGATCATTATCCGGAACTTGAGATAGAGCCAACTCGGCTGTGACAGCAGCTCTGAGCATTGTTCAGTGATGAACTTGAAAAGATCCGTAATTAGAAGACTCAGTGTCCTAACATAAAAAGTGTTTCTGAGATAACTGCTGAGGATTTAGGGCAACAAAAATGCCCATGTTGTTGTTTTGCTTCTGAGGAAGATGGTTACTTCCCTGTAGCCTACACCTAGGAGACTCTACTGCTAATGATGGAAAAAGAAGGTAATCCTGAAAACCTCACACAATGAGAGGGATTCAGGTGAAGGGGCTTTGATTTTCCAAATGATTAGGCTCAGCGGTGTTAAGGACCTCTTATTACACAGCCCACAGGAAGCTGAAGAAGGGGGTGTGGTAGACTGAGTGATATGGTTTGGCTGTACCCCCACCCAAATCTCATCTTGAATTGTAGCTCCTGTAATTCCCATGTGTTGTGGGAGGAGCCCAGCGAAAAACAGTTGAATCATGGGGGCAGTTTCCCCTACATTTTCTCATGGTATTGAATAAGCCTTATAAGCTCTGATAGTTTTATAAGGGGAAACCCCTTTCCCTTGATTCTCATTTTCTTTCTTGCCTGCAGCCATGTAAGACACGCTTTTCGTATTCTTGCATGATTGTGAGGACTCCCCAGCCACATGGAACTGTGACTCCATCAAACCTCTTTCTCTTTTTAAATTACCCAGTCTCAGGTATGTATTTATCAGCAGTGTGAAAACAGACTAGTACACAGAGTAATCATCCCATAGCTGTCTGTCTTCATTGGAGAGTCTCCAGAACTTGTCAACATAATGGGACTTTACAGACGTGACCAAGTTAAGGATCTTAAGATGGAAAGGTGATCTTTGTGGGCCCAATGTCATCACAAGTGTCCTTATAAGAGGGAGGCAGGAGGGTCCAAGTCAGCGTGGTGTGAGAACAGAAGCAGAAGTCACAGTGAAGCAGGACGTTGGACCAAGGAATATGAACAGCCTCTAGATGCTGGAAAAGACGGAGAAACGATCTTCTCTGAGAATTTCCAGGAAGAAGGCAGCTCTGCTGACTCATTTAGGACTTCCGACCTCCAGAACCATAAGTTAATAACTTTGTGTTGTTTTAGGCAGCTAGGTTTGGGGTCCTTTGTTATAGCAGCAGTCGGAAGCTAATGCAGGTGGACAAGACTAAAATCCCCACTGAGTGATCAGAACTTGTCAGTGAGAGAGGCTGACCACCTCCACACTGGCCACCCTGTGCTAGGCCCCCTCAGAGTGAATTCAAAGTTAACTTCACTGCTGATGCCTTGAGTTCCACAGCAGGGGTCAGGCCCCCACACAGGAGCAAGAGCTGCCTATTTCAAGGTGATGTCATTGGGCCTGTTGCTTGGAGGCTGATTCTGACTTTGGTTAAGAAGAGAAGACAGCTAGAGGCTCACACTGCAGACAAGCCCTCTCTGTTGGATACACCTGAATCCTTAAATTGGGAGATCTGAGCTCAAGGAAGCAGTTCACTCTTAGGTTTCCCTGGGTTCATCAACAAATTTCTCAGTATCAGGGAAATCCAAGAAGGAATTAGGACCCTTCAGACTTGAAGAAGGCAGAATTGGAGTTGAAGAGGCTGCAGAGGAGGATTTGTCACCATGAAGAGAGAGGTCTAGAGGTCTAGCGCTGCAAAGTCACCTGGAGAGGCACCTTGGGAAATGCCAGATACAAGACCAGACATTCCTGTGCCTTTGAGAGGTGACCTGTACCGGTGGTGAAGGACCTTCTGGTGAGCAAACAACCTGGTCACATATGGTAACTGTGAACCAAGAGTGGCCTCTGGACAAGTCACACCCAGTTCCCCAGGTTCACCAAAAGCCCAGCTCTCATCTTACCACCACTGAGTTTCCAAATTCTGCTCCATGTTCTACCAAATTTAGCTCTAGGTTGAAGCTTATTAATCCTATTCTGCAAAATATAGCTCCTTAAAAGACAGCATCGTTGACTTCCCTTTAAGACCTCACCCTCACACCAAAGTGCATCCCAAAACCCTGGCCGTCTCCCTGGACAGTCTTGGAATAGGCTTGGGGGGATGCTGTATGTGGATGGGTCTGAGGAAATAGGGAGAATGAGAAGTCTTTGGGAATGAGTTATGTGGGAGGGGCAGTGGGGAATCAGTAAAATTTGAGCTACGTGATATCTGCTGTGCTCATAAGATCTTTAGTGTCAACTCTAATACTCATGACTGGACTATGCATTTCAGTTTCCCTTTGAGAGGTACACTAAACTGCTGCACCTTGGCCACTTGAGGTTTACTGCAATGTCTGCATGATACAAGTATTCAAATGTAGAGTGTAGCTTTTTTTTGTGTTTTTTTTTTTTTTTTTTTTTTTTGAGACGGAGTCTCGCTTTGTCGCCCAGGCTGGAGTGCGGTGGCTGGATCTCAGCTCACTGCAAGCTCCGCCTCCCGGGTTCACGCCATTCTCCTGCGAGTGTAGCTTTAAAAGCACATTTGTCAGCCCCTTTAAAAATAAAAGAAATGTTGGCAAACATTTCACTTTTTTTAAAGTCATATTTAAGCAACCCGAGTGTTCATCAACAGATGAATGGATTAAAAAAAAAAAAAACCGTGGCATACACATAAAATGGAATATTATTCAACCATAAAAGAGAAAGAAATCTTGCCATTTGCCACAACAGAAATGAACCTGGAGGACATTATGCTAAGTGAAATAAGCCAAACACAGAAAGACACATACTGCGTGAGCTCCCTTTTCTGTGGAATCTAGAATAGGCAAACTCATAGAAGCAGAGAGTAGGATAGTAGTTGCCAAAGTCAGGGAGGTGGGGGACATAAGGAGATGTTGATCAAAGGGTACAAACTTGCAGTTATAAGATAAATACATTCTTGGGATATAATATACAACATGGTGCTAAAGTTAATACTATTTACTTAATACTAATTATAAAGTTAATATTATTTACTTAAAAATTTCTAAAAGAGTAAATCTTAAATAACCTCATCATATGCAGTCACAAAATGGTAATTATGTGTGATGACTGACATGTTGATTAATTTGATTATGGTAATCACTATACATTATATACATATATCAAATCATCACATTATACACCTTGAATATATAGTATTTTTGTCAATTATACTTCAATGAAGCTGGGAAAATGTAGTGTTTAAATTCCCAAGTCTTTATTTATTTAACTGAATTGAATAAATACCTAGTGAACGCTCAAAAAAGGATTTTGTTTCATTTTTTTTTTTCTTGATTTGTTTTAAGTTGATCACAGCCAGGCTGTTCACTTGGGCTGTGCATTTACATCCCCCCACTGCATTTCCACAGCCAAGGCCATTTTAAAGTTGAGAAACCAAGACTTGGGTCAAAGTCACTTTGTGCTTTCCATTGCATATATGTATCGACCTTCTGTAGAGCAGCCTAATGGTCTAGCCAGCCATTCCTCATTTCCTGTTTTCAAATTACAATACTCACATATGTTTTGGGAGCCTCAGCACACCTATATTAAGACTTGAATGAAGTATTTTCTGTGTAAAGCAACCATCATTAATATTTGCAGTAGAAAGAAGCAGCCACACAAAGTGTGGTATGTCAAATTTACCAGCCCTCCAGAGGCCAGTTTCCTCGCAGCAAATCCTAGTGCGTATTATCACCAAAATGCTGGTGCCTATGTTTCTAAAGCATATAAAGACAGGCAGAGTACTCCTCAAAGAAAAAGAATAGAGCAAACTCAGAAAAATTCTGAAATAAAAATGTAATGGAATGAAATCCAAGGCAACCAAAAAAAGGAAGAAAGGAAAAGGAAATTCACTCCTCAGAATTCAGTAATAAAATACCAATGAAAACATAAATATATGTAAAAAGTATGCTGTTCTTCCTAAATACTCAAAGCAATGGATTCCAACCATAGCTAAAAAGCATTGGTTCCTAATAGAGGCAGGACTCAAGTTTTACAGAATGATTAATCTGATTGTTAAACATACTTGCTTACAAAACCAAAAGTGGAGTGAAAACACACAGTGGCTTGCATCCCACAGAATGGGCCAATTGAGATATATAAACTACAAGAGGCTGGGTTTAAATAAATGATGGTTAAGTCAAGCAGACAAAATGCAAGGCATTCCAAGTTTTTCTTGGGAGGAGACCTCAATTGATCCAAGTGGCCTCCCAGGTCAAGCAGTTGCATCTTAGTTTATAACCACTGAGGAGGAAAGCCTCCCAAAATAATGCTGACAGAAAGGGAAAGGGAAAGTTTATAAAAGAAAAATGTAACATGACATGGCCAGTTAATTTGTTGCTGCCCTGTTCTTCACATCATCTACACCACAGCCAGCTGGCAGCCAAAGCCCTCGGACCATCTCTAGATGAAAAAATCAGGACAACCTGGAAGCTTCTACCAAGCAAAGAGTTTTTAATACTCTTCTGTGTGTGAAAGAGACATTGGTGGATGCTCTCTTGAGGGGAGGGTGGTTGTGAGACACAGTTCATCCCTTAAAAGAAGCTAGAAAAGCAGACATGTGCATATGCGCGCGCGAGCGCACAAACACACACACACACACACACATCTTTACTACAAAGCAGAGCCCATTCAGAGCCACGGAAGAAAAGACAAGTGCCCTGTGAGTTCAGGAAATTCTCAGTATCCTCAAGCAAAAGTAGTTTTACCCTCTTTTAAATTCCCATAGCATTTTGTGCCTTAGATCTTTTTATTAAGAGGAGAAATAACAGCAATGGCCTCATGTAATAAGAGGATGAATGTGTGAAATGCATGTGTATGAAGAATACCAAAAATAGATTCAGATGTAAATGTAGTCAATTTTAACAAAACATGTATGGAGTGTCCACTATCTGTCAGGCACTGCCCCAGGCACTGCGCACAAAATGAATTTTCTTGTGCTCACTGTGATATGGTCTTCTAAAATGTAACTTGGAAAATCATTTAGAGGCCAGGCACGGTGGCTCATACCTGTATTCCCAGCACTTTGGGATGCCGAGGTGGCTGGATCACTTGAGGTCAGGAGTTCGAGACCAGCCTGGCCAACATGGTGAAACCTCATCTTTACTAAAAATACAAAAATTAGCCAGGCATGGTGGCAGGCACCTTAGTCCCAGCTACTCAGGAGGCTGGGGCAGGAGAATCGCTCGAACCTGGGAGGCAGATGTTGCGGTGAGCCAAGATCACGCTACTGCACTCCAGCCAGGGTGACAGAATAAGACTTTGTCTCAAAAAAATCCCCAGTTAGAAATGAAAATATGCATATAAGTAGGTGACAGGGATGGCAGTGGTGACCTGTCTGGTGCAATTGCTGTGAAGACACCAGCTGCAGCGGGGGAGGCGCAGCTGGGGTTGTGCACTTAGCAGAGCTGGTGGAGGCCAGGAACAGGTAGGAGCCCTGTCCCCTACTGGGCTGGGAGACAGGAGCCCCATGCTTCTGAGTGAGGGGCAGCCATGCAGCTGCCACTCTGGACCCAGGCATTCCTGTGCTCTGGGAGGCCTGGGAAGTTTGGCTGCCCCTGCGGGCTTGGAAGTTCTTGCTCCTGATCCCTGGCCTCTACCTGCTCCTGGCACCTGGTCTGATTTTCGAGTAAAGTTGAAGCCAAGTCCAGGTGCTGCCATGACCTGGGCAGGTGTGCACGTGCTTGGGGCTGCACTGACACCCCCAACTCCACCTCGGATCCCTCTGAAGCTTTGCACCAAGGAGCTCAGGAATGATGCCAGGAGTGGGGCTGAGGGCGGCCTGGCACAGGCCTGCAGGCACTCCTCTGCACGAACAACCTGGGCTCCATGGATGGCATGTTGATGGTGGCAGGAGGCAGACAGGGTCCTGAGCAGAAAGGGGCCAGTTTCTAGTGAAACCCCGCCTTCAAGCCAGGGACAGCCTGAAGTCTGGGGACTGGGTGCAGTCTGGCCCAGAGTGAGAATAGTGCTTTTTTCGAGGCTTACTCATGGCTACCCATGGACCAATCAGCACACACTTCCTCCCTTCTGAGCCCATAAAACCTCCAGACTCAGCCAGACTTGGACAGATATTGGGACTATCAGCCATGGGGAGGAGTCACTTATTGCAGGTATCCTGAGAGTTGTTCTGTCATTCAGTGAAGTTCCTCTCTGCCTTGCTCACCCTCCAGTTGTCTTTGTACCTCGTTCTTCATGGATGTGGAACAAGAACTTTGGATCTGCTGAATAGCAGGATGAAAGAGCTGTAACACAGACAGAGCTGAAACACACACCCTCACTTGCCACATTACAGGCAACAAGGAGAAAAGAGCTGTGACCCTTTGGGAAGTCCAGACCTAGGGGCTCACCAAGCCACTATTGTGATACCCTCTTTGGGGCTCTGCAATTCATGGCATCTCCAGGCTTCTGGGCATCACTGCATTCCCCTTGTCCAGACATAGGTGCCTGCAGTGGAAGCTGCAGGCAGTACATCTGATCCAGCCACAGCCTCGCAGGGAGCTGGCATCTGTGACAACACCTGGAGCTGTCCAACCCACCGCAGCAGCCTGGCTGTGCGTAGTGGCTGGACTTTGTGCTCACTTGTCCACACACCCCTCGCTATTCCACACCGGCATTGCCCTTGGCAGGCATGGGATCTGGGCTGGTAGTGAGAGCCGAGAGCAGCCTGTCAGGTTGAGTGAGCAGAAATGTACCCAGTGGGTGCAAGCAATACTCAGGCAGAAGGTGCCAGCAGCCACAAAGGTTTCTGGCTGGCAAAGTGACACCCCCAGGGCCTTATGACATTTTGAGGGGCTCATCTGGGATCACAAGAGGATAAGTTTCGGAGTTCCTAAACTCTACAATAGACAAAATGAAAGAAAAATATTGGACCTCTGTCAGCCAGTTAAGAGACTAGCATGGCTGCTAGACTTAATACATGGAGGACGGGCTTACTAGAGAGGATACTGTCGATCCCCCATCATCCTTGGGTGTTGGGAATGTTGGCTTTGTTCCAATCCAGTTTCCCTTCATGGAGGTCCAGCTACCATGTGGGATCAGACTGTCCTGGAACAACTACAGGTATCTGACTGAGGCTATACTTCGGTGTTATCCAAAGGCACTTATATTAACTCCAGTCACCAACCACCCATTAGGGTGTCAGCACTAGGACCCCCAGTCTTTCCTATCTCCCTCCCTCTCTCCCTTTCTTCCTTCTTTCCTTTTTTTCTTTTGTTTTTCTCTTTTCTTCTCTTTTCTCTTTTCTTTTCTTTCTTTCTTGACTGCCATGGCTGCTATCATCTTCTTTACATACAATATTAAGGATGTTGTTGCAAACTGCAGAGATATTACTGAGTAGAATGAGCATTTGGCTTAGTCATCAGGAGTGTAAATCAGAACAATGTGGTTTCTGTCTATTCTTAGAAGTGAGGAGGATGTAACATTGAGAGATTTCTTTCCCCTGTTGAGGAAACCTATTAGCATAGCACAAGAGGCCACTTCCCCCAGGCATCTTCACCTCCTCTGCACTTAAGTTGTTTTTTCCCTTTCCTCCACCTTATCAGGAGTCAACATAGTACCATGGAGGAGCTTTTCTACACAAGGGATAAATGTTTTCTTTTGGAAGGCATCTTACTAGGCCAGGTCCTCAATTCCCAGTACTCCCTTTCTCTCTCTTGTTTGAGGAGGACCTGGTCCCACGGCTTCACTTGCTTATGATAGGGAAACAACAGAGAAGCTACCCCCTCCTGGATGCAATCTGGTGAGGCCTTCCTGAGACTAATTTAATAGGTTCATACACCCTCATGAGGCACCTTTTTGTCTCAAGCTTTGATTTGAAACCCTAGAAAGGAAAACTAGATCTGAGAGACCAAGAGGCAGATGACAGCAGAAGTCTAAGGGCACAGTGCAGGTGAGCATGACTAATTCCTGCATATTAGTTCCCTTGTTTCACTGAAGAAGGTCATGCTCACATCTATGGCATAGATGTGGCCTAGGGAACCCAAAGATTACTGACAATGGGAGGATAGACAGTGAGTGGGAGAGTGCAAATATTCCTACCAACTAGGTCTCCCCACTACATAGGTGAAAGTCACACTTGCATCCATAGGCAGCACCTGCAAAGATTGACGGGACTTGAGAATATAAGGATGGAAGAAAGACATGGCACACCTTTTTTTCTCTCCCTCACACACCCTGAATATTTGCTGGAAAAAGAAAGGAACAAAGTGACACCTATTCCCCCTCTTTCCAGATGGGTAACCAATCATCTCCAGCCTGCACTCCTCTCAAGTGCATCCTGAATCACTGGAACTCCTTTGAAACTCAGACTCTGGAGAAAAAAAAAAAAAGAAAAAGCTTTTTCACTTTTTCCTCCTCTGTCCTCTCTTCACAGGTGGGTAATTGCATCTCCATACCATAGGTCATTCCTCTCAGAGGCATCCCCCAAACTGGGAAAAGTTTAATTTCCCTAAACTTTAAACTGCTTGGCAATCCTTCAAGAAGGACAACTTTCCTTTGTCTGTTTCCCCTTCAAAGGACTCCAGGGTTGATAGGGCTCCATAGCTTGGGGAAAGGGAACCCAGAAGCCTGACATACCAGCAAAAGGGTAAAAATTCTTACTAGTTGGACTTCTGGCTTCTCTCTCTCTATGCAAACTGGCTGTAGAAATGAAAAAAAAAATTACTATATTTTCTGCCCCTCCATGAGTTCAAAAGCTAGAAGTATCAGCCATTTGGCATGGCTAAGGTTAAGTAGTAAGATATTTAAAAGTACTTCTTTAAAAAGGAGCACTATGGTTACCAGCTTAATTAAAAGTGATGTCCAAGCTATAAATATATTTAAATGCCCTTTATGTCTTTTCTCTTTATGGGTCTTGCTTAAAAAAAGGATTTTTCTTCTCAGTTGATTGAATTATTTTTCTCCATTTTGTCTTGCCACTCTTAATGCACACATGAAAATCCTTAAGATAACTTCTGATGGCCCGGGACTCCTTGGGAAAAACAGAGGAAGTGACACTGACCCCATTTTGAGAAAACCCTCTGTTTTCTTCATGGAACTCTAGGAATTAGAGGTAGAAATATTCCTCTTAAAATCTGTTTTTGTCTTCCAGCTGTACCTGGTTATTAGACCCTAAAAACTACATGTTTTCCTAGCCCTGTTTCTTTAAGGGCTTCACTCTCAGGCCAGTAATCCAATTAGGAGATTGGCAAATGAAAAATCTTGCAACTACTGGACCTTCTGTCTGTGTAGTTATATATTTATATATGTGTTATGTGGTCAGACCTTGGCCAGTAATCTAATTAGGAGACTGGCAAATGAAAAATCTTACAACTACTGGATCTTCTGTCTGTGTAGTTATATAGTTATATATGTGTTACGTGGTCAGACCTTGCCCAGTAATCTAATTAGGAGATTGGCAAATGAAAAATCTTACAACTACTGGATCTTCTGTTTGTGTAGTTTTATAGTTACATATGTGTTATGTGGTCAGACCTTGCACTTGCTTGCCCACACACCCCTCACCACTCCACACCTGGCTTGCCTTTGGATCTAGGCCAGTAGTGTGAGTTGAGCATGCCAGGCTGAGTGGGCAGAATAAGCCCAGTGGGCATGAGCAATATTCAGGCAGAAGGTGCCCCTGGCCACAGAGGCTTTTGGCTGGCAAAATAACAAGCCAAGGATCCCATAACAACAGTATCTATTCTCTAAAGAGAAAACAGAGTTGCCTTTCTATCAGGGGTAAGACCTTCCTATACCATGTAGGTCACCAGGACCATGATTCCAGCTGAGTTCCCCATCCTCCTAAAAATCTAAAAAATCAGGAATGGTGGCCTGATATGAAGGTTCTGTATTTGAAAATGTTTAAGAGAGATTGCCAATTTATCTACCACCATAGGGCTTCATAGATAAGCTTTGCTATTACTGGGAGTCTATCATGGTTGGGAGTTCAACAAATCCATGGGACAGCCAAGTAATATTGAATGACTTATTATCAAACTCAGTTTCGTTGACTACATATGTCAACCACCATTAATATCTGAAGTCATGTCTAAATGGAGAATGGGTGAGCACACCTGCAGGAGTATGAGTCTATGAGAAACTATTTTAGTTTCCTGGAGATGATGTAGCAAATTATCAACAAACTTCTGTTGTTGACTTAATACAACAGAAACTTTTTCTCTCACAGTTCTGAATCCCAGAAGTATGAAGTCAAGATATTGGCAGGACATCCCTCTATCCAGAGGCTCTAGGGGAAAATACTGCTTTGCCTCTTTCGCCTTCTGGTGGCTGCTGGCATTCCTTGGCTTGTGGCTGCATCTGTCTTCACATGGCCCTCTCTCCTCTGTGTGTCTCTGATCTTCCATCTCTTATAAGATCTTTGTTGTTGGATTTTGAGCCCACCTGGATAATCCAGGATGATCTCATCTTGAGGTTATCATGTAATTACACCTGCAAGATGTACTTTTTTTCCAAATAAGGTCACATTCACAGCTTCCAGAGGTTAGGCTATGAACATACTTTTTTGTGGGGTGGGGATCATCATTCAACCCTCTACAGGGAGCTTTGTGGAGAATAACATATTCAATAGGAAGGGAGAATTCAGGCATCTAAGTTGATCCCAAAGACAATGGGTCAGAGATATAGGGTATGTAATAGCAACAGGCTATGTATGGATTTAATTAATCCCAGTCCCTCTAGTGCTGGATCGTTGGAATTTCTGTAATCATCTTTGAAAATCTCATTAAAATGAAAAGACTAAAGAGCATGTCCACCCTCAGGATGCTGATGCTTTGAGTCTGCTGGTTCATAGCTTAGAAATAGAGTAGGGGAAACTGACAATATCTCTCTATTATGAGGTTCTAGCTCAGATACTGACATATAGAAATAATAGCTGAATACATTAATGAATAATCAAAACCCAGATCCTAAGCTCAGTACCATCTTTAGGCAGCAATAGGAACCAGAGTTGTTTTAGAGCCATTGGAAAGGAATAAATGACTGGATGAGTGGAAAGTTTCTGAAACCTGCCATTATTAACGTCAAGTTTCCTGGAGTCTTCTATTCATGAAGAGCCAAGTTCTGTACCTTACTTCATAGAAATGTCCCAGTGTGATATACTATCATCATATTTTGGCGATGAGGTCACAGCATTGGAAGCCAGATGACAAGGGAACTAGTCACATGCATTTCTAGTCATGCCACCTTGAGAAAGCAAGTTGTCTCCCACCAGCCTCACTGGTCAACGAATGTGCTTTAAGGCATGTCCACAGCAAATGCACCTGAAATCTCCTACCTGCCAGTTTTAGCAGCAGAGCCACGGCACTGCCCTTCCCGTGGTGTGTCTCAGAGTTTTCTGGGTCCTGAGTGTCTTGAGATCAGAGTCTGTTCTAGCTCTAGCCTAACTGCTTCTAACTGGAGTAGGGTGCAGGCAATTTAGTAGGCTTTATACTAATCAGTTGTGTCTTATATGCCAAGTTCTCCCCAACCTTTACAGTGGGCCAAGGGGTTGGGACATTTGTTCTCTTGCAGTGCTCATGGTGAGCACTGACACTGCTGACCCTCAGATGGGAGCAAAACTCTACAGTAGATGTTGGGTCTTCTTTTTTGTTTGCCTCCCTATTGCAACACCCTGTGGTAGCATTTCTTTCTTCAACCCACCTGCATAGCCACATTCCTACATGCAAGTGGGACAAGGTATCAGAAGTGTTGCCAACAAGAGACCTATCATCACTTCCTTTTGCTTTTCCGTGGCAATTCTCCTTGGCACTTTAGAGTTTTCCAATTACGTCTTAAGGATACAAAGGGTCAGTTGAGCCCCTTTCCTATAGGTAGTGCATCACTCATTCTGTATCTCTGGCACATGATGGTATGGTGATACCTGTTGTTTAAACAGTAACATACTTCCACGTTGGTTAGTCTATGTGGCTTCTACCTTGTGTTTCTCAAGGTCCCGTCTCTAGCTCCTCTGTCTCCTCCCTTGTCCCCTGACCTCTCCATTTTTAGTAGCTAAAATTTAGTGTCCAGCACAGGAGGCATCCAGAACCCTGCTCCAGCTGTGTGGTTAATGTCTATTCTGCCTGTTCAGTGCCTGGCCCACACCAGCTGTTAATTTCTTGAATATCACCTCTGCATCTGTGACCTCTGGGCACTTTCCTCTCCCCAGCTTCCAAGGAGAGCTATTCAGTGTGGTTTCCTGGGACCTGCTTTGCTGAAGAAGAGAGAGAGAGGGAAAAAAAAACAATTTAAATCGCTCTTGGGCCCCTGCTACTTTCATTTAAGTTATCGATCTCAGATTCTTGATCTCAGATTCTACATCTGCAAATTACAAGAGTTAACCTATGATCTCTAACCACCTGCCCCCAGCTCTGAAATCCTGTGATTTCATATTATTTTGAGAATAAGAGAACATTAGTCCTAAACGAAGTTAAGGAATGCTGGCTCAACAATCAATTAAGCTGGTGTCTATTGACTGCCACACTATAGCCTTGGACCCTGTGGGCAACAGAATTCTGAACTTGTAGGTATGAAACCGATCTGGGATGCTGCCATTCTGTGGACTGTTCCAAAGAACAAGAATAAAGTAGCTGATTCAGAAGACACCTCTAATTTACACCATTCACCATTCCATTCCCTTAAGAGAGGTTATGAAGTCAGAGCCAGATAATCTCAATTAAAAAAAAAAAAAAGTACAAACAGGCAGAGAATGTCCCTGAATGAGACTATACTGACGGTTATTTGGCAATTTCTAGGCTTGTCTCTTTTTACTGCTTTCTCTTTTTTTTGCCCATAGCCTAAATTACTAGAACACAATGTGTCTATGTGACAAGTAAAAAGAGGCTTTCGTCAGATAGAAAATAAGTAAAGGACTTGGAAAATCCCCAGGCAACTCTCCTCACTTCTGTAGCAGTTCTAGCTTGCACCAAGGCTTTTTGTGTGCTGACTCTAAAATGTCAACTGCTCATGGAAATGGGAAACCTGTTATCATGGCTCATGGTTGCTGTTTCCATTTATAGGGCTATTACTGAGATGCCAGGGATCCAAAAATTTCCATAGTTTAACTCATACAGAGTGACATGGAAAACAGAAAGAAGAAAACCTTGTAATAAAAACAAGTGGTTTTCCTATATAATCCTGTCCTCTTAATTTCACAGTTCCCTAACTCCTGCACAAAGCAGGGTAGCTGGGAAAGATGAGTACATTGGTATAATTTACTGTACAGAGCTTCCAACCTTTAGCTGTTGTGTTGATTTTTCATTTTAAAAAAAGAACAAGAGGGATGTATCAGTATCATGTCATTGCTAACAGGGGTTTCACACACAGCTGGTTCCTAAGTTGGTATTTGACAAAACAGCTAACTGACTCAAAATATTCACAGAATCTACTTGCAGCTGGTTCTCAAGTCAGTATATTACAGACAGCTAATTGACTCAAAATATTTGCAGAATCATATTTATGTTAATTTAATATATGAATAACAGTCAATGGGCTAAATTCTTAACATCATTAATACTTTAAGAAACAACTGAGTAGACTTAGAGGGATTTGACGACTTGGGCTGTATGTTAAAATAAAGTTTATTTTTGTACTGGGTATTTCATGCTTTGTTAAACAAACTAGCCTGGTTTTCCCAGGACTTCTGTTAGTGCCTGAATTTCTGGGTTCTCTTGAGCAAGGGTGTTGTAAGAATTACTGCATGTACAACAATGCTGGCAGCTGCCAAGTGTTCAACAGTCATCAAAAGAACAAATAAGATGCTTATCCATATTTAAAACTGGATACCAAATAACACAGACCAGATGAAAGTGGCACTTTATGGAACAAAGCACAAGAGCATCTGGGATGTTTTCTCTATTTTCAGTCGGCTCATTTTAGGGAGGCGTGAGCTGAGACTAAAGAATTTCAGAACAAAGATGACAAAATTATTATAAACCAGTATGTATTCTGTATATTTTGCTTCAAATCTATGACATTCAGCTAATATTTCTACAGTGTCAATGGGTAAGATGCCATTTTTATTTCCTTGCTAGGCAAATCTTGGTGCTATTCCCAAAGCGTAGAGTATGATATTTCAGGTTTCAGATGTCTGGTTATCTTTCATCTCTTTCCAGTCTAGGGTAGAGTAGTGTTTGACTTGCAAAGGGTTAAATCAAATCATAGAAATTCCCTGGTGGTAATCCTGTAGAACTGAGCTCAGACTCACTCAGGAAAGAAATGGGTGTGTCTTCTTGTTTCGAGGATAAGTGCATAGGACACTCCCCACAGGGTGAAAAGGGAAGTGGCATATGATTTGTTTTTATTTTTAATTGATAGATAATAATTGTATATATTTATGGGGTATACTATGTTTTGACATATGTGTGTATTGTGCAATGATTATATCAAGCTAATTAACATATCCATTGCCTCGCCTACTTACCATTTTTTTGCGGTGAGAACATTTAAAATCTTTGTCAGCAATTTTGAAATGCACAATACATTGTTCTAAACCACAGTCATCATGTTGTGCAATAGGTCAGTAAAATGTATTCCTCTTATCTAACTGAAAATCTGTACCTTTCGACCGTCTCCTCTGTCTCTATTTCCCTGGCCCCTCCTCTACCAGTACATTAAGGTTTTCTAGAGGGACAGGACTAATAGGATAGATGTATATGTGAAGGGGAGTTTATTAAGGAGTATTGACTCACACAATCCCAAGGTAAAGTCCCACAGTAGGCCATCTGCAAGCTGAGGAGCTAGGAGCCAGTCCAAGTCCCAAAACCTCAAAAGTAGGGAAGCTGACAGTGCAGCCTTCAGTTTGTGGCCAAAAGCCCAAGAGCCCCTGGCAAACCACTGGTGTCGGTCCAAGAGTCCAAAAGTTGAAGAGCTTGGAGTCCGATGTTTGAGGGCAGGAAGCATCCAGCATGGGAGAAAGATGAAGGCTTGAAGGCTCACGAAATCAGCTTATCCCACCTTCTTCTGCCTGCTTTATTCTATGCACGGTGGCAGTTGATGAGATAGTGCCCATCCACACTGAGGGTGGGTCTGCCTCTCCCAGTTCACTCACTCAGATGTTAATCTCCTTTGGCAACACCCTCACAGGCACACCCAGGAACAATACTTTACATCCTTCAATCCAATGAAGTTGACACTTAACATTAACCATCACAGCCAGCCTCTGGTAACCATCATTCTACCCTCTATTTCCAGGAATTCAACTTTTTTAGGTTCTAAAAATAAGGGACAGCATGCAATTTTTGTCTTTCTGTGCATGGGTTATTTTGCTTAGCATAGTATCCTCTGTGTTGCCACAAATAATTGAATTTCCTTCTTTTAAAAGGCTGTATAGTATTTCATTGTGTTTATGTATATTATATTGTCTTTATCCATTGATCTGTTGATGGACACTTAGGCTGTTTCCACGCCTCAGCTATCGTGAATAATGCTGCAGTAAACATGGGAATACAGATATCTCTTCAACAGACTGATTTTAATTTCTTTGGATACATACCCATGAGTGAGGTTGTTGGATTACATGGTAATTCTACTGAGAACATACAATTGGGAAAAGACAGTTTCTTTGATAAATATTTTTGAGAAAACTGGATATCCACAAGCAGAAGAATGAAACTAGACCCTTATATTATACACAAAATGAACTGAAAATGGATTAAATACTTAAATGGAAGACCTGAAACTGTTAAATTACTAAAATAAAACATAGGGAGAAGTTTCTATGACATTGGTCTGAACAATAATTTCTTGGATATTTCAAAAGCATGGGCAACAAAAGCAAAAATAGGCAAACAGGATTGCATCCAGCGAAAAAGCTCTGGAGAGCCAAGGAGACAATTAGCAGAAGGAAGGGATGATCCACAGAATGGAAAAAAACCATACACTTATTTGTAAACTGTACATCTAATAAGGGGCTAATATATGAAATATACAAGGAATTCAAACAACTCAGTAGAAAGAAAGGGACTTCCATTCCTGAGTTACTTCTCTTAGAATAATGTTCTCCAAGTGGGAGCTAAGCTATGAGGATGCAAAGGCATAAGAATGATACAATGGACTTTGGGGACACGGGGGAAAGTGTGAGAGAAGGGTGAGGGATAAAGACTATACGTTGAGTACACCACTCAGGTGATTGGTGCACCAAAATCTCAGAATCACCACTAAAGAACTTATTCATATAACCAAACACCAATTGTTACCCAAGTACCTATTGAAATAAAAAATTAAAAAACACTGTTAAGAAAATGATAAGCCAAAGACTGGGAGAAAATATTTGCAAAACATGTATCTGCCAAAGGAGGACATATACAAACTCTATAAGAAGAGTTTTAAAAGAAAGAAAGACAGAAGGAAGAAGGAAGAAAGGGAGGGAGGGAGGGAGGGAGGAAGGAAGGAAGGAAGGAAGGAAGGAAGGAAGGAAGGAAGGAAGGAAGGAAGGAAGGAGGGAAGGAACGAAAGAACGAAGGAAGGAAGGAAAAGTTAAAAATGGGCAAAGGGCCTGAACAGATATTTCTCAATAGAAGACATATGAATGCCTACAGGTATGTGAAAGAATTCTCAACATCACTAATCAACAGGGGGATGCAAATTAAAATGATAATGAGTTATCATGCCATACCTGCCAGGATAGTTATTATCAAAAAGTCAAAAGATAACTAGTGTTAGTAAAATTGTGGAGAAAAAAGGAACCCCAGTATACTGTTGGTGGGAAAGTAAATTAATGTAGCTATTCTAGAAGTACCATCTTTTGAATGAACTCTCTCAGCCATCCAAAGCTTGGGACAAAAGGACAGGTAAGTATTATTTGAGGAGAAAACCTGAGAACTATTTGAAGCCTGGAGCTAGGCTGACAAAGTGGTCTTCAGTGTTAGGTGATTGGACACGTGTGGAGCAGAGAATTCTAAAGAGCAAAAGAGGCACCAGGAAATTTTAGTGACACACTTTGTTTTAGGTCTGATTTTCCAGACGTAGCCCCTGGTGGAGGCACATTATGACTTTCATGACCCCCAGACACCCTGATTCATAATCAGTTAGTGAAACATACTGCTTTTCTGCAAAAGCCAAGATATGTTGAACCAACTGGAAACAGAAAGGGCAGTAAGAAGCAAGAAACAAATAAGAAAGAAAATGAGAAAGAAGGCTGGCACCCATAGTGTGGCAGAGGAGGTGGCCTGGGATGGGTGAAGTACAGCTGACCCTATGGTTTAGGGGCACCTGGAAGTATTGATGCACAGTGGATCCTGTGATACTGGTGAGAATTTCAAGTGGGTGATGCACAGTAATATGGTTTGGATCTGTGTCCCCACCAAATCTCATGTTGACACGTAATCCCCAGTGTTGGAGATGGGGCCTGGTGGGAGGTGTTTTGGTCATGGGGGTGGATCCCTCATGGCTTGGTACTGTCCTCTGGATAAAGAGTGTGTTCTTGCAAGATCTGGTTGTTAAAAAAGGGTGTGGCACCTCTACTTCCTTGCTCCTGCTTTCACCATGTGACATACCTGCTCCTGCTTCACCTTCTGCCATGAGTAAAAGCTCCCTGCAGCCTCCCCAGAAGGCGAGCAGACGCTGGTGCCATGCTTCCTGCACTGCCCGCAGAGCTGTGACCCAATGAAGCCTCTTTTCTTTATAAATTACTGAGTGTCAGGTATTTCTTTATAGCAATGCAAGAATGGCCTAAACAGTAAACGCTATGACGACAAGGATCAAAAGAGGTCCACCCGAAATGTAGAATTCAGAGAGGATTTTTAATGGATCATGCAGCCATCTGCACTTTAATATCACAGTCTCATTTTAGATATGGATGTTGGTATTCAGGAAGGAATGGGCAGCAGGAATTGGTATCTTCTTCTGCGTCGGAGGATTCCTCAGGGCAGGTTTCACTGGAAAGCCATGGTAATTCACTGCAGTACGCATGCTCTAGCCTGGTGCCCAGTCCACGGTACATGTGTCAGGATCTGAATCCAGCACTGTCTTAACAAACTGAATGACTGTGAACTGTAATAGTGAACTGCAGTCTGTCTGGTAGCTCAGGTCATCTCAGAACACCCACATGTGTGAGGACAGAGTATGCATCTAGGTCAGAAAACTTACCCATCAAGAGATGGCCAGTTAGTGGGGGTTTAGGAGGAAAAATCCAAGTTTCCTCTTCCAAGAGCTTTCCTTCCCTGGTTTCCTTTAGTTTTTGTTTGTTTAAGAAAATGTCTTGGTTTACAGATAGTTAGAAATTCACCTACTTGTAAGAGTAATATCTATAATATTTTAAATATGGATAATTATTACACAGCATTTTATAATAATTATATTATATAATGCCCATATGTTATGTACATTAATATATTACTATATTAATATTGATCTAGTATTTTTAATGGAACTGGTAAAACTGTTCTATTGATTTTAAATATAGAGAAAGTAAGCTGCCTGATAGAAGTGTCTTTGGGTGTTTGATTCTCTGCTATATCCTATTGGTTAGAATAGTGCTAGGGACATAATAGGTGTGGAAGAATATATGTAGCTGAATGAACATAGAGATATCTTTCAAGAGACTGTGCTTTGTACAAAATTATATTGATTAATTTCTCAATTCAAATTATTGGCCAAAGCAGATCTGGTAGCTAAAGACAGTGTAAACTTGTGAAAAAATAAGTTAAAGAAAGGGGGAAATGGAAGGAAAAAACAATGCACTAGTATTTTTCCATGACTTTGAAGTGTCTGCTATTGTTTAGACCAAATATTCTATTCCTGTGCTAAAACCAACCCATTAAAAGAAATCATTTGCTCTGGGCTAAAATGATTGAGAAATATGAATTCTAAAGTATATGTACTTTCTAAAATTTCAAGATACCAAGTCAGGGTTGAAAATATTCAGCTTCCTATATCCTCAAACTTTCTTCTCTTTGTTTAGTGTAGCTTTTTGCTGTATAAATATGCTGAGAAAAATCAGATAAAATGTTAATTACTTAGGCAATATAGTACTAAAGAAAACAAGTGATCACTTACCACTATATGGCTAAAATAGAGATGAAGTAGACATAACCTTACATTTAAAACTGATTTGTTTTATAGTAAGTCATTCATTCTACAGATATTTCCTGAGCAACTACTACATGCCATATAGTATTCCAGGTGTTAGGGATGAAACAGTGTACAAAACTGATAAGAATTCTTGCCATTATGAAGTTTATATTCCGCAAAATTGTTTTTTCATAGTTTTATCATAGATTTAAAAAATATTCAGTAAAGTTACTATCTTCTAGAACAGGAGTCACCAACCTTTTTCTGAAAAGGGACAGGTAATAAATATAGTAGGCTTTGGGGGGCACGCTTTTCACTCACCCCCAGGCTAAGTAAGTGTTGAATGCAGGGCAACCCCCTCTCAACAGCTTCTCCCAAGAAACAGCCAGCCAGAATGGAGTCATTTGCTATGCAATCTTCTGTCACTGCACGTGCTCAACACACCACCCCACATCCAGTTCTTTCTAGCCTTGTTAATCCTCTTTATGAAAGACAAGCCCTGTCAGCCTCATCCTTGAGACACGTCAAGATTTTATGGCTGGACATTCTCCATATTGCAATAGTGTCTCTCCCTCATGACAATTTTGTTTTTGAACAAAGTCTCTCCTTACCTAAGTCCAGTTTTGGTTTTTAATTGAGAGTTTGCTGACTTCACAAAAGGGAAATTAGAATACTTCCTTTCTCAACCTACAGCTGCAACCTCCACATCTAACTGACATGTCAGAGCCTTCTCTGACCCATGGAAGGGAAAACTCGGCTCCCAAGAAACTGAGCAAAGCTGTAAAAAGAAATGAGAATGTGCCCAAAGCGATCTTTCCCTCAGCTTTATAGATGTTAGTAACATTCCTTACGGACACTTATGCAACAACAATTTGCACAGGATCATGGTACTCTTAAGTTGCAGCATCATTTTGAGAGCAATCATTTATACTTTAAATAAAAAATAATTTTAAGGGTAGACAAGATTTTCTCTTTAAAAGCCAAACATCATCCAGCTTTTCAAAGTACAAATAAAAGCCACTGAAGCATTCTATAGGTTTCAATTTTAATAAGACAAATGTTGATATATATGTAAAAAAAAAAAAAAAAAAAAAAAAAAAACTTCTTGGGATCTTCAATAAATTTTAAGAGTAAAGGGTTCTTGAGGACAAAAAAGTAAGAGTAAACCACTGTTGTAATCAAAACTTGAGTTGATTGTCTCCGGGCCTCATTGATCGATTTTTTTTGATAGACCCTATAAAGAGTCATTCCCCGTCTGGGCTCTAGGAGACACTCACTGCCTAGGTTTGCATCCTTGTAGCTCAGGAAGCTGGTGATAGCTACCTGAGGGATTTAACCAAAGTCAGCTTGCTTCTTCTTTTGCAGACATCACATTGACATTGTGAGGTTTTTGCCCGTTTTTTTAATTATTATTTTTCCAATTATTTTTTATTTTTCTCTTTTTTTTTCTAATTTTGGTCTGTATTTTATTTCTCTCCATTTTTATTTTTTCTTTTCTTTTTTCTTATTCTTTCATTATTCTTCCCATTTTACTTCTTATATTTTCTTTTTTTCCATGCTTTTTCTTTTTTGCCTTTTGTCTTTTATTTTTATTTCCTTGATTTTTTATTTCTTCTCTTTTGTCTTCTTATTCTCCCCTTTTATTTCTGATTTATCTTTTTCTTTTCTTCTCATTCATTTTTTTCCTTTTCTTTATGTTTTTCTCATTTTCCTCTTACTTCTTCACCATCTGGCACCACCTGCACTAGAAATCCTTGTGCGCCTCACTCCCACAGTGCTGTGAGTGCAGGCGCCTCACCCCATCCCCCGGGTAACTGAGGGATGCCAGGGTCCAGCACAGCCTCACAACAAGTCCTTGTCACCTCTCCAGGTCCCTCAAAATCTGAGCAATCGTGGTACCTAAGGCGGAATCAGTTTCCTCATGGGTGAGTCCATTTGCAGCTGCTTCTTGCTGGACAGCTCTGACAGGCAGGGCACCAGCAGAATTAGCCCCTTAGGCTAAAATTCCCCAGGGCTACCTTCCCTCTCTGCGTGGCTCCAGCCTCTGTCTCTGACCACCGGGGATCCCTGGAGTGTCCTCAGCTAGGTCATCTCTAAGTTGGTCTACAATCTGCCTTGCAGGTATGCCAGAAGAAACCTGGATGAACCTGAAAGTGAAGGCTAAGGGCAGATGCTCAGGCCTCTCATGGTGGCAGCAGAGGGGATAATAGAAAAAGAGGGTTTCCCAGAAGCCAGACCACACTCATTAGGCTTCCGATGGAGACC
Organism: Chlorocebus sabaeus; assembly: GCF_047675955.1. Taxonomy (NCBI): domain Eukaryota; kingdom Metazoa; phylum Chordata; class Mammalia; order Primates; family Cercopithecidae; genus Chlorocebus; species Chlorocebus sabaeus. The sequence continues at coordinate 78,897,633 of NC_132907.1, read as the reverse complement.
GAAGACCACCCACTCCACAGGGCCCCAGGAGATGAGGCAGGAGACTGGCAGGTTCTGAGCAACGCCAGCACAAGTGCGCGTCGCAGGAGAGGTGGTCCCAGTCAGCCAGCCAGAGCACCGGGCGTGGAGGCATCTCACTGCCGCGCAGTGTCCCAGCAGACCTCAGGCAGCTCCCTGGCCTTGGACATGCTTGCTTCCAAATTAGCCAGGCGGCTGCCAGGAGCTGGAAGCAGCAGCGGGAAAGAGCACCTTAGCCCCACCTGGGCAAGACTGCAGAGACTGGCCTGAACGTGATGTCTTCCTTGCTGGCCCTTCTCCTCTTCCTTGCCCTTCTGTGATTTTTTTCTTCCATGTTGTAAGGGAAAGGAGATGGGTCTTTCTCCCACACATCCACCCGTGTCCAGAAACTCCCTCTCCCGTTCTCCCCCACAGGAGGCGCAGGACGGGGAAGGATGGGCAGGGCTCTCCCTTGGTACTAAAATGGGAGAGTTCCCTCAGCCCCCTCACAGGACGTGCGGCAAGGGTGTGGCTCGCCCAGCAGCTCACACCCCCAGGGGGAGCGTGCAGAGGAGCAGGTGCAGAGGTTGGGGTGAGTGCTTTGGGCTCCGGCCTGGCACAGTAGTGTCTAGGGGTGGGTGCCTGCAACCCTGGTATTACAAAGCTCTTTCAGCATTGCTGTCTGCAGACGGCTTGAGTGTTAACTCAATGGACCGCCTGCCTTATCACAAGGGCGGAGTGTGATAGCCTTCTGTATCTCAAGCCCTTGCCCAGTGTCCCAGAAGAATCAGATCACAGGTGGGCTGAAGGGATGACTGCAAGGTTTTATTGAGTGGTGGAAGCGGCTCTCAGCGAGATGATGGGGAGCCGAAGGTGGACGGGTGGGGCAGATAATCTTCCCCTGGAGTTCCGTCTTTCTCCACGTTCCGAGCTTCTTCTCTCCTTCTCTGCTGTTCCGCCCTGCCTCTCCCTGCCACTCTTTGCCACCCTGCTGCTCTCTGCTCCTCTTCACCATTCTCTGCCACTTTCTTCCTCTGCTCCTCTTGATGTTCCACCACTTAGGTGTGTGCCTGCTAAGGTCTTGGGTTTATATGAGCACAGGACTAGAGGCATGGCAGACCAGAGAGGTCTTAGAAAATGCAACATTTGGGGCAAAAAACAGGAGTGCCCGTTTTCACTTAGGTCCGCGGGCGCAGGCCCCAGGGTGGAGCCCTCACCACCGACCCCCACCCTTCTCTACCCAGCACTTCTCTGCCCCCTTCCATATCAGTACTGCGGTTGCATGGAACATGTCACCAGAATTAACACATTGTTATTACCAAAAGAAAAAAGGAAAGGAAAAAAATCCTCACAGCTACCTTCTCTCTCTGCCCCTTGGGCCAGGGAAACTGGATCTGTGACACGACCCAGGAGGGCTGCTCAGGACACAGCATGCTGGGGCAGGGGAGGAATGTTCTGGTCAGTGCCTTGGGCTGAGCCCACTTCGGGTTTCTACCCTCTCCTTTCCAGACCACCAACAGAGGAGGCCTTTAGGGGCTTGAGGTCTGGGCAGCTGGGGGCCAGGAGTAGTGGGAGCTGCTCTGGGGCTGCTGAGATGAGGACGGGGTCACTGTCCCTGCTCCTTCCCCAGAGCTGGACATTCCCTTCTGCAGCTACTGTGAGGACATTTATTCTCTTCCTCAAAAGCGGGTGCCATCCCTCCCCCGACCCCACTGTTGGGTAGAGGGAGGATGACCCAGGGCTAGGAGTAGGGAGGCAACTGCAGAGAGGGGTCGGCTATCTCTTTGGTGCTTGGTCTTCATTATCAGCACTCATCTGGGCATGTGCTAATTCCACATGGGGACTTCTCCCCACCCCCACCCTTCTGTCTCATCTCTTGGCCTTGCCCTCTGTTCCTGACACTGTTGCCTCTCCATAGGGTGGGGGCAGACAAGGCCCAGTGGCTCTCACTGGGTCACCTTCACAGCCATGTGCAAGGGGAAGCTATGGGCCCTTGGCTGGGGGTCTCCCCTGCATCTCTGAATTTTATCTCTGCTGTTTCTGTTCTTGAGAAACTCCTGGAGGGAGTTGTGCACGGAAGTGGCCCCCACACTCACCTGAGTCCTACAGTTTTTGGTGATGGGTTTTGTTTCTTATTACCTCATTCCTTTGATTTATAAGGACTCTGCCCCTACTCATCACATGTGCTCCCAGCCTAAGCTCAGCTGCAAATAGAGCCCTTGGGTCCCAGAAAGTGGTCTCACCAACTGCAGCCTTCTTATCCCACATCCTGACCACGAGCTGTAGCTGAAACTCTCAGAAACAGCCTAGTTCTCTGAGAGGGGTTGGCTGGGCTCAGCCCACCAGCTTCCGGACTCAGTTTCACCTCTGGATCAAGCAGGTAATAAAGAGAATGTTGGCAAGGGAGTCTAACCATGGTGCTGGATGCATGTTAGGGCTGCTAGAGAGGGAATAGCCATACCAGTTAGAAGGCAGTTACAGTCCAGAAAGAATGAGATAGTTTAAATAAGGATATCCACGAAACAGTCGAGATGCATCTCGGAAGCAGAATCAGCAGGACTTACTGGATGTGGAGAGTGGTAGAGAGTCAAAGCCAGCTCCTAGCTGCCCAGCTTAAGCCATGGGGTGGATGAGAAAGATTTGATTCAGCACAGATTTACATGGGAAAACCAACATTCAGCTCAGGACACATTAAAACTGTGTGGAGTGTGGATGCCGTGTTACCATTTGGATATGTGACATTGTGTCTCAGAGGAGAGGTCGGGACTGAAGATAACATTCAGAAGCTTCAGCGTGGGAATAGTGTTTAGAACCATGGTGGACTAGACCATTTTTACATTGCTATAAAGGAATACCAGCAGCTGTATAATGTATAAAGAAAAGAGGTTTAATTGGCTCACAGTTTTGCAGGTTGTACAGGAAGTGTGGTGCCAGCATCTGCTTCTGGTGAGGCCTCAGGAAGCTTACAGTCACGGCTGAAAGAAGAAGAGGAGCCTGTGTGTCACATGGTCAGAAAGGATGCATGAAAGAGGGAAGCAAGAGATGCCACACACTTTTAAACAACCAAATCTTGAATGAACTCAGTGAGAATGCACTCATTGCCATGGGAAGGGCACCAAGCCATTCATGAGGGATCTGCCCCCATGACCCAAGCACCTCCCACCAGACCCCACCTCCAACATTAGGGATTACATTTCAACATGAGATTTGGAGGGGACAAATATGCAAACTGCATCACATGGCGATTGAGGAGACTATCATAGAGAGAGGAAAGAGAGTGAAGAAAGCCTGGACTGATTCTTGAGGAATTCTGACATTTGAAGATAAGGACATGAAAACTAAGTTGGAAAGTGATAAAGCAGAAAGGCAGGAAGAAAATAAGGAATGTGGTGTCAACAGAGGCTGGCAGCAAAAAGAACAGAGACAGGGCTTAGGGGATCAAAGGGTAAGTTCAAGGGAGGCACATATGTAGGCAAAGGGGACACATGGGAGGTTTGGCCTTTGAAGACAAGAGAGGGCCTCCCTTTGTTTTACAAGAAAGAAGAAAGAAGATTTGTCTAAATCAGGGGTCAGCAAACCTGCAAAGGGCCAGAGAGTAAATATTTTGAGTTTCCAGGCCCATATGGTCTCTGCTACAGCACCACTGTATGGCAGGAGGGCAGCCACAGAAAATAAGTCAACACATGCGTGTGGCTGGCTTCCAACGAGACTTTATTTATGGACACTGGAGTTGGAATTTCATAGAATTTTCGTGTGTCATAAAATATTATTCATCTACTTTTTCCAGTTATTCAAAAATGTAAAAACCACTGTAAGCTGGTGGGCCGTATGAAAACACACTGAAGGCCAGATATGGCTGATGGGCTATCGTTTGCTGGGTCCCGGTCTAGATACTGGCAGGAACGTAGTAATATTTCTAAAACAATTGTGCACGGGGGCTGGGGGTGTGGAGGGCAACATGTTCCACTCACAGAACTCTGTCACTTCAGTGAGGTGTGAGTCACAGGCTTCAGCTGAGGTAGGAGTAGGCTTGAATTGCCAAAGGCAGAGAATTCTTGAGAAGATGAGGAAGCTGTTTTATCGGAATAACACAGTGGCATGCAGAGCAGAGTGGAAATCCCACAGAAGCATGACGGTGTCAACCGATGGGAAGGAGTGAGGCTTCTGGAGGCTCTGATATGGAAGCTGAGTCTTCAAGGATGGTCCGAGATTGTGAATTCATTTAAAAGTCGGAAGCAGTATTAAAGTGTGAAGAGACCAAGAAGAAGTCATCATCTGCTACAACATGGCCGTTTACAAGTGACAATAATCACATTCAATAATTTCTGTTTTAAGCAAATTGCCTTTGAATGATACTAAAACAGAGATTGACTGTAGTGTAAAATGTCCAGACATCCCCCAACAGGCCAGTGGGCTGCCTCACACACACATCTGGTCAGCATCTGGAGCGCACAGAGGAGAAAATTCATCATATTTGCTCTGCATGTTAAACTCGGGGGCAGCCAGAGAAGTTCTTGTTCGTTTCAAATCAGGCAAATTTGCTCAATTTGGGAACAGGATATATATAAGGCCTTAAATGCAAGTCCCATTTCCAGTTTCTGTGGAGTCTAGTATAAGCTCCTGGAGGATAATCTCACCTTCAAACCAGCTCAGCCTTTGTTCCTTCTGGAATGGTACAAGAAGAGTCGATGTCTAAGAGAGCAGAGCTGAGATTTCGGAGTAGGGATTCACAATTCTGTGTTCTTAAATTTATATTTACATTTCAGAGTGTCTGGCAAATCAACATTTTTTAAAGGCAACATGTCGACTCTAGTTATTAAAAGATTTGTTCAAGAACATTCATATTTTAGGCTTTAAGATCTCTTTTGGAAATATCCAATTAAGTTCATTTTAAGTTGTAAAAGACATACACACCTTTAGGGGGAGGTGGTTTTTAGGTAACATGCATGTTTTGCAATGCGAAAAGAACTTGAAACGTTTATGGAGAGATGAGTTTAGAATTGTCTTTGCCTTGCACCTCATATCAAAATAAATCCTAGGCTCCTCCCTTTACCTAGCATTTTCCCTAGAGGAAGATCTATTATTGTTTCCTTCTTACGATAAACTGGTTTTCAGTCTTTTTAAAAAATTTTTATGTATTTATTTATTTTGAGACGGAGTTTCACTCTTCTTGCCCAGGCTGGAGTGCAATGGCACAATCTTGGCTCACTGCAATCTCCGCCTCCCGGGTTCAAGCAATTCTTGTGCTTCAGCCTCCTGAGTAGCTGGGATTACAGGCATGCGCTGCCACGCTGGGCTAATTTTATATTTTTAGTAGAGATGGGATTTCTCAATGTGGATCAGGCTGGTCTCTAACTCCCGACCTCAGGTGATCCGCCTGCTTTGGCCTCCCAAAGAGCTGGGATTACAGGTGTGAGCCACCACGCCCAGCCTTTTGGTTTTCAGTCTTTAAAAACAAAAACACAGATAAAGGTAATAATGACCTCAGGCTTTGTAGAATTACCACTGTAAAATGTCTATAATAAATCAATTAAAACTATACACAGGATGCAGATGCCAGGTGCCTCTGATTAGCAGACGCTAACGGGTTGGAAGTATTATTAATAACTGGCAGGTCAGAATTTCTGGGATTGGAAGGAAGTAGTAACTGGTAACTAGAGTTAGCCTCTGAAGATGCACACATCACCACTTGAGACCCCTTTCACCAACTGTTCGAACAAAAGAGAGAACAGATCACCTTTCTTCAGACTTTGTTTTAGTTTAATTGAATCTTATAACAAATTAAAATAAATACAGCAAACTAAAACAAAAACACTGGACTTTTCTATGAGTGCAGATGGTGAAGCTGAATCCAGAGAGCTTAGCTTCTTTTCCGAAGAAGTCCTCAGATGATGAAAGGCAGGGTCACATGGGGTGAAAATGGGAATCTTTATCTTCTAAAGTGGTCTTAGACCTCTGGACAGATGGTGTCCCAGGAAATCAACTCGATCTGATTTTGACAAATATCTTTGTTTAAATCTTCTGAAACCTGGAACATTAAAATAGCTTTGTGCTCCTTTTAATTTCTGGCAAAGAGAAATTGGTTTGGCTAAAGAGCTCTTTTGGAGGGCACTGGCATGTTCATATGTATAGGATTTGCCTTTTAGCCCAAGCTAAATAAAAAGTCAGACAATTATGGCTTTGGAGTTCTCTTCCAAGAGGCAAATCAATATTTTTTTTAAAGGCAACATGTAGGCTCTAGTTATTAAAAGATTTGTTCAAGAACATTCATATTCCATAACCTCATGTCAGAAAAATTCAAGCAGTAAGACATCTAAAGAGTGGGTTTTTGCAGCTTTACCCTTTTCCTTGTTAGCACTTCATAAAAAGTGACAATCCAAATATCCTTTGGCTTTTTTGCATTGACTTCTAACTCGTACCTTCTAGTGGTTTCTCTCTTTCAATGAGCACTCATGTATACTTTTTTCTTCTCTGTATTCAAGAGTATTTGAAACCTACTTTCCTTGTGAGAGACATCATCACTCTACAGAAATAACTGAATGATTTTTCACAGATATAGTACATAAGACCAAATAGTCACATTATGTGTCTTGATATTCTGCACATCACACAAAAATACGGATGCTATAAGTTTCCTTGATTTGGTAACCATAATTCCAAGGAAACATTAAATTTTATTTTAAGGGCCAATAAGCAAAATAAGGTTTTGCTTTTATAAACTAAAAACCATTGGGGGTAAAGAGATAGCTTAAAGCTATTTTTAAAACAGCATTTCTTTGCATTTAGAAGTGGGGATGGCTAGGATGTAAAGGGAGAGATGGGGCCAAAATAGCTTTAGAGATTTTTATCTAACATTTCTAAAACTTGGAGTGTATTCTCTTAGGGATAAAATAGACAATTTCTTCTAATTTGAAGATAGAATAATCCATTTGTATGTACAATCGAGTATGCTATGGAATTTTTAGTCGTTTGGCCAAATGAGAAATACAATTAAACTTTCCTTTGAGGGGGGAGATTTTTGTTTGGGAAAAGGGAAAGGGCAAAGAGAAGTCATACTCTTCTACTTACAGTAAACCAGTTATAAAATTAAAGAAGATTCTTTTCTTGCTTGTGGGGAGAGTTTTAAGATAATAATCCATTTCTAACTTTCTCTAAATACAGGGACACGTCAATTTTTTGCTGTTTTCGTGCCAATTCAAAGCCAACTCCCATAGAGGCAACATTGCATAAGGAGATGAAATATTTTCTACTAAAAGAAAAACACTTTGAGTGTTTCCATATTTTGTTGTTGTAGAATGCTTTTCCTTTTAAAAAGACTGTTTTTCTCGGTTGTTTAGCCAAACTTCCAACCAGACACATCTAGCATCAATGAAAGAAAATGTCTTTTTTAAAAAACTGAAAGTTTTAGCCAAACCGAATATCCTGATTTTTGATAAGGAAGTCCCAGTAAGGATGGCTTCACGTTTTGTAGATAATTTCTCACTTTCATGTTTCTGTTGGAGGTCGAACGGTGCTGCTGCCTGCGTAGCACGGCAGGGGCTGTGAAGAAGCATGGCCTTAGCATTCTTTGGGAGATTCCCTGGTGTTGGGAATTCTTTAGGCAACAATATTACAATCTTGACTTTTGAACTACGCATCTGGCTGAGGATTTTCAACTCTTTTCTCACCCAGAGAAAGCTGAGATAGTGAAAGAAACTGCAGCAATGTCAAAAAGGATGAAAAGGATTGACAATAACGTTTTATTTTTAGAAAGCATTTATTTGAGCTTTACACTCCTGCAGGCATGTAAATATAGCCTCTTTATCCTTTTTGTTTAAACTGAAGAATAAAAACAGTTCCTAATAACTACTACTGATATCTACTCTCAGAATACACTCATTAGAAAAAGCAGAAATCTTTTTAAAGCATCATGTTAAAGTTTGCTGTTTCGTCCAAATAAGAATGACACTATTTTAATATACTCACAAGTGGTTTAATCAGTTTAACATTTTTAAATAAAATAAATAAACGTAAATGAATAAATAAGTAAGTAAGTTCCATGAGAGTATGTATTTAATCTGTTTTATTTACTGATGTAGTTTTGGGACTTGGAACAGTTATCTGGCACATGGTAAGCTTTCAATAAGTATTTTTGTATATAAAGAAATAAATGAATATTGAGATTCATCTTGCATAAAAAGAGGAGATTTGCAGGCTCCAAACTGTTTTATTTTTCAGATTACTAGTTTAGTCTTAATATATCTAGTGCATTTAATGTATTATTATTGTTGCATTTTATCCAATAAATGGCCTTCCTTCCTGCTCTTCCTTCTTCACCATTTTTCTGTTCTACTTTGATGTTATACGATGATTTTTCCCCAGGCCATGCCAATACTCACAGTGGACAGGAATCTGTGACTCGCATAAGCCAATTTCTGTGGTTTTCTTTTTTTTTTTCCTTTCTAGTCTCCAATCAAGTGACAGCTTTACCAAGACATTTTTATATTTCTCAATTTGTCACCATTTTCATTTTAATCTGTTTTTCTACTTCGGTCAATTATTCTTAGCTTTGTTTTTCCATTTTCCTCCAATTTTCATTAGCTCAAATAAATATAACTAATATTCAATCTTGTTATCTTTGTTTCAGGGTGTATGTGAGGATTTCTCCAAAGCAAAAAGTACTTTTTTTCTTTTCTTCTTAAGTGGTAGTTTATTGTTTTGCATATGACCAACAGTTTAAGCTCTTTTTCATCTTTGTTCAAATTTGCAATTGTTGTTTACATTTGCAAATGTTGTTTCCAAGTGTTTGTGTTGCTCTTCATAACTCTGTTCTTATATGACATTTCTTTATATACAGAAAGCTTTATTGAGATACAAGTTACATAAAATAAACCGACTGTATTTAAACTGTATAATTTGATGAGTTTTTTAAAAACGACCAGAATAATAAACATATTCATCGTCTTTAAAAGTTTTCTGGTGACCTCTGCAAACTTAGTAGGGGCCCTCTGAACACCTCCAACCTGGTCCCTAGGTAACCACTGATCTGCTTTCTGTCACTATAAATCAGTTTGCATTTACTATAACTTTGTATCAATACAAATGAAATAATACAGTCTGTACTCTTTTGTCCTTTACTTTTTTCACCCAGCATAGTTTTTTTGAGGTTCATCTTTGTGTGTGTGTGTGTTTGTATGTGTGTGTGTGGTGTGTATAATTCAGTCCTTTTTATTCCTGAATAGCATCCTATTGCAGAGATGAACCACAATTTGTTTATATACTTATCTATTAATGGACATTTGGGTTGTTTCCCAGTTTTGGCTATTATAAATAATGCTATTATGAACATTCATGTACAAGTCTTTGCCTGGATATGTGCTTTTGTTTTTCTTGGTTAAGTACCAGGGAGTAGAATGACTGAGTCATATGTATGTGTACATGAATATATACACACACACACACACGTATATACGTACACATATATATGTGTGTATAGATAACTGCCAACTGTTTTCAAAAGTGCTTGTAAAATTTTACATTTTTATCAGTTGTATTAGAAAGCCCCATGTCTTCCATTTTCTCACCAAAATTGGTGAAATTAGTATCTTTTTAACTTTAGTCACTTCAGTGGGTGTGTAGTGGTGTCTCACTGTGGTTTTAATCTGCATTTCCCAAACAACTAATGATGTTGAACATCTTTTCATGTGCTTATTTGGCATCCATATATTTTCTTTGGTGAAGTGTCTATTCAAACATCCTGCCCATTTTTTTATTAGATCATTGGTTCTTATTGATTTTGAAAAGTTTTTTATACATTTTGAAAATAAGTCTCTTATTGGATGAAAAGTTTGCAAATGAATTCTCCTTGTTGTTTCAGTTCCTTAACAGTAGCTTTTAAAGAGCAGATTTTCTTCACTATAATGAAGTTCAATTTATCAGGCTTTTCTTTTATGGATTATGCTTTTGGTATTTTACAGAAAATCCTAAAGAATCCAGGAAGAAACTATTAGAATAAATAAATGAATTCAGCAAAATTGCAGGATACAAGATCAATACACAAAAAACAGTTATATTTCTAGACACAAGCAATAAATAATCCAAAAATAAAATTAAGAAAACAATTCCATTTACAATAACATCCAAAATAATAAGATGACTAGTGATAAATTTAATGGAGGAGGTGTAAGACTTGTACACTGAAAAGTATAAAACATTACTAAAAGAAATTACTAAAGGCCTAAATAAATAGAAAGATATTTTATGTTTTTGTGAGGGAAGACATAATATTGTTAAGATGACATTATTACCCAAAGTGATCTACAGATTCAATGCAATCCCTCTCAAAACTTTAATGAGCTTTTTTTTTTTTTTTGAGAAATGGAGAAGCTGTTCCTCAAGTTCACATGAAATTGCAAAGGATCCCAAGTAAGCAAAATAACACTGACGAAAAACAAAGTTGGAGGAATCACACTTCTTGATTTCAAAACTTAGTACAAAGCTACAGTAATCAAAACAATGTGATATTGGCATAAGGATAGACATATAGATGGAATAAAATGTAGAATCTAGAAATAACTTCATACATCTATGGCTACTTGATTTTTCACAAGGGTGCCAAAATCATTCAATGGGAAAAACAGTTTTTCCAACAAATGGTGCTGAAACAACTGGATATCAACATACAGTAGAATGAAATTGGATCTCTACCTCATAAAATAAACAAAAATTGACTGAAAAGTTGGTCAACAACCAAGAATTAAAACTACTAAACTGTAAAAATATATAGGAGTAAATCTTTATGATCTTGGATTTAGCAAATTAATTTTTTAGATGTGATGCCAAAAGCATGAGCAACAACAACCATAAAATAGACAAATTAGACTTCCTAGGTGAGAAGACAAATCTGAGAGTCTAGGGAGACCAAATATAAGAGTTTGATGGACAGAGTACCCATAGTGAAAAAGTTGCACAGTGAGAGAGAACTCAAAAATTTGCAAAGGATCTCCTTGAGTATTCAGCATTGTCCAATGCATGTCACAGAAAGAACTTCATGAAAGGATCAGAATAGGAACAAGAGCTCAACATACACAGGGACAAGAACAGCAACTCTTCCCAGTGGCAAGGAAACCTCTTGATTCATCAAAACCGCTCAACTACATGGAAACTGAACAACGTACTCCTGAGTGACTACTGGGTACATAACAAAATGAAGGCAGAAATAAAGATGTTCTTTGAAACCAATGAGAACAAAGACACAACTAAACCAGGAAGAAGTTGAATCCCTGAATAGACCAATAACAGGCTCTGAAATTGAGGCAGTAATTAATAGTGTACCAACCAAAAAAAGTCCAGGACCAGATGAATTCACAGCCGAATTCTACCAGAGGTACAAGGAGGAGGTGGTACCATTCCTTCTGAAATTATTCCAATCAATAGAAAAAGAGGAAATCCTCCCTAACTCATTTTATGAGGCCAACATCATCCTGATACCAAAACCTGGCAGAGACACAAGAAAAAAAGAGAATTTTAGACCAATATCCCTGATGAACATCAATGCAAAAATCCTCAATAAAATACTGGCAAACCGAATCCAGCAGCACATCAAAAAGCTTATCCACCATGATCAAGTGGGCTTCATCCCTGGGATGCAAGGCTGGTTCAACATATGCAAATCAATAAATATAATCCAGCATATAAACAGAACCAAAGACAAAAACCACATGATTATCTCAATAGATGCAGAAAAGGCCTTTGACAAAATTCAACAACCTTCAAGATAAAAACTCTCAATAAATTCGGTATTGATGGAACATATCTCGAAATAATAAGAGCTATTTATGACAAGGCGACAGCCAATATCATACTGAATGGGCAAAAACTCAAAGCATTCCTCTTGAAAACTGGCACAAGACAGGGATACCCTCTCTCACCACTCCTATTCAACATAGCGTTGGAAGTTCTGGCCAGGGAAATCAGGCAAGAGAAAGAAATAAAGGGTATTCAATTAGGAAAAGAGCAAGTCAAATTGTCCCTATTTGCGGATGACATGATTGTATATTTAGAAAACCCCATCATCTCAGCCCAAAATCTCCTTAAGCTGATAAGCAACTTCAGCAAAGTCTCAGGATACAAAGTAAATGTGCAAAAGTCACTAGCATTCTTATACACCAATAACAGACAAACAGAGAGCCAAATCATGAATGAACTCCCATTCACAATTGCTTCAAAGAGAATAAAATACCTAGGAATCCAACTTACAAAGGATGTGAAGGACTTCTTCAAGGAGAACTAGTAACTGCTGCTCAGTGAAATAAGAGTACACAAACAAATGAAAGAACATTCCATGCTCATGGATAGGAAGAATCAATATCATGAAAATGGCCATACTGCCCAAGGTAATTTATAGATTCAATGCCATCCCCATTAAGCTACCAAAGACTTTCTTCACAGAATTGCAAAAAAACTACTTTAAAGTTCACGTGGAACCAAAAAGAGCCCACATTGCCAAGACGGTCCTAAGCCAAAAGAATAAAGCTGGAGGCATCACGCTACCTGACTTCAAACTATACTACAAGGCTACAGTAACCAAAACAGTGTGGTACTGGTACCAAAACAGAGATATAGACCAATGGAACAGAACAGAGCCCTCAGAAATAATACCACACATCTACAACCATCTGATCTTTGACAAACCTGACAAAAATAAGAAATGGGGAAAGGATTCCCTATTTAATCAATGGTGCTGGGAAAACTGGCTAGCCATAAGTAGAAAGCTGAAACTGGATCCCTTCCTTACACCTTATAAAAAAATTAATTCAAGATGGATCAGAGACTTAAATGTCAGACCTAAAACCTTAAAAACCCTAGAAGAAAACTTAGGCAATACCATTCAGGACATAGGCATGGGCAAGGACTTCATGTCTAAAACACCAAAAGCAATGGCAACAAAAGCCAAAATTGACAAATGGGATCTAATTAAACTAAAGAGCTTCTGCACAGCAAAAGAAACTACCATCAGAGTGAACAGGCAACCTACAGAATGGGAGAAAATTTTTGCAATCTATTCATCTGACAAAGGGCTAATATCCAGAACCTACAAAGAACTCAAATAAATTTACAAGAAAATAACAAACAACTCCATCAAAAAGTGGGCAAAGGATATGAACAGACACTTCTCAAAAGAAGACATTTATGCAGCCAACAGATACATGAAAAAATGCTCATCATCACTAGCCATCAGAGAAATGAAAATCAAAACCTCAATGAGATACCATCTCACACCAGTTAGAATGGCAATCATTAAAAAGTCAGGAAACAACAGGTGCTGGAGAGAATTTAGAGAAATAGGAATACTTTTACACTGTTGGTGGGACTGTAAACTAGTTCAACCATTGTGGAAGACAGTGTGGTGATTCCTCAAAGATCTCGAACTAGAAATACCATTTGACCCAGCCATCCCATTACTGAGTATATACCCAAAGGATTATAAATCATGCTGCTATAAAGACACATGCACACGTATGTTTATTGCGACACTATTCACAATAGCAAAGACTTGGAACCAACCCAAATGTCCATCAATGACAGATTGGATTAAGAAAATGTGGCACATATACACCATGGAATACTATGCAGCCATAAAAAGGGATGAGTTCATGTCCTTTGTAGGGACATGGATGCAACTGGAAACCATGATTCTCAGTAAACTATCACAAGAACAGAAAACCAAACACCGCATGTTCTCACTCATAGGTGGGAATTGAACAATGAGAACACTTGGACACAGGAAGGGGAACATCACACACTGGGGCCTGTTGCATGGTGTGGGAACTGGGGAGGGATAGCATTAGGAGATATACCTAATATAAATGACAAGTTAATGGGTGCAGCACACCAACATGGCACATGTATACCTATGTAACAAACCTGTACGTTGTGCCCATGTACCCTAGAGCTTAATAATAAATAAAAAATAAAAAATTATGAAGTGCTTCTTCTTTTTCTATTCCCTGAGGAAGGTTATATAATTTTGTTATTATTTACTTTTTAAAGGTTTGGTGAAATTCATCAGAGAAGCCATCTAAACCTCAGTTTTGTTTGTATGTGTGGATGGTCAGAGGGTAGGTTCAATAATGGATTCAATAACAATTTAATTGTCCATTTTAAACTAAGACAGTATAATTGGATTTTTTGTAACACAATGGATAAATGCTTGAGGTGATGGATAACCCATTCTCCATGATGTGATTATCACACATTTCATGTCTATATCAAAATATCACAGGTACTTCATAAATATATATATCTACTATGTACCTACAAAAATTAAAAGTAAAACATTTTTAAAAATGGATTCAATTTTATTAATGGATATTAAACTTTTAGGATTTTCTCTTTATTCTGTCAGTTTGATAAGTTGTGCTTTTAGATAAATTTGTTTTCTATTTTATTCAAACTGTTTACACTACTCTTTAATGTTACTTTTAATATCCATTAGATCTATATTGATTTCATATGTTTTTCTTGGTAATTTGTGTATTCTTTTCTTTTGTCTTTTTTCTTGATTAGTTTGCTAGGATTTATCAATGTTATTAATTTTATTTTAAGAATAAATTTAGTTGGGGGCTTTGTTGATTTTTCTCTAACATAAGCTATTTTTTCTATTTTATTGATAGCTGAAATAATTATTATTTCCATTCCCTTTTTTTTTTCTTAGCTTCAATGCTTTGTTTGCTTGTTTGTTTTTAGATTCTTGAAATGGAGGCTTAGATTATTTACTTTTAGTCTTGCTTCATTTTTAACACATAAATATTTTAAAGCCATGAATTTCTAAATATTGTTTTGGTTGTATTCTTTTTTGAAATATTGCATTTTTATTAAGTTCAATATACTATTTTCTTCATGTTTCTTCCTTGATCCATAGATTATTTAGAAGCATGTTGTTTAATTTTTTTTGCCTTTTGTAAATTTTTTTTTTTTTTTTTGAGATGGAGTTTCACTCTTGTCATCCAGGCTGGAGTGCAATGCCACAATCTCAGCTCAGTGCAACCTCCGTCTCCTGGGTTCAAGCGATTTTCCTGCCTCAGACTCCTAAGTAGCTAGGATTACAGGCACCCGCCACCATGCCCAGCTAATTTTTGTATTTTTAGTAGAGACAGGGTTCCATCATGTTGGCCAGGCTGGTCTAACTCCTGACCTCAGGTGATCCACCTGCCTCGGCCTCCCAAAGTGCTGGGATTACAGGTGTGAGCCACTACGCCGGGCCGACCTTTCAGTTTTTGTTGTTTCCAGCTTCATTCCACCAATCAGAACATGCTCTGAATGGCTTCAATTCTTTCAAATGTGTTGAGGCTTTCTTTATAGCTTGGTATGCAGAAACTGCTAAGGGAGTAAAAATTCACGCTGTGGAGTCGGAGAAAGCATTTGAAATTCATAAGTGGCTGAGGTATGCAAACAATTTCTACAAATGAATAAAGAAAAGGCAACATTCTAGAAAACCTTTATTGTCAAATTCGATATGTGTAAATGATTCTTCCTTCCTGACTATATTTCCTCATTCTTTATAAAAAATTTCTGAATCTTCTCCCACACTGACCTTTTCCTGGCCCATATTCCTGTATCAAATGGAAGAAACTCCAAGGTCTTCACCTTGGTTACACTATTGTATAACTTGCTCTATTTACTTTCACAGCTTCAATTTTTGCCTATATTAATAATTTCTAAATCTGTAATTCCAATCCCATTTTCCTCTTGAGTTTCAGGAATGTATTTCCAATCTGAAGTACCTCAAACTCAACACTCACAAACCGAAGTTCATTATCTTTTCTCTCCATATGTGAGCCTCCTAGTGAGTTTTCTATGTTTAGTTAATAAAGATAAATTCATCCTTATGTGAATTTATGGCATAATTGCATAAGTTTTCCTTTTTGATAGCATGCATCACAACTTAAATTTTTTCATTACTTTCCTAATTATTGATCTTTTGTCTCTTTGACTACTCTGCAAGCTTGGTGAAGTCATAAATCATGCCTGTTTGTGACGATCATTTATGTGTCCTCAGCATCAACTGCAGCCTCAGTTACATAGTGGGTCTTCAATAAATAGCTGTTGAATAAATGTGTGTGTAATATATGCTCTTCTCTATTCGAACTAAAGACATGTCTATAGGTCCATTACCTAGAGCAGTGGTCCCCAACAATTTTGGCACCAGGGCCTGGTTTCATGGAAGAAAATATTTCCATGGATGGGACAGGGCTGGGGGTGGATGCTTTCAGGATGATTCGAGTGTATTATATTTATTATTCACTTTATTTCTATTATTATTGTATTGTAATATATAATGAAATAATTATACAACTCACCATAATGTAGAATCAGTGGAAGCCCTGAGCTTGTTTTCCTGCAACCAGACAGTCCCAGCTGGGGGTGATGGGAGACAGTGACAGATCATCAAGTATTAGATTCTCAAAAGGAGTGTGCAACCTAGATCCCTCACATGTGCAGTTCACCATACGGTTCACACTTCTATGAGAATCTAAAGCCCTCACTGACCTAACAAGAGGCAGAGCTCAGATGGTAATGCTTGCTCCAGTCACCTCCTGCTGCCAGTCACCTCCTGCTGTGCAACCTGGTTCCTAACAGGCCACAGACCGGTATCAGTCCATGGCCTGGGGATTGGTGGCTCCCGATCTAGACTGTAAATTTCAGACCTATTACATATACTGCCTTCAGAGAATTCAACCCCATAAGTTTTCTAGATTCAACTCTTTTTTTTTTTTTTTTTTTTTTTTTTGTGAGACGGAGTCTCACTCTGTCACCCAGGCTGGAGTGCAGTGATGGGATCTCAGCCCACTGCAACCTCTGCTTCCTGGGTTCAAGCAATTCTCATTTCTCAGCCTCCCAAGTAGCTGGGACTACAGGCACGAGCCACCATATCCAGCTATTTTTTTTGTATTTTTAGTAGAGACGGGGTTTCACCATGTTGGCCAGGCTGGTCTTGAACTCCTGATGTCAGGTGATCTGCCCGCCTTGGCCTCCCAAAATGCTGGGATTACAGGTGTGAGCCACCATGCCCGGCCAAGATTCAACTCTTTTTCACCCTTTCTATACACATGCCTTTTACTTGTGCAGTTTTCCAAATGGACTTACCCTTTGCTTTTCTTTTATTGCTTCAATTTTCTGGAATACTTTTCCATCCTGTCTTTCTAGCAAACATCTGCTTTGTCTTTAAACCAGACTTCAGTATTACCATATATTCTAAACTTCTATGACTCTACCTTGAATAATTAATCATTTCTTATTGTCTTATTCTATACAGCTGGCCACAATAAACTATACTGGTTTCATTTATCTGTAAGTACATAAGAAATCACTCTAAAAATTGAGTGGTTAAAACAACAATTTTGTGATTTCTTCTGGTCCTTTGGGCTTACAGAACTCAGCAGCATGGTTCTTCTTTCCTCTCTCTCTGCTATTGGCAGGAACCGCGGTAATCTGGGAGCTTGACTGCTTGGGTTTCCCAGATGGCTCACTCAGAAGGCTGCAGGTGGTGCTTGCTTTCACCTGGAAGCTCACATGAGGATGTCGCGTCATCCTTCATGAAATTTGGGATTCTCAGAATGTAGAGACTGGAATTCAACAGGAGGCGTTCGAATGGCAGAAGATAAATATCTGAATCTCTCCTAAGACATCTGAACATCAAATGACAGAAGATAAACATCTGAACATCTCCTAAGATCCTGCCTTGGAAATTACGTGCTTCACCTTCACACATTCTGTTGGTCAATATGAATTTCAGGGCTATCTCAGATGTACTATGGAGAGAACTACACCAACACATAAATACCAGGAAACGTAATTCATTAGGGATGATCATTGTACATTATATGCGCTTGTTCTCTCTTGTTAAATTATGAGATATTTGATAACATTCATTGTGTCTTTATTTATATAGCAGCAAACATATGCCTAGAAAAATTATTGTTTGATAAAATACTTGTTGAATTGAATGGTCTTACCCTAACTTCTTTCCTTTCTCATCACCAGTTGTGGACGTTCTGAGAGTTGCCTTTGGCCCTGGTTTTTCTCTTTTTTTTTTTTTTTTTTTGTGAGACGGAGTCTCGCTCTGTCGCCCAGGCTGGAGTGCAGTGGCCGGATCTCAGCTCACTGCAAGCTCCACCTCCCGGGTTTACGCCATTTTCCTGCCTCAGCCTCCCGAGTAGCTGGGACTACAGGCGCCCGCCACCTCGCCCGGCTAGTTTTTTGTATTTTTTTTAGTAGAGACGGGGTTTCACCGCGTTAGCCAGGATGGTCTCGATCTCTTGACCTCGTGATCCGCCCGTCTCGGCCTCCCAAAGGCCTCCCAAAGTGTTGGGATTACAGACGTGAGCCACCACGCCCGGCCTGGTTTTTCTCTCTTCTTCCAAGTCTCGGCTGTTTATTATTCCCATCTCTGTCACACGACTGTGCATCTCTTCCTCCACTTCACAACAAGGTTTCCGCCATGTGGGATTGCTGACACCAACAAAGTTCCAGTCTTTTGAAAGCAAAACTATGGAATCACTTCTACTTTTTTTTGCTCTCTTTCATTTCTATTTCTTCCTAAACTTAGTTATGTTGTCCTTTGAGATGTCGTGAACCTGTTCTCATTTCTGTTCTCCAAGCCCAGGCAATCATCCCGGAACACCTAGAAGAGCAGTCCTGGATTATTCTCACTATTCCTCTCTCTAATGAAAACGAAACTAGCTACTCTACTTAATTGGTTTCTTGGCAACACTAGCATCATCAAAGTTTCTCTTCTGCTAGCCCCACTCAGATCAGAAAATGCCAATAGCAATTGGTTGCCTACCAGTAACTCTTTAGTCCCTTAGGGTAATGGCCAGTGTCCTACAGACTCTGCCTCCTCTCCACCCAGCCAGTCTCATCCTCTACCTCACTAGAAACCCCAGACCGGCCCAACTCTTCCCTAATTCCCGAACTCTACATATTATTACATAGAGTTGTTATTATGGGCCCATTATTATGGGCTTAAACCTAGGCTTTCCCCAAAGATTTAGACCCATTGTTGTCTTGGAATGCTTGGAAATTATCTTCAAACACTGGAATATTTAGGTTATTTTAGGAGAAAGATGAGGGTTTGTAATTAAAAGATTCAGGTAAACATTTGATTAAAGAAAAATCATTTTAATAATTGTGGGAATTCTCAGAGATTTTGGCATGTTTATTTTGGTATGTTTTGTCTCTTCACAAAATTTGGTGTGCACCACTCTCCAAATTTTCTTGAATGTAGAAACCCTTTTAGGAACACAATGAATTACTTGAAATCCATAAAACATGTCTGGGAAGCTAGCTCCTCCAGTGTATACTTATTACAACTCTTCCTTAATATTTATGGCATTGCATTTATATCACATATGACCTTGGGTACTTATTTATAATCTCTTTTTGTTTCTCTTTTATCACCTAGCACAGTACTGTTATACAGAAGGTACAAAATAATATTTGTTGAATGAATAAATAAACTTTCCATTTTATAAATGAAAAAAGTACGGAAGTTTCAGACTAAAGTTTCCTGACTTTTACTTCAGTAATCTACTGAAGCATTTGATGGCTAACTGCATACCCAAAATTAAAGTTTTTGATGTTGAAACTGAATTTGGTGAGCTCTCTGGGATTTGGGTGTGCATTTATCTCAAAATACCATAAAAGGACCAGTTCCCATAGCAGTCAGAGGAAAATTAGTTAGACAATGCTTTCATTTTCACTGGAAATGTGGGCAATTTCCACCAGGATAATCTCATTATATCTTCTAATGTACCTGACATTGCAGAACATGACAGAAATTTGAAACTATGAGCTGCTATATTACAGAGACAGAAATAAAGAAGGAGGTGACTTTTTTGACTACTTAAAAAGAATCTATTTCACCTTTCCAATTGGGCTGTAACTATCATGATTCAAAACATGAAAATAAACACGTAATTAGTATCATTATGTGTAGGCCCTTCTCTTAGTCAAGTAATATTCAATCAATAAACAACTATTTATTGAGAAATTATTATCTCTCTAGCTCTGTGGTAAGTGATGTGAAAAAGACCAGGCACCATCAAGTGTACAATCATAATAATGATAGTTGCTAACGAAGAAAAGTACGTGTCTCTAAGCATGCATATAACAGCAAGACCCTAACTTAGTTTTTTGGGTCATAGAATGCTTCCCTAAAAAAGATCATTTATAATGAAACTTAAAGGATAAATTAAGACTCTACCAGAGAAAAATGGTGGGAAACTAGGAGAAGCGTTCTAGAGGGTAGGAATACATGCGAAGGCCCTGATGTGGGAGGACCTTGAAGAGTTCAAAAAACTATCACAAAACAGCAGAAGAACATCAAACCAAAAACAAGGTAGCAAGTGCAAGAGTTTGGGTCAGCAAATAATATCAATAGCTAATGTCACTGGTTCCTCTTTTTTACCCTCATCACTTTCTTAGAGTAAAAGAATTTACATTTTTCTTTTAAACTACTTTAGGGAGGGCTTTATTGAAAAGCACTCCTGGTAAATAGAGCAAATGGTTCTGAAGCTTATTTCTGACTCTTTAGAAAACTTGGAGCTACAAAACAAAGGTTCAGAACCAGTGAGGTTACAAATGTGTCCTGGGAATTTGAGCATGATTGTCGAGTTAACTGGGATGCATGGCTCAGTGCCAACATCAGTGAGTCCTGTCAGCCTATGCCGGATTTCCCCCATAATTGGAATAACATTCATTTTCTTCCTTCAATTATTTTCAGTGTTGCTGAAATAGTATATGCCCCTCAGTAGTGTATGGCAAGAGCTGGGAGGTAGAGGATATGGGGAAATGTTGGTTAAAGGATACAAACTCTTAGTTATAAGATGAGTACCTTCTTGGGATCTAATGCACAGCATGGTGACTAAAGTTATTAAAGATACTAAGGTATTGCTTACTTGCAATTTGCTGGAAGAGTAGATCTTAAGGGTCCTCATCACACACACATACCCGATAGTAACTATGAATGGTGAGGAATGTGCTAACTAATTTAATTGCAGTAATCATTGCACAATGTTTACATATATAAAATTATCACTTAATACACTTTGAATAAATACAGTTTTTATTTGTCAAGTAAATATTCCAATTTTTTAAAAAAGAGATTTTTTAAACTGGAAGCTTCAGGTATTCTAAGAACAAACCAATGTATGCTTTAAATGCATATGTAAGCAAAACAATTTACTTAGCATCACTCCAAAGGTCAACATTAATTACTTCTAATGAGTGGGATATGGATAGTATTTTTTTTTGTTTGGCACTATGCACGTTCCAAATTTCCTTCAATAATTATGGATTAGATCAGTAATAAGGAAGCACAATCATCTCTTAAGAATTGCTTTTAAAAAGACAGTGTGTTAAAGGGTACTTTTCCTAGTGACTTAGTCAGGTGACCAACTGTCTTTAAGGGTACTCTCTCAGAGGAAGCTCTCTATAATCAAAGAGATAGCTTTGCAGTCAGCATCCCTGCTATAGTGGATCGAATGGTCTTTTAATCTCACCATACTCAACAACTTCTAGATCTCAGTAAGGAACCACAATACAATGTGGTAAGTTCCATGGCATGGGCAAAGTTCTAGGAGAACACTGGGGATAATTTACTGTTGGCCAACGTCTACATGGATTCAATAGTTTCAGGAGGTATTAGGTACTAATGTTTACTAGAGAATATATAGACATAGATATGATATAGATAGCTATAGGATTGCTTCAAGTTTAACTAATCCATACTTTTTTAATGTTTCTGTTTCGTATTTAGAAAAATACTTTGTTTTCTCATGTAGTGTTAAGGTTCAAATATTTTCACACTAGCACTGCTGAGAGTCTTCAGGGACAAATACGATCATCAGGTGAAAGGTTTGATCATAGATGTCTTGATAAAAATTGAGAAATAAGAATAATATAAGAATTTATATGTTTTCAAAATGCCAGACATATATATTTTGTTAAAGAGCCCTCAAGAAGTCAGACAGATTGTCACCAACAATCTAGGCCATACGCAGTGCAACCTACCCACACAGATACTGCAGAAACATGAGAACCTGCACTCTCACTCCCAGCTTTCAACCCCACTCCAGATGATTTTGATCTGGTAAGTCAGCATACAAAACTGCCATTTTGGCCGGGCATGGTGGCTCATGCCTATAATCCCAGCACTTTGGGAGGCTAAGGTGGGCGGATCATCTGAGGTCAGGAGTTTGAGATCAGCCTGGCCAACATGGTGAAACCTCACCTCTAGGAAAAAAAATATATATATATACAAAAATTAGCCAGTCGTGGTGGCAGGCACCTGTAATCCCAGCTACTTGGGAGGCTGAGGCAGAAGAATCACTTGAACCCAGGAGGCAGAGGTTGCAGTGAGCCGATATCACACCACTGCACTCTAGCCTGGGCAACAAAGAGTGAAACTTCATCTAAAAAAAAAAAAAAAAAAAAAAAAAAACTCTGCCATTTCACAAATGTCCAGCATCATTGGGGATATAATCAGAATTATATTTATGTTTCATAATATTTACAGTTTTCAATAAGACATTACAAGATTTGTTTTAAGCTATAATTTTGAAGATGAATAACTAAATTTTCATCACAGCATAGCGTCCTTATGAAAGCCAAGATTAGAATTGCAGTATCACTTTGAAAAGTTGTTTTAGGCCAGACACAGAGAATTGATCTTAAGAAAAACTCCAAACTTCTTAAATAAGACAACAATATGACCAAGAACTGTACCACTAGTGTAAAGGTAATAAATACACTGGTATCACCATGGAGGAATTAGTGGGCTGTTTGTGTTACCACTCACCTAGTCCCTTGTGTGTGATCTTCTCTTTGCTTTTCCTAGAGTCTAATTTCCCCATTAGGATCAGGCCATCCTTGTTAAGTACAACAGAAAGCTCAACTGCATGCATACTGACTCGTTTGTTCCAAAGGTTGATTACTGATTTTTCAATATTGTTTGAATAACAAGCAGACATTTCAGCCACAAAAACAAAACTAAAATGTTAGTACGGACATTTCTCCACCAAAAAGTTTTAGATATTAACTTGTTGATTGAATTGACGTAAATAATCATCAACCACTCCTCCTTGAAGTAGCCATCAGGCATTATGACTTTGTACTGAGAAATAAGATGATTCTTGGATAGGGAATAAAAACACCCAAAGATGAGTGGTTCTTTCTTTCCTTTTTTTTTTTTTTTTTTTTTTTTGAGACTGAGTCTCACTCTTGTCACCTGGGCTGGAGTGCAGTGGCCTGATCTCAACTGCAACCTCCGCCACCACAGGCGATTATCCTGTCTCAGCCTCCTGTGTAGCTGGGATTACAGGCATCTGCCACCATGTGCACCCAGCTAATTTTTGTATTTTTAGTAGAGATGGGATTTCACCTCCTTGGCCAGGCTGGCCTTGAACTCCTGACCTCGTGATCCACCTGCTTTGGCCTCCCAAATGCTGGGATTATGGGCATGAGCCACCGCACCTGGCTGATGAGTAGAACTTCTTATGCAAGCCACAACCTGGGTAGAAACTGAAGTCAGATTTGATTCCTTGAGCAGTCATTTATACAGTTTGCTCTGTGAATGAATCCATCTCAGAGAATTTGGAAAATCAGTGATATGGTAGTACAATAGTGAATTGAACTTGATATTCTTAAAAATAAAGAGAAAATCACCTGGAAAGATCGTTAAGTTCCCTGGAAGCATTTTAAAATCATTAACAGGCTAGTACAAAGTCTGGTCAACTTCTCGGAACATATACTGCCTAAGATCATCAGAATGTCAAAATTAGAAATGAGGCAAGGAGATGTTCTAAGCTACTGAGCCAATGACATTGAATTGGTGTCAAAATGAGGAGAAAAATTAAAAGGCACCCATTATTCTAATAACAAAAGCCTTATCCTTTAAAATAGACTAAAAATTATGGAAAGAATAAACATTTAATTATTATAACATACAATGAAAGAACAACTTTATTCTAAATCAGGGATGGGCCTTTTTTTCTGTGAAGGCCAGATAGTAATACCCTCAGCTCTGCCAGCCCTGTAGTCTCTGTCACAATCACTCAGTCCTGCTATTGTAGCACAAAACCAAAGACTATACCCAAACAAATGGGCATACTGTGTTCCAATATCACTATTGTTTTTCCTTTTTTCATAAAAACTGCCAGCAGGCTTGATTTGGCCTAGGGACTGTAGTTCGCCAACTTCTGTTTTAGGTTATAGCAAGCCTTAATTGTTAGCAAAAGCAGATCAAGAGAAGATGAAATATTAAGGATTTAACTGTTCTAAAGCAACAAAGTTTCACAGCGATTTGCAACAAAGGCAGAGTTTCCAAACTTCTGGAAATAATAGCAATTTAAAATGTCAACATCTAAACGTCGATCTAGATCTGCATCATTCGATATGGTAGCCACTAGCCACATGTGGCTATTTACATTGGAATATAAATTAATTAAAATTAAATAAAATGTTATATTGAGTTCCTCAGGCACATTCACCACATCTCAAGTGGCTTGTAGCTGTGTATTGGACAGCACAGAACATAAAGCATTTCCATCACAATAGGAGTTTTATTGGACAGAATTGTTCTAGATGCAGAGAATTTAGATGCAGAGAAAAACAAAAAGAAAAACAAAACAAAACAGAACAAACTGAAGCTACAAACCACAGGGCAGTTCAGAGGGAGCACCAGCAGCAGAGCTAAATTTGATAAGTCAACAAATAAAAGAAAATAGAGCTCTGGAAATGCAACATGTAATAAGACCAGATAGAAGCCATCCCAGTTAAATGCAACATTATTTAAAGAGACTTCTGATGCCACTGAACTCATTTAACGATTTTCATTGACCATGCATCCTTGATGTTATCAGAAAAATAAACAAGAGGCCAGGCACGGTGGCTCATGCCTGTAATCCCAGAGCTTTAGGAGGCCGAAGTAGGTGGATCACAAGGTCAGGAGTTCAAGAAAAGCCTGCCCAGCATGGTGAAACCCCGTCTCTACTAAAAATACAAAAATTAGCCAGGTGCAATGGCAGGCACCTATAATCTCAGCTACTTCAGAGGCTGAGGCAGGAGAATCACTTGAACCTGGACAGCAGAGGTTGCAGTGAGCCAAGATTGCCCCAGTGCACTCCAGTCTGGGTGACTGAGTGAGACTCCATCTCAAAAAAGAAAAGAAAAGAAGGAAAAAAAAGAGAAGAAAAGAGAAGAAAAATAAATGAGACAGTTTTGTCTTGAAGAGTCTTTGTAATAGGAGAGAGAATGCCAAACTCCTGTCTCCCTTTCTCTCTTTTTCCCTCTGTCCTTTCTTCCCTCCTTTTTAGATAAACTGCCTCATTCCAGAAAGTATTCATAATAGCTTATAAATAAATAAATAATGTGCTCATTATCTGACCCCTGGGTTTAGGTTTGGGAATAGTTCTAAAATTAATTTTAGAAATAATGCACCCAGTCCAAAGTATGATTATGATTAATGAATAATTAACTATTTTCTAGAACAGCTCATATAGACTAACTCATTCATTCACTTCATGCAACATTACTAAATATCTATAATGCATCAAGTACATGTTGAATATTAGATGCAGAAATGATTGGAGATAATATTCAAAACATTTAACAATCAGTATGAAGAAGCCACTGGCCATTCAGAAATGCTTCTCAACAACTCAGAATGTCTGCAGCCTATGTGTCACTCCAGTGTAGATATCAGCCCTCCTAGTGGTTCCTAAACTAGGGATGTTAACAGTAAAAAATTGCTTAGTAAGGAAACATCTTTGGAGTAACCATCTGAGGTTCCTTCTCTTGGTACATGTCTTAAGTTCCTAGGGTTGCTGTAACAAAATTACCACAAACAGGGCAACTGAAAACTGTATAAACTTATTTTCTTAGAGTTCTGGAGGCCAGAAATCTGGAATCCACATACTTTTTAAA
The DNA here is from genome assembly GCF_047675955.1 of Chlorocebus sabaeus. NCBI lineage: Eukaryota > Metazoa > Chordata > Mammalia > Primates > Cercopithecidae > Chlorocebus > Chlorocebus sabaeus. Next base: position 78,871,671 of record NC_132907.1, on the reverse strand, counting down.
GGCTCTAGGGAAGAATCCTTTCCTGCTCTTTTACTTTCTGGTGGTTGTACGCATGCCTTGGCTTGTGGTTACATCAATACAATCCCTACCTCTGTCTTCACATGTGTGTGTTCTCTTCAGTCTTCTATAAGTACATTTGCCATTGGGTTTAGGGCCCACCCAGAAAGTATCTTAAATATGCAAAGGCCCCTTTTCTAAATAAGGTCGCTCACAAGTTGTGGGGGTTAGAACATTGGCATATCTTTTACAGGACCAACTTTTAATCTGCTATAGTATTGTCTTAGTCAACTCAGATTGTTGCAACATAAAACCATAGGCCAGGCGGCTTCAATAACAAATATTTACTTCTCTCAGTTCTGGAGGCTGGGAAGTCCTAGATCAAGGTGCTGGCAGATTCAGTGTCTGGTGAGGTCTCACTTCCTGTTCAAAGATGGCAGTTTTCTCTGTGTCTTTCCATGGCAGAGAAAGGAAGAATGTTCTCTTGGTACTGTCATATAAGGACACGAATCCCATTCATGAGGGCGTCACCCTCATAACCTCATTTGATCCTTCTTACCTCCCAGAGGCTCCACCTCCTAACACCATCACATTAGGGAGTAGGATTTTAAAATATGAATTTTGGGAGGGAATACAAGCATGATAGAGTTCATAACAAGTATATGCAGAGGTCATCTAGGTTTCTGTTATGCACAGTTTCCAGTGGCCATCTTTTAACTCTCTCCCTTTCTCTTCCATGGATAGTGACCCACGTGTGTGTCCCAAAGCTGCCCATCTAAACTTAGAAGATAAGATGCAAAAGGGTGTTTAAGGAGAATTTTCTGATGAAGCACACTGGATAAAGGAAGGCATGGGGCTTCCTGAGCCCAAGAAATTATTTGGGAGGTTATTGCACTGTTCTAAAATGAGGTATACAATATCCTTGATGAACATAGATGCTAAAATTCTTAACAAAATATTAGCTAACCAAATCCAACAACATACCAAAAAGATAATCCACCATGATCAAGTGGGTTTCATACCAGAGATGCAGGAATGGTTTAACATACACAAGTCAATAAATGTGATACATCACATAAACAGAATTAAAAACAAAAATCACATGATCATCTCAATAGATGCAGAAAAAGCATTCAACAACATCCAGCATCCCTTTATGATTAAAATTCTCAGCAAAATTGGCATACAAGGGACACACCTTAATGTAATAAAAGACATCTATGACAAACCCACAGCCAACATAATACTGAATGGAGAAATGTTGAAAACATTCCCTCCTAGAACTAGAACAAGATAAGGATGCCCACTCCCACCACTCCTCTTCAACACAGTACTGGAAGTCATAGCCAGAGCAATCAGACAAAAAAAAAGAAATAAAGGGCATCCAAATCAGTAAAGAGGAAGTCAAAGTGTCGCTGTTTTCTGACAATATGACTGTTTACCTTGAAAACCCTAAGGACTCCTCCAGAAAGTTTCTAGAACTGATAAAATAATTCAGCAAAGTTTCTGGATACAAGATTAATGTACACAAATCAGTAGTTCCTCTATACACCAACAGTGACTAAGCGGAGAATCAAATCAAGAACTCAGCATTTTTTATAATAGCTACAACAATAAAAAATAAAATACTTAGGAATATACCTAACAAAAGGAGTTGGAAGATCTCTACAAGGAAAACCCCAAAACATGCTGAAAGAAATCATAGACAACACAAACAAGTGGAAATACATCCAATGCTGCTGGGTGGGTAAATAGAATCAATATTGTGAAAATGACCACACTGCCAAAAGCAGTCTACAAATTCAACACAATTCCCATCAAAATACCACCATCATTCTTCACAGAATTAGAAAAAACAATTCTAAAATTCATGTGGAACCAGAAAAAAGCCCACATAGACAAAGTTAGACTAAGCAAAAATAACAAATTTGGAAGCATCACATTACTTGAGTTCAAACTACACTATAAGGTCATAGTCACCAAAACAGCATGGTACTGGTATAAAAATAGGCACATAGACCAATGGAACAGAATGGAGAACCCAGAAATAAACCCAAATACTTACAGCCAACTGATCTTCGACAAAGCAAACAAAAACATAAAGTGAGGAAAGGACACCCTTTTCAACAGATGGTGCTGGGATAACTGGCTAGCCACATGTAGGAGAATGAAACTGGATCCTCATCTCTCACCTTATAGACAAATCAACTCAAGATGGATTAAGGACTTAAATCTAAGACCTAAAACCATAAAAATTCCAGAATATAACATTGGAAAAACACTTCTAGACATTGACTTAGGCAAGAATTTCATGACCCAAAACCCAAAAATAAATGCAATAAAAACAAAGATAAATACCTGGGACCTATTTAAACTAAAGAGCTTTGCATGGCACAAGGAACAGAATAAACAGACAATCCACTGAGTGGGAGAAAATCTTCACAATCTACACAACTGACAAAGGACTAATATCCAGAATCTACAACGAATTCAAACAAATCAATAAGAAAAGAAGAAATAATCCCATCAAAAAGTGGGCTAAGGATATGAATAGACAATTCTCAAAAGAAGATATACAAATGGCCAACAAACATATGAAAACATGCTCAACATCACTAATGATCAGTGAAATGCAAATCAAAACCACAGTGCAATACCACCTTACTCCTGAAAGAATAGCCATAATCAAAAAATCAAAAAACAGTAGATGTTGGCATGGATGCAGAACATGGAACACTTCTACACTGCTGGTAGGAGTGTGAACTAGTACAGCCATTATAGAAAACACTGTGGAGATTCCTCAAAGAACTAAAAGCAGAACTAACATTTGATCCTGCAATCCCACTACTGGGTATCTACCCAGAGGAAAAGAAGTCATTATTCAAAAAAGATACTTACATACGCATGTTCATAGCAGCACAATTCACAGTTGCAAAATTGTGGAACCAACCCAAACCCATCAATCAACCAGTTGATAAGGAAACTGTGAGAGAGAGACAGAGATATGACATATATATGTGTGATATATGTACATATACTATATGTGCACATATATGTACATATACAATATGTGCACATATACATACATATATGTGCATATTTGTGCACATATGGTGCATGTACACATATGTGCATGTATGATATGTGTGCATATATCACATATATGTGATACATATGAGTACATGTATCACATATATAAGATACAAATATGATCTATGTACATATATCACATATATATGATATATGTATGTATGATATATGAGATATATGTGATGAAATATACAGCCATAAAAAAGGAATGAATTAACAGCATTTGCAGTGACTTGGATGAGATTGGAGACTATTATTCTAAGTGAAGTAACTCAGGGATGGAAAATCACACATTGTTTGTTCTCAATGATATGTGGGAGCTAAGCTATGAGGATGCAAATGCATAAAAATGATACATTGGACTGTGGGAACTGGAGGGAAGAGTGGGAGAGGGGTGAGAGATAAAAGACTACAAATATGGTGCAGTGTATACTGCTTGGGTGATGGGTGCACCACAACCTCACAAATTACCACTAAAGAACTTACTCATGTAACCAAATGTCACCTGTACCCCAATAACTTATGGAAAAATTAAAAATAAATGAATAATTTTTAAAAAATAAAATGAGGTATAAATTTAGAAAACATGCTTTTTAAAAGTCAAATCCTCTGTATACTTGCTTCAATTATCTCCTTTAATTGTTGGTTCAGGAAAATTATGTGAATCAGAAATTAGGAGACTAATAAACACAAAGGAAGATAAGAGGGAGGATGGGGGTATGTGCAGATGATGCAAAATTGGGTCACTAGAATGCCACCACAATTAGCATGGGAATAAATATACATACCAGAAGTCTCTAAAGGATGCATTTTTGACATAATTAATTGTATTTGCTTTGGAAATCTGAAGTGGATTTGGTCCTCATCTGGATCCAATTGAGTCTTCCCAATCCGAGGCTAGTTATTTTATTTTTTGTTTTATATTTTTGCTGATTTTAATATGCTGCCAGTGCCAAAAGTCCTCTGGGTAAATATATCAGATTTATAAAAATGCCCAACAAAATCAAATTAACCAAACACTGCTGAATGAATGACTCAGGAAATGTGGCATTTTCCCTGAATAAATAATTTTCACTTTCCACTATATTTAACTAAGACAAAAATAACAAAGAAAAAATGTGTCCAGATCCAAACACTTTAGTGTGTTTATTATGACCATGTGTATAATACAATATCAGAATTCCACATACAGGCAGGTGGAGAGGGTGATCCATGATCTACATTATTTGAAGTACTCTCAAAATACTTTTTATGCGCTCCATATTTTTATACACTGTTCACAGGGATTCTCTGAAGGTTAAAATACTATAGCATTTGAGTTAGAAAAACATTACAGGACCCTCAGGTTAGGCTATAGAAAAAGTTTGATGAACAGAAAATATATTTTAATTCTGCTATTTACCAGCTCTTGAAAGAGGATATTTTTGAAAAGTGTTCAAATTTATCAAGCAAATCAGTGCCAGTTTCTTGGGAAGAAGCAAGAAGTAACAGCTAGTGCTGGTGACTACTTTTAGAACAAACTCGGAAACACATTTATCAATAGTGAGTCAGGGAGATGAAACATATTTTCACAATTACTTAACCAAAATGGTTTGCATAAATTACTTAGATCTCTATGTCTACATTCATGTCAATATATCATAACCTCTTGTTAATACATACATTCACGTCAACTTCACTAGGTGTTGTGTTGCATAAAGCTCTGTTAAGTTCCAGGAAGTCATGGAAGTGTGACAGAGATACAGGTGGAAAAGGGCCAAACAGAATGTAGTTGCTACATTGGGGAGAACTAAGAAAGGAAGAACATTATTTGGGTTGTATGATGAGGATGTTTTATGTATACCGGAGAGCTGCCTCACCAAAAACTAAGAGACAAGTGAGAAATGGTTTTGCTTATAGCTTCACATAAAATTCACAATTTTCTTGAAAATCAAAGCTATCCAACATCAGGGGATAATTTGCCAAGGACGTACAAATGGTCACATCAGATTCTTTGCTATCACAATCTTTTCCAGGGACACTTCTTCAAAATTTTATTAAAGACATTTGTAGACAACAAAATTTAGAGATGATTGTAAAAATGCATATTCTAGACTCAGTTTTCAGAAGTAGGTTGGATGTAGATTACTCTAACCATGTAGATACAATGTGTACTTTTTATTATTTGATCAACGTATTTTTCTAATTGTTTCTTGCCAGTATATTTAAATTAATTCATTTTTATATTAACTCATAAATTCACTTGTTAATTTTAATAATTAAAAAATCTTATTTGACCAAGGAAACAATTATGTTTTGTTGGGAAAACATGATCATTTAGCTAATGTACAACCTCATAATTACATTTGCCTTCTCTCTTTCATACTGAATTGCTTCGCTTTCCCCTCACTTACGCATGGGATTGCAAAATTTGATAAAGTGTTAGCATGTAAACTTTGCTCTAGGCTTGTTTTCTAGAAAGTCCAGGAAAAAAAAAAACAGTCTCCAAAATTCTTTGTCTATTTAATGACTCCCCTGGCCACTTCCAATTTTAGCCCACTTGCCCAAGGCCATAATGGTAGAACAGAATAAAACTCAAAGCCAGACCAATCTGTCTCTCTGTTATCACCATGCTCCCACTAACCAAAGATTTACCCCCATGCATCTATTCTTTCCCCATCCTAGTTGCATTCCAAGAAGGCTTTCCTGTCTCTCCTTTGCAACCAATTTTAAAAAGAAGAAGAAGAAGAAAAACAATAATTGCCTTTTTTCTCATGAACAGCTGTGGGCGGAACTCATCTTCTGCTGCTCAACAAATGGAAATAAACACTCAGGCATTCGTCCTCAGAACAAATGAAGGTCTTGCTACAGAATGTTTATGGACAAGTCATTTCCTATTTGAAATTCTTTCCTCTCTTGGTTTCTATCTTGCTATCTACATTTCCATTGCTGTTATAATATAACAGACAGTATTTATAGAGTATTTTAATATAACAGTATTTATACAGTATTTTAGTGTGTAAAATGTGTAAAATTAATGACTAAATGTGTAAATTTGTAAAATGAATGACTTTACCTACTCTATCTTCTAGTTTCAAAAGTTACTTTGCACATTCAATCCTGTCCCCACCCAAATTCTTGGGAACTTTCTCCATCTATGCCTTCTCCCCAAATCTCTTTAAAGTGTCCATCCTAATGAGAGCAGGAAGGCATTTTAGGTCCAATTAAATCAGCATAAACTCAGATTCTGTATATAACAGCTCCTGAGTATTTGGGCATTTTCCTTTCCCCAGTATATAGTTGTCATGGAAATTGGCTGTGAGCTCTTTGGGGGAAGAAGAATTTGGGAAATATCTATCCTATTTATTTCTCTTATCAAGCCACTCTTTCAGTTATGTGGCTCTGGGTCTGTGAATTAACTTAAATCTAGAAACAGGTCAAAGAACCTTGAGTTTCCATTACAGCTGCTGGCATCATCCTTCAGCTCATTAGACATCAATTATTTTTGATGACATAAATCAAGCACCACGATCACCATTTAAACATCTTTGCCTTTTCTGCCCTCTCCAAGCACCATTGCCATAAATCCCTGTAGACCAAACACTTTGATTCCCACTCTTTTTTAGCCTTATTATCTAATGTAGAAATTGCATCTATTTTTGTCTCAGACAATGACGTCCAAGGCTTAACCAGGCTACCATCTAGCCTGGTTACAATGTAGGGTAGCAGAAACAAACCCTGAGAAAATTGAGACATATTGAGAGACCTTGCTTCAGGTGAGGCCTTTGCACAGTTTCCAGGCAAGGAGAGTTTTCTCTTCTGGTATGTAGTAGAATTCTGGAGAATTGGGGGATTCAGACTGTTTGACTTGCCAATCTAAAATCTCCCATTCCCATACTTTTCATATCAGGTTTGAGTCTTATTATGGAAGACCTGTATTGTACATTTAATCACTTTTGTAACTCTGTCACACTGATAATCAGATATCAGTTCTCATTTTCAACACAGTCTTCCCTGTGTCTGAAGGAAATGAATATTCCCTTTAAAGCTGACATAGAAACCTCTGGGCTTTCAGAGTGTGATTTAGGTTAGCAATTTAATGCCCCAAGCCTTTTATTTTCTTTTTACAAGTCCTCCACTGCAAACAGAAATATCCACTCCCCACCACCATAATCGCTTTATTGATTTTTATTTATTTATTTATTTTTGAGATGGAGTCTTGCTCTGTTACCCAGGCTGGAGTACAGTGGTGCAATTTCAGCTCACTACAGCCTCTGCCTCCCTGGTTCAACCAATTCTCCTGCCTCAGCTTCCCGAGTAGCTGGGATTACAGACACATGCCACCATGCCCAGATAATTTTTATTAATTTTTTATTTAGTTATTTTTTTTTGAGACGTAGTCTCGCTGTCACCCAGGCTGGAGTGCAGTGACGGATCTCGGCTCACTGCAAGCTCCACCTCCTGGGTTCACACCGTTCTCCTGCCTCAGCCTCCTGAGTAGCTAATTTTTGTATTTTTACTAGAGTCGGAGTTTTAGCATGTTGGCCAGGCTGGTCTTGAACTTCTGACCTCAGGTGATCTGCCTACCCTGACCTCCAAAAGTGCTGAGATTATAGGCGTGAGCCACCATGCCTGACCCCACCGTAATCTTTATTATTACCATATCCCCCATACCAAAAAAAACAGCAGTCACTTGGCCTCCCAATGTCCTACTTTCCAACTGTATAATATCTCAATTATCAATAGGTGAAAGCTTTAGTAATTGTTACTACCACATTGACCATCCATATTACCTCCAGACAGGTGGGAAATCAAGCTCAAAAATCCCATCCCAATGACTGCTTTCTATGACTGTCTTCATCTAGATACCTGGGCTCTAAACTGATTAGTTTAGAGCAAAGTTTACACTCTGATCTAGTAAAGCAAGAATGAAGGGAAAAGGGAAGCCAAGATAGAAGAAAACGAATTTATGTTTGTGATTTACCAAGCAGATCATAGCATCACAGGAAAACCCAACTGGTTATGTGGACATATGGAATCTCCCCAGTGAGGCAATATGAAGCTCATCTCTCAGAGCATTCCATTGTGGAGAAAGAATGATCAACAAATCCACTCAAATGTCCTCATATTTAATTGTTCAACATCAGTCTGTCTGTGTAGCTGCTGAGGAAGGCAGGGTCTCTGCAGCTCCAGTTGGGTAGGACCTACATGCTAGGGTTCCTGCACTGCCTATTGTTGAAGGTGCTTGCACCTAGTAAAGATTTAAAAAGCAATGGCATTAAGAGATAAGATGGTGTTATGGTGGGGGCTTTATCATCATAGGAGAAACATGAAACATGACCCATTTGCTGATTCCAAATGGACCGCAAGGCAGGGCAAGTTTCCATGGACCTTGGAACAGCCAGGTCTGAGCAAAGCTGTGGAAGTGCGTGGACTGGGTCCAATAGCTGCATATGATGTTTCCTTTTTTTGTAAGCCCAAATTCCAGATATTTAGAAATTGCTCCTTGTGAGATGGAATGTCCTTTAATATTTCCTCTTGTGGCTTTGGAACCAATATTACTTAGTGAGTGATTCAAACTCTGGCTTCTCTGTATCTTCTGATATTTTGTCCTCCCATTATCAGAGAGCATTGAAAAAAACTAACCTCAATTGAGCCTGACCTCAATGAGTAATATGTCAGTGGGAGAAACAATAAACAAATAGATATGTCTATTATACTGCCATGTTATAGGATGCTAGGAAGTAAAGTTAAAAAAGATCAATGGATAGAGAGTGAGAGATGAGGGACATAGGCAGTTGGGGAAGGCTTATTTGAGGGATTGACACCAGCAGAAGAGATGGAAGTTAAAATGACATTTCATCAGGAGCATTCATTCAACACATCTTTGTGGGTGCAAAGGGCCCATCAGGCATTGGAAATCAACTGTGGAAAGGACACACATGTTGCTGCTTAGGAGTACAGTCTAGGACTTAATAGAAAAGCAAGGGAAAAATAAGTAGATGTACGGGTTAAAAATGATTACAAGGTTGTGTGTGATAACCTCAAAAATTTGTCATATGTGTAAAGATTTACCTTTTTGTGATTGAGTTTTGCACACTACAAAAAGACTTCACTTTTAGTAACAATGGTATTTTTATGCCCAGAAAATATTAACATATAATGAAGATGGAATGAACTTTGAAGACTAGTCTCAGATTTCAGTTATTCTGTGCTCTTGAACTTAACTCAGAGGCTACTATAATAGGCTTTCTCCTTTAATTATTTCAACAAAGAATATTTCCTCGAAAATGGTATTTAATAAATTATAGCAACTTTTTCACAACTTGACTTTGTCTTAGGCTCTATGATACCCAACTATTCATATACTTAGGCAATCATATGATATCCAAAGTATTCACAATTATCTGTCTGGGCGCCTGAACTGCCTGTACCATCCAATATAAGTAGAAATGTATTTAGTGTAAAGGACTAAACATAACAAATACATAAAGGATGGGAAAACCAGCTGTATTTTTGGTTTATGAAATGTCTCAATTTATTTTTTAAATACTTTGGATTAGATAAAACCCAACTAGGTTTTGCCAAGAACGCTTCCCTCTTAATTTTTGAAATCATGCACAATTCTGCAGAAATTTACTCCATATGTTTCTATTTCATTTACACTTAAATCACAGAAATATAGCTTTGTAAGATCCATTTGATGTTCAAGAAGCCATTTGAATTAGTCCAATACGGTTCTCTTTAAATTAAGATATAACTCGCATACCATAAAATTCATCCATTAAAGGATGAATTCATTAAATCCTTTTTTTGTGTGTGTGTGTGTGTGTGTGTCTTCTCAAAGTTGTGCAACCGTTACCACTATCTCGTTCCAGAACCAATTCAGGTTTAAAATACAATGTGTTCATGAAGGGTGTTGGATTTTAACAGCAGGAAATTTATAAATGGGCAGCATGGTAAGGTTTACCTTCATACTCCTGGTCTGAAACTTCATGTGTAGGTGAGAGACTTGCTGCAGCCATAATATCATATTCATAAATCAGAACAATTCTGTATTTCACAAAGTGGCTGCAGGGCTCAGAGGTTATCACAATGATGCGTTTCTTTACACTGAGTAATGCACCACTGTGGCTCAAGTTGAACATTCTACTGCTTTCCTCCTCAGACCCATTCCCCGATGATATTTTTTGACAGCCTTTTGACCTGGAAAATCCAAGAACACTGGGTCCTGATCGCACAACTTTTGGCTCAAAACAAAAGGTTCCCCTGGCTCTCACTTATGATCCCATCCAGCTAAACCACTGCCAGAAAACTGAGAGACTACATAAGGATGATTTGAAGACAGAATGTTCCCTTAGTGACCTCTGTGTATTGAATTTGGAACTTTCTGCTTAAGATGGAATGAGAATAGTGAGTCATAAAACGTTAATTTGTTATCTCAGTGAGGCTTTTCAGATGGTATTTAAGGACATTGCACTGTCAGTTTCTTCAAGGATAAAATAAAGATTCCTGTCAAACACTGATATCCCTCTTCATCAAGTTTAGTTCTCAATTAGATATATTAGACTTGGAACATAGGAAAATAGTGTTAACAACAGATGAAATAAAAATAGCATGACATAGTGCATTTAGCCATAATTCCTAGCATTTACAAGTCATGACACCCAAGTTTTGAAAATTTGGTGTTCTCAGACCTCACTCCTTTATTTTATACAAAACACACTGATTTAAAAAATTATTTTTCAAGTATCATGTTATTTATTGAAATAATCGAACTGTGGGATTTTGGAGATTTTCCTTTATTTTTAAGACCCAGCTTCCTATTTATAAAATGGGAATAACAATTGCTACTGAACAGAAATAATGTAGAATAAATTGGATGATAGCCTGCACATGAAAAATCCATCAGCATAGCCCCTGGCTCACCAAAGGTAAATAATTATTGAATTTATACTTGAGTCCTGGCTAGTAAGTTGACTTATATTTAGACAACTAGAATTAGTTTCTATATTTGTTCTTCCAGGAGATAAAGAAGTGTTTTAGTAATCACTGTTTTTCTTTTTCTGTGAATGCATTGCTTCATCTATAAAATAAACACAGTGTCAAATAAAAAGTGGTTTGTGTGTTTCCTATTAAGCATTTCATAATGGAACCACCATTTATTACGATCACTATGAACTTGTGGTAAGAAAGTTCTTCCAATATAGCCAAGAAGTTTTGGAAATTAATTTGGTACAGTATCTCATTAATTGTCCTCTTTTCCTATATCACGTTTAGGACCAATACTCACAGTCTACAAATTAGGCAAGTTTTGCTACGCCCTGTTTTTTCTTTTTATGTCCCTAACTTGGCAGTGCTTTTTGTCTACATGGCAACAAGCTGTCTGCATGAAAAGTAAAATATTCAATCATCTGGATGTTTTGTCTATACAATGCTACATGTTTTGATGTTACGTAGACAAAACATCCAGATAATTGATTTTTTTCTTTTCATCCAGATGTTCTGGCATTATTTATTCATAGCTTGTGTCTAGTTTACCAGCTATTGAAAAAGAAAGAAAACACTAATATAAGAGGTTACTTTAAGTGACACAAAAAACATATTGTACATTAGATCACAGGTGGGCGTTTTTGTTGGTATTGAAATAATTGATTGAATACCTACGGTATTTACTCTGCATTGTTGTATTTCACATATATGAGACATTGCACAGATAAAGATTGTTGGATACACACGATGTCATTCAAAATACTGGTTACAAACTATTTAGGATGGAGAGGGGCAAAGCAAGAAATCTTACTTTGATGAAACAAATCATTTGAGGTTATCACTATGCAAGACACTAATAATTGCTTACAAAAGCCATTCTGAGCTCTATTTTTTCTTTTTGTCTTCTAATAATGATATGGTTTGGCTCTGTGTCCCCACCCAAATCTCATCTTGAATGTAATCCCCAAATGTCAAGGGAGGGAAGTGATTGGATCATGGGGTCAGTTTCCCCCATGTTGTTCTCATGATAGTGAGTTATCACAGGATCTGATGGTTTTATAAGTGTTTGAAAGTTCCTCCTTCACATACTCTCCTGCCGCCTTGTAAAGAAGGCACCTGCTTCCCCAACCACTATGAGTGTAAGTTTCCCGAGCCCTCCCCAGCCGTGCAGAACTGTGAGTCAATTAAACTTCTTTCCTTTAAACTACCCAGTCTTGGGTATTTCTTTATAGCAGTATGAAAATGGACTATACAAATATCAAGATTGAAAAGCCAGACACTTTGCTTTCTTGGCCTCTTAGTTATGGGTGGGTGACCAAGTGATTCGATTTTAGATAATGAGGCTGTAAAGGGAAGTGTATTATGGCATTTCTGAGAAACCTAGCTTGCTTATTGATGAAAAGAATAGATGCAAAGAAGAGCTTATTTGCTTTGCTCCTTCCTTAGTCTTCCTTGGTTGGGTATGGGAGTGATGCTAGAGCTGCAGCAGCCATTTTGCAATCATAAGCATGAGGAAAACCAGCAAGAAAAGGAATAAACGATATAAAAGAATAGGCTGATATAAAACCATAAGCTGGAAAACCCAGCAAGAAGAGGAATAGCATGATATAAAAGAATAAGTTCTTGACACCATTGTTGCTGATTTAGCCCTAGTCCTCCCACCTTCAAACTTTTATTAATACCCTTATGTTTGTAGCTACTGTTAATCATGTATTTTGTTATATGTATCTGAAAACATTCCTAACTGATAGATATGCAGGTATTATGTCCCTTTAATGCACAATAATACTATAGCAAAGATTGCTAAACTTGCTTGTCCAATGTCATAACTGCAAAATTAGTGCGAAAACCAGGCTGGAGCCCAAATCTCCGGGTTCCTGTCACCAGAACACATTAGGTTTCTGAAGGCATTAAGTATTCACCAGCCAAATGATGAGGACTTAACTCAGAGGGAGTTAAGGTGTCACTGATCAATAACACTAATACAAAAACAGTTCAAAGATACCTAAATCAGCATAGTGGATTCCTTTTTTTTTTTCTAAATATGAAACGTATCAGAGCAGCTTTTGACTTTTTGAAATCTGTAGAAACCAAGAATCAGAATTTAATATTTGACACTCTGTTCCAACACAATATTCTATAGATCCCTCAAGAAGTTAGTTAGCTCTTGAAGAGTTTTAGTGGCATGAGAGCATGTCGAACGGGGGAAAGAAAAAGCATGGGTTTTAAAACAGTCAGATGTGTGTATAACTCACATATTTGCACTTGCCAGAGATAAAATCTCAGGACAGGTACTTACCTGCCTAGTTTTTTTCATCTTTAATATGATGCTAATTCAATTCACCTCTTCAATTCTTGTGAAGATTATTTGGAACAATGCATACACAGCACCTAGCCCAGTGTCTGGCAAATAGGTGCAACTTAAATAATAGGAGCTATTGTTCTTATGGACTAACCGAGAAATTGTCAGGTCCAGATGATGTAATACGAATGCCCTGAATAGTCAGTCAGTCACTCTCCTCTACCCAGGTGACCTTCTCCAGTGTGGCCATGATTAGATTAAACTTGAAGGTCTTGATAAAAGACCCACGCAACAATTGTGTGCCCACACATGTACCAGGGATTCAGCCACTGCGGCTTGCATCACCAGCATTGGGTAAAATTGTGGCTCAGGTTAACAATGTATATCACCTGATTACCCAGTCTTCTGGCTCTAAAGATCCGAGGGAGCCATCCAACTACTTGAGAGCTAGATTCTGGTTTTGGTTGACATAATTACCACAGTGAATAATCTAGTTCCATTCTCCATTTAACAAGCCTCTTGTCAAAGCACCTTGCTGGTTTATACCCTGAAAAAGGAAAATTAAAGTACTAACGGTGAGCCAGACGCCACGGCTCGTCACACGCACACAGCAAGCTCTGAATTCTAGTGAGCTCTTGTTTCAGTAAATTCAGCTTACTGTGTCTTTTCACAAAATAACAACTACCGGGAAGTTCTTTCTGTTCTGAATTCTCCAATGAAAAAGAAAACCTTGGGCTCCAGCTGAAAGGTGGAACCTGCCATTCGATTCCCAACACAGCGAGTGGAGTTGCAGTGAGAAAACATGAAGCCAGCTCTACAATTTTTGCATTGTATAATGTTTTCTATGAACTTGGCAGAAGCCCTCAAAGGAAAGACAGTTGGTGCTTAGGAACTAGCCTTGATTTTCTGCTTGGGGCAGTGAGTATCAGGAATCCATTCTTAATGAAAAGCAAACAGAGGATCACTACCTTCCCCCCATACATTCCTTACATATTTATACTTGAACATACTCTGTGGAGAGAGTGTTTCTTTCTTTCTTTCTTTTTTAATGCATTCTGCATTCAAAGGGTGTGCACAGGAAAGCCCCATCTGGAGGGCTGGGGCTAGAATAGCAAACTGGAAGTTAACCCTTGCATGCAACTATATTCACACTAGCTTGAATGTGAAGTACAATATGAATGGGGGGTATTGTGGCTTATTAAAACATTTCAAAGAAAGTTTCAAAACTAATTTTCAAATGTTATCCTTAGGGATACAGAAGCGACTCATCCTCTTCTATGGCTAGGTAGTCTCTTTATTTCTAATGTAGGCTTGTTGAAATGGAAGAAGTTCTGAAGAGATGTCAGAGCCTCAGTCCCTTGTTGTGCAGCTATATTCCCATGAGCTTACCTCTAGTGGGTTCAGTTTTCTCATTTCTAGAAGACCAGAAGCGGCTCCCCAACATGTAACCAAATTCTGGTGAAGGATACTGTATGAAATCACCTGAAAAATGTAAAGTACCATAAGAACGGGAAGCATATTTTATGGCATGCAAAGATAACTTTCAAATATTTATGTAAAAATAGACTCTTTAATTAAATATTTGATTTTGAGATACTTATAGATTTACATGAACTTGTAAGAAATAATAAAGAGAGTTCTGGTGTACCTTTTGCCCAGTTTCTCCCTGTCTTATTCAGCTCACTCTGCCATAACAAAACACCATAGATTGAGTAGCTTAAACAGCAGAAATTTATTTTACCGTAGTCTGAAGGCTAGAAGTCCAAGATGAAGATGCCAAGATGAAGATGCCAGCATGGTTGGTTTCTGCCGAGAGCTCTGCTCCTGGCTTGCAAACAGACACTCTCTAGCTGGGTCCTCACAGAGGAGTTAGAGAGAGAACAGGTGCCTGGTGTTTCTTCTTATAAGGACTCTAATTCCACCACGAGGACTCCTCCCACAATCTCAGTTAAGCCAAATTAACTCCTAGAGGTCTCACCTCCAAACATCATGACATTTGAGATTAGGGTTTCAACATGTGAATTTGGCAGGGGGCAAATTCTTTCCGTAGCATTCCTAATAGTAATATCTTGTAAATCTATAGTAAAATATCACTGCCAGGATATTTACACGATGCAGTTAAAGCCCCCCAAATTCCCATCATCACAAGGATCCAAGTTACCCTTTTATAACCCATCCCATCTCCCTTCCACCCTCACCTCTCCTTAACCTGAAACCATGAATCTGCTCTCCATTTCTATAATTTTGTCACTTCAGAAACGTTATAAAAATTGAATCACACACTATTAACCTTTGGGACTAGCCTTTTCACTAGGCACGATTTTCTGAATATTCCTCTGGGTTGTTGCATGTATCAATTTGTTTATTTTCCTTGCTGAGTGCTATTCCAGCATATAGATATACCACCATTTGTTTAACCATTCACCCATTGAAAAAATATCTTAAGTTGTTTCCTGTTTGTGAATATTACAAATAAAGCTACTATAAATTCATATACAGAATTTAGGGAATACAAGGTTTCATTTTTCTGAGATAAACACCCAAACATGCAGTTGTTGGACCCCATGATAGAGGCATGTTTACTGTCTTTAAAAAAATGAAATACTGAAAAACTGTTTTTCAGAGTGGATACACCATCTTAGATAACCAGCAACAATATATGATTCAGCTTCTTTTTATAATTGCCAACATTAGGTGTTTTCAACATTTTTAATTTTAACCATTCTGACAGGTGTAATGTTTCATTGTGGTTTTAATTTTCACTTCCCTGTTTGTCATCTGCATATCCTCTTCAGTGAAACGTCTCTTTATGTCTCTTATCCATCATCTAATTGGATTGTTTGTTTGCTTTTACTACAGAGATTTGAAGGTTTTTTTAATATTCTAGAGATGAGTCTTTTGCCAGACTGGTAATTTGCAAATATTTTCTCCCAGTCTTCCCACTATTTCAACAAGATATTCCACAGAGCAGAGACTTGAATTTACATTTAATTATATTTTAATGAAAAGTAATTTACCATACCATTACCAAAAGTATGGCTCATACTTTTGTTTTGAAGCCCAAGAATTCTTTGTATGGTCCTAGATTATGAATATTTTCTGCTATTATTTTTTCTAAAAATGTTACAGATTTATGTTTTATATTTAAGTCTGTGATTCATTTTGAGTTAAATTTTAAATAAGATGTGACAGTTAGGTTGAGGTTTATATTTTGCTTATAAATGCTTGCTCCAGCTCTATTTGTTGAAAGGCTATTGTTTCTCCATTGAATTTTTGCATTTTTGCCAAAAATCAGGTGGACATAGTTGTGTAGATCTATTTCTGAATTCTCTATTCTGTTCCACTAAGTTATGTGTCTATCCCTCCAGAAACACCACACAATCTTGATTGCTGTATCAATGTAGTAAGCCTTAAAATTGAATGGACTGATTCCTCCTACTTTATTCTTTTTCTGAATAGTTTTAGTTATTCTAATACCTTTCCCTTTCTGTATAAGTTTTTGAATAATTTTGCCTATATCTACAAAATGGGATTTAATAGAAAGTGCACACAACCTATATATCAATTGGGGATAATTTACATGTTTACTATGAGTCTTCCAACTATGAAGAGTGATTGCCTCCCATTTGTTTAGAAATTTCTTTGATTTACCAGTGTTTTTGTAGTTTTCAAAGAATATTCAAATTCTGTATGTGTATTTATCCTTTAAAATTTTATTTTTGAACAGTTACAAATGATCTTGTATTTTTAATTTCAGATTCCATATGTTCATTGCTTGTATATAGAAACACAATTATGTACATTTATCTTGCATCCTACAAACTTGATAAACTCACATGTTAGTTCTGATAGTTTTCTTTCAACTGAAAATGTCTTGATTTCTCCTTCATTCCTAAAAGATATTTTTACTAGATATAAGATTCTAGATTGGCAGTTCTTTTCTTTCAACCCTTGAAAAATATTGTACCACCTCCTATGCCCTCCATGACATCTGGTTAAAATAAAAAAACACTGTCATTTGTATTTGTTTTCCCATAAAGAAAAGGTGCCATTTCTGTATTTGCTGCTTTATATATTTTTGTATCAGGGTGAATTTGTTGGGGTTACCCTGTTTGTGTTTCACTGAGCTTCTTGAATCTATATATTTATTTATTTTAATTTTTTATTTCCATAGGTTTTTGGGGAACAGGTGGTATTTGGTTATATGAATAAGTTCTTTAGTGGTGATTTCTGAGATTTTGGTGCACCCATCACCCGAGCAGTACACAGTGTACCCAATTTGTATTATATATTGTCTTATGTATTTATTTTTAGTTTTTGCCAAGTTTGTGAAGTTTTCAGACATTATTTCTATAAGCACTCTTTCAGCCCTGTTTACTTTCTCCTCTGCCTCTGAGGTTCTTATGATTGAACCAAATATATATATAAAATTGTATATATATAACATACAATTATATATATACATGGAGATATGAGATTTTTAAATAATTGGCCAATATTGTTGTGGAGGTTGGGCAAGTTCAAAATCAGCAGGGTAGGTTGGTAGGCTGGAGGCCCGGAGATGAGTTGCAATTCCACTTCAAAGGTGGTCCACTGGAAGAATTCCCTCTTTTCTTCAGGGAGCTCAGTTTTCTTCTATTAAAGCTTTCAACTGATTGGATGAGGCCCACCTGCATTATGGAGTATAAGCTGTTTTACTTGGTCTACTGATTTGAATGTTAATCTTACCTTTAAAAAATGCCTTCATAGATACATCTAAAATAATTTTGACCAAATATCTGAATACCACGGTCTAGCCAATTTGACTCGTAAAACTGACCATCACAATTCCACAGGCCTCTGAGGAACAGGGACCTTTGTTCATTTTTTCCAGTGTATTTTATTTTTGTTGTTAAAATTGAGTAATTACTATTATCCATCTTCGATTCACTCTTTTTTTTTTTTCTGTTCCCTCCATTCTGCTTTTGGGCTTATCCATTGAGTTTTTCATTTCAGTTATTTTATTTTTAGTTCTAAAATTTCCATTCATCTGTATATATTTCTTTGCTGATACTTTCTGTTTCTTTGCTAAGGACTTCTATTTTTCATTTGTTTTAAATATGTTCATAATTGTTCATAATTGCTCATTGAAGGATTTCTGTGATGACTATTCTAAATCTTTGACAGATAATTCTAACATCTCTGTCATCTTCGTGCTGACATCTATTAATTGTCTTTTTTTTTCATTCAGTTTGATATCTTCCTGGTTCTTGGTATGACGAATGATGTTCTATTGAGACCTGGACATTTTGGGTATTGTGTTGTGAGACTATGGGCTGTGTAAACTTCCTCTTTTAGCTGCTTTCTCTGGAACCACTATGGAAAGTGAAGTGGGAGAGGGAGAGATGCCTCATCACTTCCAGGTGGGAGCAAAGGTCCAGGTTCCCCATTTAGCCTACTTTGACATGACGGGGAGGTGAACCTCATTAATGCTGGGCAAACGTGGGTGTTTCCACTCCCAGCTTAGCATCCCAACCTGATTGGAAGGGATAGCAATCACTCATTACTGGTTCCCACCTGGCCTCCAATGATACCACAAGGCGTGGAGTGGCCTTATTATTGCTGAGCAGTGGTGAAAGTTCTGACTATGCCTCCTCTGACATCATTCCAGTTGGGAGGTAGACGGTCTCTTACTACTGCTGGGTTGGAATGCAATTCAGCATCTTATTTAGCCTTCTCTAACACTACCCCAGCTAGAGTTTGGGACACCTCATTATGGCCTGGCAAAGACAGAAGTCTGCTTCTCTATTCAGCCTTTGCTGGTGAGAGAATCCCCTCTTCCTGGCTCTTTGTCTAGAGAGAGCAAGATCTTGTTGAACTTATTTTGTCTACATCCTTGGGCATTTCCAGGTTGCTGTCTTCTTTAATGTCTGGGATATATAAGGAAGAAAAGAAAACAAAGGGAATTTATTTCTATATTGTTCCTTAAATCTTGAGGTCTTAGTCAGACTACTACCTTCTCTTCACCTTTCAAAATATTCTTGTGGTTATTTTATATCTAACATCTAGATTTTTAAGTTGTACTTAGCAGGAAGAAATAGGGAAAAATACACCTACTTTATATTCCTGGAAGCAGAAGTTTGTAAAAATTCGCTTTTAATAAGGGGCAGTAAGAGGGCAAACAATATCAAATAAAAATTCAATATTGTAACTCCAGTGGAATTATGGCTTATCACTAAACTAGAAACTATAAAAGTAGCTCCTATTCAAGTGTTCTTACTAGAATAATATTTTTACTTTGGAAGTCTACTGAACTCCCATCTCAAATTTTCTCACTTAAAATATTTTAATTGTTTTATAGTACTTATGTCTCTAGTTTATTATGACATTTGAATGTATTTATTTTAAATTGTGGTATAAGATATGGAAAATATTTAATACTGTAGTTTTATCATGAATTTCTACTTTCTCTAGAGGAAAGTGAGATATTTGACTTTCCTCCCCATTCCTGGCCAGTTCCCAACTTTATCTCTGATATCCACAAGTAAAAGAATTTAGGGTCACATTGACTATTCATTTTCAGTGAAGTCCTAGACCATACTAATACCCTCCCTTTGCCTTCTTGACATATTCAAATAATAAGACTGCACATTTTTGGTTTTTTAACGTGAAGTTTATCTAGAAAATGTTTTCATTTCCAAATTCTAAAATCTAAAAATAATTTAAACAGTAAAAAATATTATAAATTATATTTCAAAAGTTCAGATTCCTATATTTCTTTTGTATAAATGAAAATTATTAAAATTAATTAATTACAAGAACGCTTGCAATAGTTAACTTTCTGTGGTTATAGTTGACACAGCATGCCAGTGGCTGATACGGAACTAGAACTCTCTCATCTCGACCTATGCACATCTGATTGATCTTATGTCTAGCTGTTTCTCTCAGAAGCCCTAGAAGAGAAGTGATTTTACCACCAGTTTTGCAGGTAAGGAAACAAGCTCATTGACCAACATCACAAACTTAGTAACTAATGCGTTAAACTTTCCAAGATAACGTAATTAGTAGCTGGCAGAATAGTAAGTCACTCACTATCAGTATTCTGATTCCAAATGCAGTGCTTTTTTTTCCTGCATCAAAGCTCCCTCCCTGTGACTGATTTCAAGCTCTGCTTCCTCTCAAATGATACACAAATGCAAGCAAGGTCCTCGAGTAAGTATCCAAACCGTATTCTCATTTTGCTTTGAGTACTCCACTGTCTTCTTAATACCTTACAGAGACTTACCTTTGCCTCCATTTGAGATGAAGGCAAAGATCTTTGCAGCCTTCATCAAAGCTCTTCATAAGGAGGCTTCTAATTATTCTAAAGAGTAGTGACTCCTCCTTAAATAACTAGAAAGCAGGACAAAATAGATTGCACAATGGTTTT
This sequence comes from Chlorocebus sabaeus, assembly GCF_047675955.1. Taxonomy (NCBI): domain Eukaryota; kingdom Metazoa; phylum Chordata; class Mammalia; order Primates; family Cercopithecidae; genus Chlorocebus; species Chlorocebus sabaeus. Next base: position 78,850,903 of record NC_132907.1, on the reverse strand, counting down.
CAGACATTGGACAACTGGCAGTGCAGCATTGTGATTCCTGAGAAAATAAAAACAAATGAGGTGAGCCCTGTGATTTTACCAGCTCAATGCCTGGATGCAGCTGTAGGCCATAGTGCAAGGAGAATAAATCCAACAGAGGCAACAGTCTTGCTGAGTTGAGCAGACACAATTCAGAGGCTTTGTCCTTTTCATGGAGACAGAGGTGGCTAGAATTTTCGGAGAAGAGTGCCAGAGAGGAGGGAACTCCATGAAGAAAAGTCTGAATATTTGTGGAGGTAATGCTTTAAGTCTTTCACTGATGTTAATCTGTATATACAGGAGATAAAAATACTCAAAGCTGGGGAAAGAACCACTGAAAAACTATAAGCAGAAGAATTTCCAATGTTCACATAAACTGAGTTTATGTGCCCATCAGCCAGAGTAGAAAGGTACTACAAGGCATAGTTCATTGAGTTTTCACAAAATGGTATCACCTTAGTAGTGGGATTAAATTAGATTTAAACTATAGGGTGCTCTGGGCATGCCCTAACAAAGCATAAAAGTGTGCCTCAAAAGGATCATACTGATTCCAAATGATACTAAGTGTGACCAAGGAACGATTTAAGACTATACAAAGGAAAACAGAAAAACTATCAACCAAAACCAAACTATAAAATGTGTGACATTCAGCATCAAAGTAAAATTATCAAGTATGCAAAAAAAATAGAAGAATATGATTCAAAGCCAAAAGAAAAAAATTGCTTAATAGACACAGACTGAGAAATGACAGAGATGATGGAGGTAGGCAACAAAGACATTACAACAACGATTGTAAATATGCTCCATATGTTCAACAAGGTAGAGAAAAATATCATTATGGTGAAGAGAAAATAAAAAATTTTTTTAAAAACCAAAAGGGAACTTATGTAAGCAAAAGATGTAATATCTAAAAATGGATATCATACAGAGTAAAATTAGATAAAGGAGACACTGAAGAAAAAAGTAATTAACTCTGAAGACAGCAATAGAAGCTACCCAAAATGAAGTATAGATAGAAAAAAGACAAAATAATTAATAATGTATCAGTTATCTGAGCAACAATGTTAGTTTAATAAACATATAATTGACACTCCAGAAGGAAAGAAGGAGAAACAGAAAAAAAAGTTGGGGAAGTGAATGCCAGAGTTTTACAAATTTGATAAAACTTATGAACTCACAGATTCAAGCTCAACAAACCCTTATTAGAGGAAATATAAAGAAATTTATGCCAAGAAACACCATAATCACATTTCTGGAAACAAGTGAATAGGAGATCCTTTTAAATACAGCTAAAGAGGAAAAGACACATGAAACATGAAGGAACAAAGGTGAGAATGGCAACATACTTCTTGTCAGAAAAAAACGTAAGCCAGAAAACAATGGAGCAATGTCCTTAAAATCTTATGTCAGTAAACGTCAACTAAAAATTGTATACTCAGCAAAAATAAGTTACAGAAATAAAGGCCAAATAAAAACTCTTTTAGACAAACCACAGTTAGAGAAGTTATTTCTGGCAAATCTATACCTCAAGAACTCTTAAGGAAAGTTTCTCAAAAGTGATAACAGATGAGATTCTGAAATTTGCACAAAGGAATGAAAACATTTAGAGATGATAAATATGTGGGTAAGTATAAAATATATTTTTCTCATTTTAGTCTCTTCAGAAGAAAATTGTTTAAAACAAAAATAAAGATAATGTATTGTGTGATTCATAATATATGCAGAAATAAAATTCATCACAAATACAGCACAATGGAAGAAAGTGTTATAAGATTTAGTCAGTATAGGCTGGGTGCAGTGGCTTATGCCTGTAATTCCAGCACTTTGGGATGCCAAGGTGGGCAGATCATGAGGTCAGGAGATTGAGACCATCTTGCCCAACATGGTGAAACCCTGTTTCTACTAAAAATACAAAAATTAGATGGATGTGGTGGTGCACACCTGTAGTCGCAGCTACTCAGGAGGCTGAGGCAGAAGAATTGCTTAAACCCGGGGGTCGGAGGTTGCAGTGAGCCAAGATCCCCTCACTGTACTCCTGCCTGCAGAGTGAGACTCTGTCTCCAAAAAAAAAAAAAAAAAAAAAAAAAAAAAAAAAAAAAAAAAAAAAAATTTAGTCAATATATAACAGTAATATAATAGTATTTGAAGGTAGAATGTGTAATGTTAAAGATGGGTATTTTAAAACTTAAGGAGTACACGAAAACATAAAGCAATATATTACAGCTAAAATAGTGGTAGTGGAGACTAAATATACGTATTAAAAATACGTAAGTAATTAAACTAATGCAGAAAACAGAAGCTGAAAGAGTAAATAAGAGATAGGACAAATAGAAAATAAACAGCAAGATGGTGGATTTTGTGAAAATCCCATCAACAATGTTTTTAAATGCAAATGATCCAAGAATTCAAATGAAAAGGGAGAGATTTTTAGATTGGATTTAAAAAATACTACCGTTATATCTAAAGACACAGATGTGCTAAAATTAAAAAGATAGAGAAAAATATATTATGAAAACCCTAATCACAAGAAAGCTGGAAATGTTACATTAATATCAAAGTAAATTTAAGAACAAGGAATATCATCAAGGTAAAGAAAGGTATTTCATTGTAAATAATAGATTAATATATCAATAAGACATACTAACCCTAAATATTAATCGATTTTATAGCAGAACTTCAAAACATAAAGCAAAACTTCAAACTAAAGGAAAAATAGAAAAATCTAAAGTTATGTTTGCAAACTTCAACATTCCTCTCAATAATTAATAGAATAATTGGGGAAATCAGTCAGCATATATATGACTTTTACTTAACCTAGTTGACAGTTATAAAAAAAAATCCATTATTTTAATGTACACACAAAACATTCACAAAATTAGATCATATTCAGAATCATAAAACAAATTTCATCAAAATTTTAAACAAAATGATTAAAAGGATTGTAATCATACTAGGTATGTTTTCTGTTCTTTATTAAATTAAATTAGAAATCAATAACAAGTGGATATCTAGACAATGTCAAAATATTTGAAAATTGAAACATACAACTTTGAATAACCCATGAATTAAAGAAACAGTAGAACAGTTGATTACAAAATATTTCAAATGGAAGGAAAATGAAAACATAACATCAATATTTGTAAGGTGTAGCTAATGTAATGCTTTGAGGGAAGTACACAGATGGTCCCGACTTACAGTGGTCCAGCTTACGAATTTTCAACTTTGCAAAGGTGGGAAACAATACACATTCTGTAGAAACTATACTTTGAGTGTCCATATACCACTTTGCCTTCCATTTTCAGCACAGCATTTAATAAATTACATGAGATAGTCAATACTTTATTATAAAATAGGCTTTGTATTAGATGATTTTGCCCAAGTGTAGGCTAAAGTGTAGGCTAGTGAGTGTTTTGAGTGTGTTTAAGGTAGACCAGGCTAAGCTATGATGTTTAGTATCTTAGGTGTATTAAATGCATGTTCAACTGACAATATTTTTAACATATAATGGGTTTCTTGGTATGTAACCCCATTGTAAGTGGAGAAGCATCCATATAGAGTTGAATGTTCATATAAGAAAACAAAGAAGGACTCAAAGCAACGTTCTTAGATCCCACCTTAAAGAGACTAGACAAAAGTAATTAAAGGAAATGAAAGGAAATTATGAAAGGAGATATGAGCAGAAATCAATAATAAAGAAAACAAAATATACCACAGAAAATCAATGAAATCTGAAGCTGGTTCTATGAAGAATATCCACAAAGTTTACAAAATTCTACCCAGATTGATCAAAAAAGCAGGAAAGGAGCCAAATTACCAATGTCAGGAATAAAAGAGGGACATTACTACACATTCTACAAACCACATTCTGTTGGTCTATGAGACCAATAAGGAACTACCGCCAGCAACTCTATAAACCAACGAATATGACAGTTTTAACAATATGGACACATCATTTAAAAGACACAAACTACTAAAGCTTACTTTAAAACAAATATTCTGAGTATCCTAAGCATAGTAAAAACCTTCCCAGAAACAAGAGCTCCGGGAATAGATGGCTTCGTTGTTGAATCCTAGCAAACGTTTAGTGAACAAGCCAGAGAAATTTTGTTAAACTTTTCTGGAAACTAGAAGAGAAACATATACTTCCCAATTCATGAAGTTGTGAGCAAAGAACTCACAATTCATAGACAGACAAGGAATCACACAAAAAAAATAATAATAATAACCAGAGAGTATCTAAGTGAGCACAGTGCAAAAATGTTAATAAAATGTTAAAAAAATTATTCCAGCAATATTTATCAAAATATAAATCATGATCAAGTGAGATTTATGCCAAAAAGGCAAGATTTGCTTAACATTTTTAAATTATCTCAACACACAGAAAAATTATTTGGAAAATTTAACATTCATAACTAAATAAATAAATGATATAAAGGATAAAAACTTTCATCAATAAACAATAAAAGGGATCTTCTTCATTTCAAAGTCAACAGCTAACATCATATAGATTGTGAAAGACTGGACAGTTTCCACATGAAAACTGGGAAAAAGGCAATTTTCACTCCTGCTCTTCAATACCATAATGGAGATTCTGTTCAGCAAAATGAGGCAAGAAAAAGACATACAGATCTGAAAACTGAATTAAGACTGTTTATATTCATAGACAACATGATCACTTATGTAAAAAATATTATAAAATCCAAAAATAAGCTGATAAATAAGTTTAGGTAATTCATAGATTCTAAGATCAATATACAAAAACTAACTGTATTTCTATACAATAGAAAAAAATGGAAATTAAAATATTTTAAAATGTTACTTATAAAAGAATTAAAAATATGAAATATTTAAGTAAAAGCTTAATGAAACTTTTGTAAGACTGTGCACTGAAAATGACAAAATATTTCTGAGAGAAATAAGACCAAAATAAATGGATAGGTATACTATTTTCCTGGCTCAGAAGATTCAATGTCATTGAGATTTCAATTCTCCCCAAATTAAAATGTATTTTCAATACAAATCAGCCAAAAATCTTCACAAGCTTTTTTTTTTCTGACATTAAATCAATTATTTTGTAGACAGTGAAAAGCTTCTCTGTAGAGAAATTCAAAGAACCTAGAATTTCCAAAAATAATTTTGAGAAAGAAGAACAAAATTGGAGAAGTTACACAACCTGATTTTGTCTTATTATGAAAATACAGTAATGAAGCAGTGGATTCTTTGTTCCTGAGAGACATAGATCAATGGAACCGAATGGAGACTTCAGAAATGGGCCCATGTAAATATTCAATTGATTCATGACAAAGTTGCCAAGGCAATTCAATAAGGAAAGGACAATCTTTTCCCCAGCCTTACTGAAAGGACCAGCTATTCGTATGCAAATAAAAGAAAAACAAATCTCAAAACTTAACACATACCACATTCAAAAATTGATTTCAAATGGAGCATAGACCTGTATGTCAGAGCCAAAATTCTTAAAATTCTGTAAAAAATTTATGAGAAAATTTGGAGACGTAGAAAATATTCACCAATTTAAGAGTAGGTAAAGATTTTTAAATAGGACAGAAAAAGCACAAACTATAAAGAAAATTTAACTGCACTTTGTTAAAATTAAAAACATTTGCTCTCCATAAACACTGTAAAGAAAATGATGTCAAGTCTCAGTCTAGGGTAAAATATTGGCAAAATGTATATCTGGACTTCTAATCCAAATACATAAAATGGAGAAAAGGGAATGCACATACACTGTTGGTGGGAATGTAAATTAGTACAAATTCTATGGGAAACAGTATGGAGATTTCTCAAAGAACTAAAAATAGAACTACCATTCAATACAGCAATCCCACTACTGGGTGCCTAGCCTAAAGAACAGAAATCATTTATCGAAAAAATACCTACAACCCTATGTTTTTTGAAGCACTATGTACCATACCAAAGACATGGAATCAACCTAAATGCCCATCCCCAACTGAATGAATAAACAAAATGTGGTATGTAGACACAATGGAATTCTATTCAGCCAGAAACAAGAATGAAATGTCCTTTGCAGCAACATGGGTAGAACTGAAGGCCATTACCTTAAGTGAAATTACTCAGAAACAAAAAGTCAAATACTGCATATTGTCACTTATCAGTGGAAGCTAAATAAGGTATACATATGGACATAATGTGAAATGATAGCGATGGGAGGCTCAGAAGGGTGGGACGGGTTAGGTGACAAGAAATTATCTAATAGGGCCAGTGTACCACTATTTGGGTGATGGTTACACTAAAGCCCTGACTTCACCACTATGCAATATATCCATATAACTAAACTGTACTTGTACCCCTTAAATTTACACAGTTTTTCTAAAAACCAGTAGTTGTCTAACCCAATTTAAAACTTGGGAAAAGGTTTGAATGCACTGAAAATGAATATATGCAAATCGTCAATAAGCACATAAAAGGATGTGCAACATCATTAATATGTGGACATTGCCCAGGAAAACCACTGAAATACTGCCACAGTAGATTAACTAGACCCACTAGAGCTATAATTGAAAGGAATAATGGCTAAAAGGTGAGAATAAAACTAAAATGAAAGAAACTAGTGTTGGTGAGGACATGGAACAAGTGAAACTCTTATAGGTTGCTGGTGGGAATGCAAAACAGTTCAGCTGCTTTGGAAAGTGGTTTGGCAATTTATTACAAAGATAAACATCCACCAACCATATGACCCAGCATTTCTATTCCCGGGTATGTATCCTGGGAAATGTGTCTATACAAGACTTATACTAGAATGTTCATAGCTGCTTTATTCATAATACTCCCGAACTAGAGAGTTCCTAGATCTCTGTTAGTTGATGAATGGAAAACCAATTTTGATTTAATCTTATAAAAATACACAACTCAGCAGTCAGAGGGAACAAACTACTGATCCACATAACATTTCATCCACGTAGAGGAATCTCTAAAACATTGTGCTAAGTGAAAGATGCCAGGCGCAAAAGACTACATACTGTATGATTCCATTTGAATGAAATTCTACAAAAGGCAAAACTGTGGGGTTAGAAAGTAGATCAATGGTTGACAGGTTCAATGGAAAGGAGAAGGGAATGACTGAAAGGCGGGGATGAAGGAAGTTTATGGGGTGATGGAAATGTTCTTTCTATATCATCATCGTGATAGAGGTTTACGGCCATGTGCCTTGGCAAAAACTCTTCAAATTGAACTCTTAAAATTGGTGAATATTTTGTGTGCAATTTATACTTCAATAAAGCTAATTCTTTTTAAAGTAAAAGATGGAAAAGATATCCCATGCAAACACTAATCCAAAAATTTGGGATGACTATATTAATATCAGACGAAGTAGATTTCCAAACAAGGAATATAGATGAATAAAGAGGCCCATTTTGTAATACTAAAGGGATTAATTCATCAAGGGGACATATTAAAGTTTACTTGACTCCCTATCTAGTTATTTTTATAGCTCTTAAAATAGATCTTCCTGGCATTCGTTTACTTCTCTGCAGAAAGTGAGGTTCTAAAATGATTTTTTTTATAGTGTCTTAGTGTATTTTGGAGTAGGGAAGCTTTTCTTTTCCCAAATCACGTGTCAGAATGTTTCAGGCCAATTTCTTCAGTTCTACTGTAATTATTTTGGCTGACTTTTTTCATCGGCTAGATGTGTTATTAATTGTCTTTTATTCAGAAATCTGAAACTTACTGACTTCATTGATGGATTTCTAATGTTACTCAGTAAAAAAAGTAATTAAATATGTGCAAACATTTATTTCACTTTACCACATATTTTAAAAGATTTCCAAAATGTGTAATATTAGAATATTAATACATATGTTAATATATTTTATAATTTATTATTGATGTTATATTTGACATTTTAAACTATTATTTATGTACTATTAACATTAATGCATAGAACAAGGGTTATGATATTTAGAAAGATTAGGAAACTTTGATCACCACAATCGACCAAAACGATGGCCAAGACAGCTATGCCTTCAAGATGACTGTGAAATCTTGGAGTTCTTCCCCTTTCAAAATGTGACGATGTGGTTATCAAAGAACTCCCAGCAGCCCTCCCTTCTTTGCCAATCATGCCCTTGTTCTCCAAAATGAATCCTCATGCTCTGTTACTACCACAGTTGTGAGCATCATGGTATCAGGTTATCTGCTACCACATATCCTTACCACATGCCAGCATTGCCTGAAATTCCTCTCACAAATTCCTCTCACTCCCAAATTCCTCTCACTCTAGCCTGTTCTCCTTCCTAGTCACGTCCGTGCTCTTTCCAAGCTTCGGCCACAGAATTCTCCTTTGTGTATCTCAACCTCCTCTTCCTGCCCAGCTGACAATAGCATGGTGCAGTGGATTTGTAACTCACCTTTGCCTCGTGAGACTTACAAAACATGCTTTCTTTAAAAAGCCGAGATGAACTCTTTTGAAACAAGTGTAATTCACATGTCTACTGAAGTCATCCAATCACTTGAATTGGAGAAAATGCAAATTGGCTTTAACCCACACGTTGTGGGAAGTCCAAAGCCTCCCTATATTTGCCACTTCCCAGGGGGCTCATGTTCTTCTGGTTCCCACCAAACTCTTGTTCTCACCTCCCAGCATCTCTCTTATTTCTCTGCTTCATACTGAATTATATATAGAACATCATTCATTTTCTGTGATCCCCCTCACCCCAATAAAAACACTCACACCTAGCATTTAAAATTGCGGCAGATCTTGCAAATGGAGAGGTTTTATTTGCCAACATTACTCAGCTCTTCCACTCACTCCAAACCCCTCTCACATTTTTCCCTTCCCTCCATTTTTCTAGATCTCAGCCTTTAAGAGACTCCAGGAAACTCCTCCGCCTTCGTTTATCCATGCAAAGTAAAGCTCAAGACCCTCTCAATCAGCTTAGGGCTATCCTACATATCTAGAGAGGAGATACCTAATGCAATCTAAATAGAAATAAAGCTCCCTGAGACACAATTCTATGAGAGATGTTATTTCCATTTTCTATCTTGTTACTAAGGACACAATGATCAAGCTTGTAATAGATGAGCAGAAGTTCTCCCAATTCAGTTATTCTGCTATAGTAATACCCAGAGAGGCTTTATACATAAGGATGCTATGTAGTTAACTAAAGATTCTAGTCAGGCCATTTGCTGACCTTTGTGAATGTGGCTCAGAACTGATGAACCGCACATATAAAACTAAAAATACTGGCACTTCTTGACCTTCAAAGATCATGTAGCTACTTGTATTTCTTACATTATGAAAAACCACATCGTTATTTTAGAATGAGAACTAGTTATATATAAGAGATACTAAAGGATTTACAGGTTGAGTATCCCTTATCCAAAATGCTTGGGACCAGGAGTGTTTCACATTTGGGATTTTGGAATATTTGCATTACACAGTGAGTAATGTGGGGAGGAGATTCAAGTGTAAACATGAAATTCATTTATGCTTCATATATATCTTACATAGTCTGAAAGTAATTTTATATATAATGTCTTAAGTAATTTTGTGCATGAAACAAAGTTTTGGCTGTGTTTTCACTTCGACTCATTATGTGAGGTCAGGTGTGGGATTTTCCACTTGTGGCCTCATGGCAGCACTCAAACAGTTTCTGAGTTTGGATGTCCCACCTGTATTGTGGTTGCCAATATCGTCCTGAGTTTCCTCAAATGAAAGATGAAAGAATAATAGCTCTGGTATAGTTTTCATTGTCTTCTGGGTGGTCTAATTTCTTTTTTTTTTGCTTTCTGATTACTTTTGTTTCCCCAAAGCATGGTCTTCATGGAGAGGTCCCTTTCTTAATTCACATCCTCACTTGTTACTGATCAGAAATATTTTCTGGTCTCTTGTTTTTAACCTGACAATTGAGCTGCAGCTTTCTGTTTCAATCTATTCTAAATCTTTGGTGTGTCTACAGTCTCTATGATGTGTATCCTCTCTGCAAGACCAGGTTTCTCCTAAACCCTGCAATAATTCTGTCTCTCTCTGTCTCTCTCTCTGTCTCTTTCTCTCTCTCTGTCTCTCTGTCTCTCCCTCTCTCTCTCTCTCTCTCTCTCTCTCTCTCTCTCTCTCTCTCTCTCTGTCTCTCTCTCTCTCTCTCTCTCTCTCTCTGTGTGTGTGCATGTGTGTGTGTGTGTGTGTATTGAGATAAAGGGTTGGCAAAAACTAAACTATACTGGGAGTCCAGATTTGAAGTTAATGTACTGGCTATGCACCCTCATGATGATTTTTGTATTATACGACTTTTTTAAATAATAAGAGGTAAAGTCTATTCAGCCACTCCATCCTAAGTTTGGATGATTAGGAGTTAGAATATGAAGCAGGATAGATGTGACTCTCCCCCTGCCTCCAAGTTTGTTCCTGAACCAACCTGGCTGTGAGAATAGAGCACAACATTCATTATTCATGGGAGGATCTTATTAGTATTTATTGGTAGTAGTATCTCTATTCATGCTGATCTATTCTTGACAAATCTGCTTTCTATTTATCTTAATGTAATAAAATTTTTAGTAGAACAAATTCTTTATATTATTGAAAAAGTTTATATTTACATAATGCCAAGCATAATTTTTCCAAATTGCATCATTAAGATAAATAATTCATTATAATTGATATCAAGTAGGGTTTGTTTAAATCTCACCCCTCATCCAAAGTTATTAGTTACTTTACTGAAAAAGTATATCCAATGGTTTATGTTTTCAGGCTCAGCAATTTTCTCTTGAATCATGATGGCATTAGGATCTTAGCTCAAGGGCTTAATGTGTGCCCACCTTGAGGATTCGGACACATGGACTTTTTCCTGTGTCTTCTGGGGCTGGTCTTTAAGTGTTCTCTCTACACAGGAAAGAGCCTCCAAGTAAAGAAATCATCCTACAGAAAGATAAACTGAAGGGGTTGTGAGATCTGTCCATAACAATCAATTAGTGACAGAGGGGAGGGAGAAATTTTGACTACGCTACTCAGACTTCTATGGGAACAATGGAAGGTATATTTTTCTGGGGTCCACATCATGATGATGGGAAAAATACAGGCACAGAATGCAGCCCTCAGTTCAGCGGGTGAGGACACTAGGACAACGGACCTAGGAGACCAATACTTGAGAAGTAGAATCTTAGTGGCCCAAGGGCAGAGAGCCTGACCTTCAATTTGTCCCAACATGGGTGGAGATTTTTTATTTTTTGTATATTATGGTGTTTTTATATTTTAAAAAATCTTTTTGTCTGGGGACAGACTGGCCTACCTGGGGCTAGCCAGTTCTTAGGAATAGCAAAGAACTCAGCTAGAAAAGTGCTTTAGGCCGGGCATGGTGGTTCACGTCTATAATCCCAGCACTTTGGGAGGCCAACGCAGGCAGATCACTAGGTCAAGAGATGGAGACCATCCTGTCCAACATGGTGAAACCCCATCTCTACTAAAAACACAGAAATTAGCTGGGCGTGGTGGGGCACATCTGCAGTCCCAGCTGCTCGGGAGGCTGAGGCAGGAGAATCACTTGAATCCGGGAGGCAGAGGTTGCAGTGAGCTGAGATCACGCCACTGCACTCCAGCCTGGGGACAGAGTGAGACTCAGTCTCAAAAAAAAAAAAAAGATGCTTTAATATGCAAACTAGCCAGTCCAGCGCTTTAAGTTCTCTATCCTGTATATTGCAGGAAGCAATATTGTTCTGTCTTAATAATCCTGGGGCACATACCAGACAACCAGAAACCACTCTTCTAGCCTAAAGCCTGCTGGAGTCATCCAAACTAGTCAACGTTAAGCAATTCACTCTACTGTGCCTTGCCTTTCCCAGGGACACCCCAGCAAAGACTGTGGTGAGGATTGCTTCTCCCTCTTGCTTCTGTCTCCTGACCAATGCTGGTGCTTCCCCCATGGCCCTGAATGGCACACCGTGCCTTGCTTTTCCAGTGAAACTGCAAGCAACAACAAACGTTTTTTTCATGGCGTTGACCTCTCCATGCTGACACTTAGTCTGCTTTATAAATTAGGACTCATGCACAGAACAAGGGGTCCCTGCCCGGAGCCTCCACATGTATCTGCACTTTATGGCAGACTGAATAATGGTCCTTCCTAGGATGTCCACATCTAAATTCCCCAAACCTGTGAATATGTCACTTTGCATGGTAAAAGAGGTTTTGTGAAAGTGATTAAACTAAGGATGTTTAGTTGCTGGGTGATATGGTTTGAATATATGTCCCTGTCAAATCTCATGTTAAACTGTAAGCCCCAGTGTTGGAGGTAGGGCCTGGTGGGAGGACTTTGGGTCATGGACATGGATCCTTCATGGCTTTGTGCTGTCCTGGCAATAGTGAGTTCTCTGCAGATCTGGTTGTTTAAAAGTATGTGGCACCTCTCTGACCTCCCACAGCCCCCAACTCTCTCTCTTGCTCCTGCTTTCCCCATGTGATGTTCCTGCTCCTGTTTCCACTTAAGAGTCCCTGACGCTTCCACAGAAGCCGAGCAGATATTGGCATCATGCTGATACAGCTTGCAAAACCCTGAGCCAATTAAACCACTTTGCTGGCCAGGCATGGTGGCTCATGCCTGTAATTCCAGCACTTTGGGAGGCTGAGGTGGGCAGATCACCTGAGGCCAGGAGTTCGAGTCCAGCCTGACCAACATGGTGTAACTCTGTCTCTACTAAAAATACAAAAATTAGTTGGGCATGGTGGTGGGTGCATGTAATTCCAGCTACTCTGGAGGCTAAGGCAGGAGGCTCACTTGAACCTGGGAGGCAGAGGTTGCAGTGAGCTTAGATCATATCACTGCACTCCTGCCTGAGTGATAAGAGTGAAACTCTGTCTCAAAAAAATAAAAACACCATTCTGCTCTATAAATTAGCCAGTCTCAGTTATTTCCTTTTTTTTTTTTTTTTTTTTTTTTTTTTTGAGACAGAGTCTTGCTCTGTCGCCCAGGCTGGAGTGCAGTGGCGCGATCTCGGCTCACTGCAAGCTCCACCTCCCAGGTTCACGTCATTCTCCTGCCTCAGCCTCCCGAGTAGCTGGGACTACAGGCGCCCGCCACCGCACCCAGCTAATTTTGTTTTGTATTTTTTAGTAGAGACGGGGTTTCACAGTGTTAGCCAGGAAGTCTCAGTTATTTCTTTACAGCAACACAAGAATGACCTAACACAGAGGGAGGGATTATCCTGGATTATCTGGATCGATCAAACAGAATCACAAGGGTCCTTGTTCGAGGAAGGCAGGAGGATCAGGGTCTGAATGAGAAGGTGAAAGGATGGAAGCAGAGGTCAGAGAGGGAGGAGGATGCTAGGCTGCTGGCTCTGAAGTTGGTGGGAGTCAGGGAACGCAGGCATCCCCTAGAAACCGAAAGCAGGCAGGAAAATGGATTCTCTCCTAGAGCATTTAGAGGGAAGATGGGCTTTCTGACACCCTGATTTCAGCCCTGTGAAAATGATTTCGGGTGTCAGACCTCCAGAACTATAAAATAACGCCTTTGCAATGTTTTAAACCACTGAGTTTTTATACTCTCTACAGTGCAATACAAATGAATCAACATTTCGTGCTGACAGGGGACACCTTCCATGTGGCGTCTGATCTGAATGGTGCTCCTGGAGTAGCACAGTGTGACCTTCTCTCCAGACTCGCTGTGAGGCAAAGGCCAGGGAAGCTGTGTTGTGAAGGAGTCTAGGAGTCAAGTTATCTCCTACTTCCATTGAGCACAAGGGAGGGGCCTCTTTCCCCTACCTGGGCAGTAAGGAAGCAGGTATTGAGTGCTTCCTAAGTATGGAAAATTACACTGTCTTCTGCAGCATAGACTCACACTGAGTCAGATGAAGGTGAAGCTGCTATTTGATTGAAGAGCCAGGAAAGCCACCAGAAGTAGTGCCAGATGGGAAGACAAGAACTAGGGACCTTACGTAATTATTTCCTCCGAGGAAGGGAAACATCTAACAGTGCAAATCTTCAGAGAGTGCCTCAGGGGAATACTCTGTCACTCTCAATGTCATCTGTCTCTTCCATTCCTCTCTTCTTTCTCCATTTTCACTTCAAACTCAAGGTCTCTCTCAGTCTGGTGACCCCATAGGTCCCTCAAAAACTCTGTTAGACCTATCTGCAAAAGGAGTCCTGACCGCCTTCCCCAGGGCAGGATTTGCAAACTCTCATTCTTCAGGTGGTGGCGCATTGCTTTCCTGAGCCTATTGCTCTAACAGAATCAAATGTGGGCTCTTGTTCCTTAAGTGGAGGGGTCCACTTCGGTCTCACTGACAACAGGGAATAAGAGGTCAGCTGACCTCCAAGTGGTTTATGAGCAGATCTACCCCATCTTAAGTTTGTGTTTCTCTGAAAGTGTGCTCTATCTGAATTACGTGGGGCAAGATTTTCCCACCACCAGGACTTGGGACTTTATCCCTCAGGTAAATATCACAAGATTTACCAGCATTATTAGTCTTTGTTTTGTTGAGAGATCGAAGGCCTGTAATCAGGACTAATGCATGGTAAGGGTCAACTTAGTTTTATGTACTCTGCTAGGAAGCAAGTAACTCTTTGCCGTGACCTTTTGCTAAGGGGCTCCCATATTAGCAGAGAATAATCCAGACACAGACACAGCCATCCAGGATGCATGGCACCATCTCCATCGATGCTTTCTGATTCTCAAATTTCTCTTCTGATAGGAGGCCGGGAGTGTCTCAGTACTTGACCCAAAGGAGAAATGACGGAGCACAGAAAGTAAGAATCGGTAGGCTTACCATGGAAGCTAACAAATGAGAATATGTACTTGCATGAAACAGCCCCAGAAAATGACTTTCTGAACTAGCTGGGAAGAATTTAAAGAAGGATAAATTTCTTGCAATCCTGTGGCAAAGTCTGAGTCAGAAAAATACTTCTTGTTGCTGTTCCTTCAAAACTGTTTTTCCCCAGGCAGCTTTATCTGGAGAAACATATGTTAAATATGTTATTTTTCATGACAAACTGGTAAATCTAATTGTTTGCAATTTGCTTCTTTTTTATTTTTCCTCAAATCTTTATTCATCATAACAACACATTGTAATAACAATAAAAGAAATAAAGATGGAGGAAATTACCCAGAAATCTGCCTATGAAAGCAAGTCTTTTGATTTTTCCATGTTTTCTCCCAGGAATTACCTATATGCTGGCGATGCTATTCTAATGTTACACTCCAGAATGAAAGATTTGAAAGGAAGATGGAGTCTACTTCTAAAGTTGTGACACTGCCACATCATTTCAAATCTTGGGTTTCAGTTACCTCGTATTTAAAATGAGAAAACTGGACTAATTGATTTTTTAAATGGATCCTTCTAGTTCTAAACTCAATGATACTTTTATATTTACAACAGAATGAGTTGTACTTGTAGGCATCATATATGGGGGACTGGACATTTTTGAAAGCTGAGAGAATGGTACTGGCAAGTAAAAATGGCAATTAGCAATGCCACAGACAATAGACAGGAGCAGAAACTGAAACTCAATAGCAACATTTTGATAAACATACTTAAAAATAACTACTCCTTTTGTTCTAATTCTACAAGTCCCCAAGCTTATTTGCAAAGCTTGAAGTTTTTTGAACTGCAGCTTCTGTCATGAAATATACCTATTATTAACTACAGAAATATTATATTAATATCATTAAAGATCAGTGAATGATGTTCTTTTTTTAAGATTTGCTTCTGGCATGCTGTACACTTTAGAATGGTGTTAGACCAAAATAGCTGCTGCCCCTATACTGGACCGCTGTGCATGGAATGCTTTTATTTTGCCTGTTTTGGCTTATACTTTGAACCAAGATATTCTGGCAATAAGAATGGGATCTTATATTCTAAGAGATAAAAATAACAGTTGGTACAAATCATTCAAGCGCTTTTGCAGACAGTGGAGTATGTCCTCTCCCCCGCAATGTGAAGAGATCCTATGCTTAAATAAATGATGGCGGGCCTATGACAGGGTACAACACCCATCAGTAAACTTGATCCTAAATTTCGTGTGCCGCAAGACTTCCTATATTGAAGCTGAAAGCATGAAAGACACGGAGCCAGATTATTAAGCTGTTACTCTATTTGTTAATTAAATTATACACAGGAAGTCCTTCCTTTCCCAGTACCCTGTTAACTGAAATGCGTGCACATCAGAATTACGCCTTTTCTTTGCATGGTTTGCTGTTAATGAAGATTCAGTCTCAGTGACCATAGAATTGTGCAAAGTGAGGATACAGTTCCAATGAACTGTATAAAGTGAGGCTTGTTTATACTACAACTTGGGCTCTCAAGTTCTATTTCAATCTTATGAACTTGTAGCATTAGTGTAAACACAAGATTTACCAGCATTATTAGTCTTTGTTTTGTTGAGAGATCTAAGGTCTGTAACCAGGACTAATGCATGGTAAGGGTCAACTTAGTTTTATTACCAAACACGGCTGTCAACATATGACTTTTGGCAATTTATTTTGTTTTAGTGCTTGTGGAGTTTTGAATGAAGCACTTGGGATTGAGTAAATTTTATTATTATAATAAAATAAGAAATGATATTATACTAAATAGACAATAAACTGTAACTCAAACACCAACTTGGAGCACAGTGTTGAGAAGCATTCTGAGGTCTCTTCTTGGACTCCACGGGGCAAGTATACCCTAACTGAGTGGTTATACATCCCATTCCCTGGAGAGCAAGACTGTGCAGAATGCATGCCACATATTTACCATTCTTTTATAAATAAGAAGACTATATGGCCGGGCGCAGTGGCTCATGCCTGTAATCCTAGCACTTTGGGAGGCCGAGGGGGGCGGATCACAAGGTCAGGAGATTGAAACCATCCTGGCTAACATGGTGAAACCCCATCTGTACTAAAAATACAAAAAATTAGCCAGGCGTGGTGGCAGGTGCCTGTAGTCCCAGCTACTCGGGAGACTGAAGCAGGAGAATGGCTTGAACCCAGAAGGCGGAGCTTACAGTGAGCCGAGATGGCACCACTGCACTCCAGCCTGGGCGACAGAGCGAGACTCTGTCTCAAAAAAAAAAAAAAAAGACTATATAATTACATGTCATAGTAACACTAAATCAGCTTCTGAGGGACATGCTGTATGTAGAGAGTTCTAGTATGATTCAGATCATATTCATATGTTTTGAGATATATCAAGCCCTGCAGAGGTTAAGATGGTATCACGTGTACATTGTTAGAAGGTCACATTTAAATTTAGCACAGGACTCATAGAAGTTGTGGAAAAGCAATGACCATTCTATGTGTATTCTATAATTTATTTTCCGCAGAACACTTCGCTAAGATTACCATGTGCTTTTCTCAGATGTCTCCAGAGCTGATATCCGTCTTTTTGGCTGAACTCTGATTTCAGTAGCAGGTGCAATGGATAGTTTTATTTCAACATGGATAACTTCATGCTGCTGATGACCCACCTCAAGCATGCACAGGACATCTTTTCTTTCCCATGAACCTGGCCATCATTTCTTGGGTGGTATCATTTCTTCTCTAACACTGCAGGAGCCTGCTCAGCCAGCTGGCACACAAATATAGGAGTTGGATTAAAGTCATGGGGGAAATCCCTCAACCAACAGGAGACTGGAGTCGTTGAGCAAATATGCATGCCTCCCTGATTCAGATAAACAACTTGGGAATCATTTTATACACTTCTCTTGATATATCAGTGAAACCTAACCTCAACTGCCTACAGTGATAACCTAAATAAACCTGACAAACCATTTTGTCAACTTTTCCTCTTTCACTGTTTCATTCTCCCCTCTCACTCATTCCTGATTCCTTGGATTACCTTTCACATAAATTATCTGCTCATAACACCTTGTCTCAGGCTCTGCTAAAAGGGGACTCAAAATCAAACAGTACACTCTAAAATTGCAAGTATCGAACAGTTAATGTTGCCGAAAGCAACATTTATAAATGGAAAGTCCCAGATCATGCTTCATGTGGAATATTATACTTTTTATCAATGGAAACAGTGTAAGATCTTGCTAAGAAGGCATAGTTTGAGTCAAACCAGCACATCGACTGCCCATGCCTGCTTGCCGTTTCGATACAAATTTAGGAATGACAGAAAAGAGATCCTTTGTTTATGCAGCCATAAAAAGAACAAAATCAGTTTTTGCAGCAACATAGATGGAGCTGGTGGCCTTATCCTAAGTGAACTAATTCAGAAGCAGAAAATCAAATATTGCATGTTCTCATTTATATGTGGGAGCTAAACAATGAGTATACATGGACATAAAAACAAAAATAATAGACACCAGGGATGCCAAAAAGTGGAGGGAGGGAGGAGGGTGAGGGTTGAAAGATTACCTATTGAATAAAATGTTCAATATTTGCCTAATGGGTACACGAGAAGCCCAATTACCACATATACCCTTGTAACAAACATGTACATGTGCACCTCATTGAATCTAAATTTTTTAAAAAAGAGAATTCCATTGATGGATCAAATTTTGGAGGAATCTTTGACCAGCAGAGACAGACAAGTGTGATGGCACCACAGCCAATAGCGTATGCTAAAGGTCACGGGGCTTCCATAGAAACTCTAAGCCCAGAGGTGGTAGGGACAAAGAGCAGGAAGGGAAAAGGCGGCAATTCTCTGCGCGATGGTTTTGGTAAACCAGAGGAGCAGCTAAGAAGTCTGGCCCTTGTCCCTCCCCTCCCCTATCTTTAATTTATATCTAATGCTATGGTGGACACAAGTGTTCTAGAGCAATTAGTAGGGCACTAGATCCAGAGAATTCGAGCAATGTCAACGTGTCTGAGGATACCCATAGAAGATGGAGACCATCCATACCAGACAACAAGGTACTGGCACAACCAAGCAGAATGAGATCCTCCTTCTTAGCAGGATCTTATATTGTTTCTGTTAATAAAAAGTAGAATATGACTCACTGCCGCCACCCCACGCACCACGTCCCCCTGCCGCTCCAAGCCCAGCTGTGCTGCAGTCGCTGCCAGTCACAATGGAGGAAGAGATCCCTGCACTCCTCCTTGACAATGGCTCTGGCATGTGCAAAGCTGGCTTTGCTGGGAGAGCTGTGTTCCCCTCCATCATCTGGTGCCTCCAGCACCAGCGCATGATGGTGGGCATGGGCCAGAAGGACTCCTACGTGGGTGACAAAGCCTAGAGAAAGCATGGCATCCTGACTCTGAAGTACCCCATGGAGCATGTCATCGTCACTAACTGGGACGACATGGAGAAGATCTGGCACCACACCTTCTACAAGGAGCTATGCATGGCCCCGGAGGAGCACACGGTGCTGTTGACTGAGGCCCCTCTGAACCTCAAGGCCAACAGAGAAGATGACTCAGATCATGTTTGAGACCTTCAACACCCCGGTCATGTACGTGGCCATCCAAGCCAGTGCTGACCTCCTAGACCTCTGGGCACACCACTGGCATTGTAATGAACTCTGGAGATGGGGTCACCCATATGGTGCCCATTTATAAGAGTTATGCTGTCCCCCACGCCATCCTGCCTCTGGACCTAGCTGGCTGGGACCTGACCCACTCCCACATGAAGATCCTCACCAAGCGTGGCTACAACTTCACCACCACCGCCCAGGGGGAGATCATGCCAAGGAGAAGCTGTGCTACCTCCCCCTGGAGTTGCAGCAGGATATGGCCCCACCACATCCTCCTCTTCCCTGGAGAAGAGCAACAAGCTGCCTGATGGCCAGGTCATCACCGTTGGCAACGAGCGGTTCCAGGGTCTGGAGGCACTGTCCAACCTTCCTTCCTGGGCATGGAATCTTGCCGCATCCAGGAGACCACACTCAGTTCCATCATGAAGTGTGACATAGACGTCCGCAAAGACCTGTACACCAAAACGGTGCTGTCCGGCGGCATCACAATGTACGTAGGTATCGCCCACGGTATGCAGAAGGAGATCTTCGCCCTGGCGCCCTGCACCACAAAGATCAAGATCATCGCACTCCCAGAGTGAAAGTACTCGGTGTGAATCGGCCGCGCCATCCCGGCCTCACTTTCCACCTTCCAGCAGACTTGGATTAGCAAGCAGGAGTATGACGAGTCAGTATCCCCACAGCCCTGTCATCCACCACAAATGCTTCTAAATGGATGGCGAGCAGATTCATAGCGTTTGTCACATGGGTTAATTCAAAAGCATAAATTTGCCCCTGGCAAATGCACACACCTCATGCTAGCCTCACAAAACTGGAATAAGCCTTCTGAAAGAAATTTGTCCTTGAAGCTCATATTTGTTATCAGCACTGGATTGTAGAACTTGTTGCTGATTTTGACCTTGTATTCAAGTTTACTGTTCCCCTTGGTATTTAATACCCCGTACATATCTTTCATTTCAACCCTTAGTATATGTGGCCTGGTCACTTCGTGGGTGAGGTAAGAACGTGTTTGTGAAAGACAAGTCTGTGGCTTGGTGCGTGTCTGCGTGACCAGCTGGTTCTGATCTGGGCAGGGTATTGTGTCAGGGCTGAGTGTTCTGGGATTCCTCTAGAGACTGGCAAGGGCTCCTGAGCCGGTGGTTTCTGTCCTGCTGGTGTGTCAGGGTTGGAAAAGTGCAAGCCACAGGGTCCAGTTTCCTTTCTTAGCTGATACTTTCCTGCCAGAACACTATGTGCTGTTTCTTGCCTTGAGTTGGAAGCAGTTTGCATTATACTTGAAAATGTATTCATCCTTTAATTTACGTAAGGTTTTTTTTTTTGGTACGCAATTCTAGATTCTTTAAAGAGATGACAAAGAATTTTGGTTTTCTACCGTTATGTGAGAACATTAGACCCCAGCAACACATCATTGTGTAAGGAAAAATAAAAGAGCTGCTGTTAAAAAAAAAAAATGAATATTTTCCACAAAGTATAGAGTGGGACTATTTATCAATGTTGCTTTCTGCAATGTTAACTCTATGATACTTGGAATTTTAAACAGTGCTGTCTGATTTTGAGTTCCCCTATAGTAGAGCCTGAGACAAGGGGTTACGAGCAGGTAATTTATTTGGAAGGTAATCCCCAGAATCAGGAGTGGGAGTGAAGGGAGAATGAAATAAGGAAGGATGAAAACTTGACCAAAGGGTACATTGTTCAGGTCATCAATGTAGGCAGTGGGGAGTTTATTTCACTGACATTTCAAGAGAACTGTATAAAATACCTCCTGAGTTGCTTATGAGGAGAGTCATGCAAATTTGGCCAATGACTCCAGTCTCCTGCTGGTTGAGGGATTTCCCTCAGGGACAAGGAACTGGCACAACCAAGCAGGAATGTTACAGGAGTTACTCCTCCCACAACAAATGCTGGCAGCATTTCCCAAGCATATCCATAGACAGGGTGGAGAGAATCTCAAAAATAAAGCATACAACGAAGAATTGCCAAATATTTTAGTCTGTTAGTATAATGAGTCATTAAACTCAGCAAAGGGAAGAACACCCAAGAAAGTAGAATTATTAACAAATAGAAGAGTGTACGAAAGAAATAGAATCATATAATAATTTAGCATGCGACAAATATCATATTCAATTTACATGATGAATAGATGGAATACTCAATAAATAAGAAAATGTTTGCTGGACACAGTGGCTCATACCTGTAATCCCAGGACTTTGAGAGGCCGAGATGGGTGGATCACCTGAGGTCAGGAGTTTGAGACCAGCCTGGCCAACATGGTGAAACCCCATCTCTATTTTTAAAAATACAAAAATTAACCAGGCATGATGGCTTACATTTGTAGTCCCAGCTACTTGGGAGGCTGAGGCAGGAGAATCGCTTGAACCCAGTAGGCGGAGGTTGCAGTGAGCCAAGATCAAATCACTGCACTACAGCCTGGGCGACAGAGCAAGACTCTATCACAAAAACAAAAAAGAACAAGAAAGAAAGAAAGTGTTATTGGGCTTGCTTCTTCACTCTTTACAAAAAAAATAAATTACATTTGAAATAAACTATTAGAAGAAAAGATGGTTAAATATTTTTCCAGTTTTGGCTTGAGAAATACCTTTCTTAAAGTGACAAAATCCTAAAAACTATAGAAAGAAATGTTAAATAACTCTACTGCAGTAAAATTAAAAACAGAGTGAAAAGATATGCAAAAGTGGGAAAATACTACAACACATCTGGCAGAAAAAGAGCTAATCATTTTAAATATGACTACAAATCAGTGAGAAATGACTAGTAATCCAACAGACAAATAGGCAGAGAATGCTGAAAATTTATATAAAAACTTAAATGACTTATAAACAATGGGAAAACACCCAGAAACTTTAAAATACTCATTCATAAATACAGAAAAGCAAAATAAACAATGAGCCACAATTTCATTTTTTAAATAACTTTTTAATTTTAATTCAATTCATTTTCTTTATAATTTCAAATTTTATTGTAGATTCATGGGTTACATGTGCAGTCTTATTACCTAGGTGTATTGCTTGGTGCTGAGGTTTGGGGCACGATTGATCCCATTACCAGGTACTGAACATAATACTCAACAGTCAGTTTTTCAACACTTATACCCCTTCCCCAAGTAGTATTCCCCAGTGTCTATTGTTGCCATCTTTATTGTCATTAGTACCCATTGTTCAGCTCCCACTTATAAGAGATAACGTGTAATACATGGTTTTCTGTTCCTACATGAATTAGTTTAGGATTATGGCCTCCAGTTGCATCCATGTTGCTGCAATGACATGATTTTATTTCTTTTTATGGCTGTATAGCATTCCATCATGTGTATGTTACACATCTTTATCCACTCCACCATTAATGGACACCCAGGTTGATTTCATGTCTTTGCTATTGTGAACAGTGCTCTTACTCACATAAAAGTGCATCTATTGAGAATGGGGTATTCATCTCCTCAAGTATTTATCCTTTTTGTGTTACAAATAATCCAATTACACTCTTTTAGTTAATTTTAAAGATACAATTATAATTGACTTTAGTTAC
Source organism: Chlorocebus sabaeus (assembly GCF_047675955.1). Classification (NCBI taxonomy): domain Eukaryota; kingdom Metazoa; phylum Chordata; class Mammalia; order Primates; family Cercopithecidae; genus Chlorocebus; species Chlorocebus sabaeus. The sequence continues at coordinate 78,827,988 of NC_132907.1, read as the reverse complement.
CCTGTTGTGCTATCAAGTAATAGGTCTTATTCATTCTTTCTAATTATTTTTTTGTACTCTTTAACCATCCCAGCCTCTCCCCGAGCCTCCCACTACCCTTTTCATCCTCTGGTAACTATCTTTCTACTCTTTATTTCCATCCATTAAATTGTTTTGATTTTTTGATCCCACAAATGAGTGAGAACATGTGATGTTTGTATTTCTGTGCTTGGCTTATTTCACGTAGCATAATGATCTCCAATTCCATCCATATTGTTCCAAATTACTGATTCTCATCTTTCTTATGGCTGAATAGTACTCTTTTGTGTATATGTACCACATTTTCTTTATCCATTCATCTGTGATTGGGCAGTTAGGTTGCTTCCAAATCTTAGCTATTGTAAACAGTATTGTAACAAACGTAAGAGCACAGATATCTCTTCAATATACTGATTTCCTTTCCTTTGGGTATACCCAGCAGTGGGATTGCTAGATCATATGGTAGCTCAATTTTTAGTTTTTTGAAGAACCTCCAAACTGTTCTCAGTAGTTTGACTAATTTATATTCTTGCCAACAGTGCACAAGTGTTCCCTTTTCTCCATATCCTTATCAGCATTTGTTATTGCCTGTATTTGGATATAAACCATTTTAACTGAGTTGAGATGATATTTCATTGTAGTTTTTATTTGCATTTCTCTGATGACCAGTGATATTCAGTACCTGTTCATGTCTCTGTTTACTATCTGTATGTCTTCTTTTATGAAATGTCTGTTCAAATCTTTTGCCTATCTTTTAATTGGATTATTAGCTTTTTCTCTGTAAAGTTGTTTGAGTTCCTTATTTATTCTGGTTATTAATCTCCTGTCAGATGCGTAGTTTGCAGATATTTTTCTCCCATTCTGTGAGTTGTCTCTTCACTTTGTTAATTGTATCCTTTGCTTTGCAGAAACTTTTAATTTGATGTGATCACATTTGTCCATGTTTGTTTTGATTGCCTGTGCTTGTAGGGTATTGCTCAAGAAATTTTTGCCTAGACCAATGTCCTGGAGATTCTCCCCCAAATTTTCTTGTAGTAGTTTCGTGGTTTGAGGTTACAGATTTAAGTCCTTAATCCATTTTGATCTGATATTTGTATATGCCTAGAGATAGTGGTCCAGTTTTATTCTTCTGCATTTGGATATCCTACTTTCCTGGCACCATTTATTGAAGACTGTCTTTCCCTCACCATAGGTTTGTGGCACCTTTGTCAAAAACAAGTTCACCATAAATGTGTGGATTTGGTATTCTCTATTCTGGTCTGTTGGTCTATATGTTTTTATGCCTGTGCCATGCTGTTTTGGTTACTATAGCTCTGTAGCATAATTTTAAGTAATGTGATTTCTCCAGGTTTGTTCTTTTTGTTTAGAGTAACTTTGGTTATTCTGGGTCATTTATGGTTCCACATAAGTTTTAGGATTTTTTTTTTTTTCCTATTTCTGTGAACAATGTCATTGGTATTTTAATACGGATCACACTGGAGCTGTAGATTGCTTTGGGTAGTACAGACATTTTACCAATATTGATTCTTCCAATCCATGAACATGGAATATTTTTTCTTTTCTTTTCTTTTCTTTTTTCTTTCTTTTTTTTTTTTTTTTTGTTGTTGTTGTTGTCTTCTTTCATCAGTGTTTTACAGTTTTGCTTACAGAGATCTTTCACTTATTTGGTTAAGCTAATTCTTAGGTATTCAATTTCGTGTGTGGCAATTGTAAATGGGATTACTTTTTTATTTTTTTCACATTGTTCACTCTTGTCATATAGAAATGCTACTGATTTTTGCATGTTGATTTTGTATCCTGCAACTTTACTGAATATGGATTATCAGTTCTCAGTTTTGTTTGTGTATGTGAAGTCTTTAGGTTTCTCTAAATACAAGATTATATCATCTGCAAATAATGATAATTTGACTTCTTCCATTCCAATTTGGATGACCTTTATATCTTTCCATTGTCTGATTTCTCTAGCTAGGACTTCCTGTACTATGTTGAATAATAGTGGTGAAAGTGGCATCCTTGTCATGTTCCAGATCTTAGAGGAAAGACTTTTAGTTGTTCCCCATTCAGTGTGATACTGGCTGTGAGTCGGTCATATATAGCTCTTATTATGTTGAGTCATGTTCCTTCCTTTTTAAAATATTTTATTTTAAGTTCCAGGATACATGTGCAGGATGTGCAGGTTTGTTACCCAGGTAAACGTGTGCCATGGTGGTTTGCAGCACCCATCAACTCAATTACCTAGGTATTAAGCCCCACATGCATTAGCTATTTTTCCTGATGCTCTCCTTCCCCCTCCCCTTAGCCCCTCCAAACAGACTCCAATGTGTGTTGTTCCCCCTCTGTGTCCATGTGTTCTCATTGTTCAGCTCCCACTTCTAAGTGAGAACATGTGATGTTTGGTTTTCTGTTCCTGCATTAGTTTGCTGAAGATAATGACTTTGAGCTCCATCTATGTTCCTTCAAAGGATATTACCTCATTCCTTTCTATGACTGCATAATATTCCATGGTGTATATGTACCACATTTTCTTTGAGAGTGTTTATCATGAAGGGATGTTGGATTTTATCAAATGCTTTTTCAGTGTCAATTAGAATGATCATATAGTTTTTATCCTTCATTCTGTTGATATGATATATCACATCGATTGATTTGCATATGTTGAATCATCCTTGCATTCCAGGGATAAATTCTACTTAGTCGTGATGAATGATCTTTCTAATATATTGTTAAATTCAGTTTACTAGTATTTTGTATTAATATTTATCAGAGATATTGGCATACAGTTTTCTTTTTTTGATGTGTCTTTGTCTCATTTTTGGTATTAGGATAATACCAGCCTTGTAGAATGAGCTTGAAAGTATTCCCTCGGCTTCTATTTTTCAGAATAGTTTGACTAGGACTAGTATTAATTCTTAAAATGTTTGGTATAATTTAGCAGTGAAGCCATCTGGTCCTGGGCTTTCCTTTAGCAGGAAACTTTTTAGTACAGCTTTGATCTTGTTACTTGTTATTGGTCTTTTCAGGTTTTGGGCTTCTTCATTGTTCAATCTTGATAGGTTGTATGTGTCTGGGAATTTGTCCATTTCTTCTAGGTTTTCCAATTTATTGGCATATAGTTGCTCATAGTAGCCTCTAATGACTTTCTAAATATCTTTAGTATTAGTTGTAAAGTTTTCTTTTCCACTTCTCGTTTTATTTATTTGGATCTTCCCTCTTCTTAGTTAGACTGATTAAAGGTTTGTCAATATTAAGTTTTCAAAGAACTAACGTTTTGCTTCATTGGTTTTTTTTTCTTGTTTTCTTCATTTAAATTTGATTTATTTCTTCTCTAATCTTTATTATTTCTTTTCTTCTACTAATTTCGGGTCTGATTTGCTACTGCTCTTCTAGCTTTTTAAGTTGCATTGTTTGATTGTTTACTTGGAGTTTAAGTTCAATGTTTCTTTGTTGATTTTCTGTCTGGAAGATCTATCCAATGCTGAAAGTGTGGATGCAAAGTCTCCAGCTAGTATTGTATTGGGGCCTGTATCAGTTCGTTCTCATGCTGCTATGAAGATATACCCAAAACTAGGTAATTTATAAAGGAAAAAGGTTTAATTGATTCACAGTTCTGCATGGCTGAGGAGGCCTCAGGAAACTTACAATTATGATGAAAGGGGAAGCAAACATGGTCTTCTTCACAGGGTGGAGAGCAGTGTTGAGCAAAGGGGAAAAGCCCTTTAAAAAACCATCAGATCTCACGAGAACTCAGTCACTGTCACAAGAACAGTACGGGGGTAACCTCCTCCAAGACTCAACTATCTTCCACCACGCCCCTCCCACGACACATGGGGATTATGGGATTACAATTCAACATGAGATTTGGAAGGGGACACAAAGCCTAACCATATCATTCTGCTGCTGGACCCTCCCAAATCTCATGTTCTCATATTTCAAAACACAATCATGCCTTTCCAACAGTCCCCCAATGTATTTGCTCATTCCAACATATTAGCACAAAAGTCCAAGTCCAAACTCTCATCTGAGACAAAGTAAATCCACTCCATCTATGAGCCTGTAAAATGAAAACCAAGTTAGTAACTTTCTAGATACAATGGGGATAGAGGCACTGGGTAAATACATGTATTTCAAATGAGAGAAATTGGTCAAAACAGAGGCTACGGGCCCTATGCATGTCCAAAGTCTAATATGGTGGTCATTAAATCTTTTTTTTTTTTTTTTTTGAGACAGAGTCTCGCTCCGTCAGCCAGGCTGGAGTGCAGTGGCGCCATCTTGGCTCACTGCAAGCTCTGCCTCCTGGGTTCACGCCATTCTCCTGCCTCAGCCTCCCAAGTAGCTGGGACTACAGGCACCTGCCACTATGCCCGGCTAATTGTTTTAGTATTTTTCATAGAGACGGACTTTCACTGTGTTAGCCAGGATGGTCTCGATCTCCTGACTTCATGATCTGCCCCCCTCAGCCTCCCAAAGTGCTGGGATTACAGGTGTGAGCCACCACGCCTGGCCCATTAAACCTTAAAGTTCCAAAATGATCTCCTTTGACTCCAAGTCTCACATCCAGGTCATGCTGATGAAAGACGTAGGCTCCCACAGCCTAGGGTAGCTTCACACTTTGCAGAGTACAGCCCCCATCCTTGCTGCTTTCATGGCTGCCATTGTCTGCAGCTTTTCCAGGTGCACAGTGCAAGCTGTCAGTGGATCAATCATTCTGGGGTCTGGAGGACCATGGCCCTTTTCTCACAGCTCCACTAGGCAGTGCCCCAGTGGGGACTCTGTGTGGGGAGCTCCACCCCCACATATCCCTTCTGCATTGCCCTAGCAGTGGTTCTCCATGGAGGTTCCACTAATGTAGCAGACTTCTGCCTGGACATCCAGGCATTTCCCACATCCTTTGAAATCTAGGGAATGGTTCCCAAACCTCAATTCTTTTCTTCTGTGCACCTGCAGGCCCAACACCATGTAGAATCTGTGGGGCTTGCACCTGACGAAACAATGACCTGAACTGAACTTGGCCCTTTTTAGCTTCAGCTGGAACAGCTGGGATGCAGGGAATGAAGTCCTGAGGTTGCACACAGCAGGGGGGCCCTGAACCTGGCCCAGGAAACCATTTTTCCCTCTTAGGCCTCTGGGCCTGTGATGGGAGAGGCTGCCATGAAGGTCCCTGACATGCCCTGGAGACGTTTTCCCCATTGTCTTGGCGATTAGCATTTGGCTCCTCATCACTTACGCAAATTTCTGCAACCAGCTTGAATTTTTCCCCAGAAAAATTCAAAAAAGGCTTTCTTTTCTACTGCACTGTCAGGCTGCAGATTTTTCAAGCTTTTCTGCTGTCTCACCTCTTGAATGCTTTGCTGCTTAGAAATTTCTTCCACCAGATACCCCAAATCATCTCTTTCAAGTTCAAAGTTGCTCAGATTTCTAGGGCAGTGGCAAAATGTCACCAGTCTCTTTGCTAAAGCAAAGCAAGAGTGACCTTTACTCCAGTTCCCAACAAGTTTCTCATTGCCATCTGAGACCACCTCAGCCCAGAATTCATTCTCCATATCACTATCAGCATTTTGGTCAAAGCTATTCAACAAGTCTCTGGGAAGTTCCAAACTTTCCTACATCTTCCTGTCTTCTGAGCCCTCCAAGTCTCTAGAAAATCCCAAACTTTCCCGCATTTTTCTGTCTTCTTCTGAGCCTTCCAAACTGTTCCAATCTCTGGCTGTTAGCCAGTTCCAGAGTTGTTTCCACATTTTGGGGTATGCTTAGAGGAGCACTCCACTCTCTGCAGTACCAATTTACTGTATTAGTCCATTTTCATGCTGCTATGAAGAAATACCTGAGACTGAGTAGTTTATAAAGGAAAGAGGTTTAATTGACTCACAGTTCAGCATTACTGAGGAAGCCTCGGAAAACTCACAATCATCGTGGAAGGGGAAGTAAACATGTCCTTCATCACATGGTGACAGGAGAGAGAAGTGCCAAGTAAGGGGGAAAAGTCCCTTATAAAGCCATCAGATCTCATGAGAACTCACTCACTATCACGAGAACTACATGGGGTTAACCACTGCTGTGATTAAATTACCTTTCCCTTGCTCTATATATCCAGATGCTCCAATGTTGGGTGCATATATACATTTAAAATTATTATAACCTCTTGCTGAATTGACTCCTTTATCATTCTATAGTGACCTTCTTTGTCTCTTATAGTTTTTGTCTTGAAATCTATTTTCTCTGATATAAATATAACCATACCTGCTCTTTTTTCCAATTCATTGACATGGGATATCTTTTTCCATCCCTTTATTTTCAGTCTACTTGTATCTTTCTAGGTAAAGTGTGCTTCTTGCAGGCAACGGATCCATGGGTTTTATTTCTACATGCATTCAGTCACTCTATGTCTTTCAATTGGAGTGTTTAGCCTGTTTACATACAATGTTATTTCTGATAAGTAAGGACTTATTCCTGCCATTTTGTCATTTGTTTTCTGGGTAATTTGTGGTTTTCTCTTCCTTATTACTTTCCTTCCTGTCTTCCTTTAGTAAAGCTAATTTTCTCTGGTGGTATGATTTAGTTTGTTGCTTTTTATTTTTTGTACATTCATAGTATGTTTTTTGGCTTGATGTTACCATGAAGCTTGCAAATGCTATCTTATAACCCATTATTTTAACAGGATAACTACTTAACACTGTGCATCAACAAACAAACAAGCAAAAAGAACACTAAAAAACTCTACTCCTGACCTTCTTCCCCACACTTTTTAACTATTAATTGTTTCCATTTATATCTTATTATATTGTCTATGTCTTGAAAAGTTGTTCTTATTATTTTTCATTGGTTTATTGTTTAGTCTTTCTACTTAGGAAAAGAGTAGTGTAAACCATTACAATGCTATAATACTCTGTGTTTTTCAGTATACTTATATCTAGTGAGTTTTGTACCTTCAGGTCACTACTGATTGCTCATTACTGTCCTTTTCTTTCTGCTAGAAGTACTTTCTTTAGCATTTCTTGTAGGACAAGTCTAGTGTTGATGAAATCCCTCAGCTTTTGTTTATGTGGAAAAGTCTTTATTTCTCCTTTATGTTTGAAGGATATTTCCATTGGTTGTACTATTCTAGGGTAGAAATTGTATTCCTTCAACACTGTAAATATGTCATGCCACTCTCTTCTGGTGTGTACAATTTCCACTAAAAAGTCTGCTGCCAGATATATTGGATCTGTATTGTATGTTATTTGTTTCTTTTCTCTTGATGCTTTTAGGATCCTTTCTTTGTCCTTGACCTTTGGGAGTTTTATATTAAGTGCCTTGAGATAGTCTTCTTTCAGTTAAGTCTGCTTGGTGTTTTATAACCTTCTTGTACTTGGATATGGATATCTTTCTTTATTTTGGGAAGTTCTGTGTTATTATCCCTTTGAATAAGCTTTCTACCCCAGTCTCTTTCTCTACCTCCTCTTTAAGGCTAATACTTCTTAGATTTATTCTTTTGAGGCTATTTTCTAGATGTTCTAGGCATGCTTTATTTTTTGTTCTTTTTACTTTTGTCTCCTCTGATCGTATATTTTTAAATAGCCTGCCTTCAGGCTTACTAATTCTTTCTTCTACTTGATGAATTCTCTATTAAAAGACGCCCATGCATTCTTCGATATGTCAATTGCATTTTTTTCAGCTCCAGAATGTCTGTTTGATTCTTTTTAATTGTTTCAGTATTTTTGTTAGATTTATCCAATAGTGTATTAGTCCATTTTCATGCTGCTGATAAAGACATACCTGAGACTGGGCAATTTACAAAAGAAAGAGGTTTAATTGGACTTAACTGGACTTACATTTCCATATGGCTGAGGAAGCCTCACAATCATGGCAGAAGACAAGGAGGAGCAAGTGCTGTCTTACATGAATACCAGCAGGCAAGTAGAGAATGAGGAAGATGCAAAAGTGGAAACCCCTGATAAAAACAATCAGATCTCATGAGACTTATTAACTACAACGAGAACAGTATGGGGAAAACTACCCCCATGTTTCAACTATCTCCCACCAGCTCCCTCCCACAACACATGGGAATTATGACAGTACAATTCAAGATAAGATTTGGTGGGGACACAGAGACAAACCATATCATTCCCCCCCAGCCCCTGCCAAATCTTATGTCCTCACATTTCAAAACCAATCATATTTTCCCAACCGTCCCCCAAAATCTTAACTGATTTCAACATTAACTCAAAGGTCCACAGCCTAATTAGACTTTAACTCAAAGTCTCATCTGAGACAAGGCAAGTCCCTTCCACCTATAAGCCTGTAAAACCAAAAGCAAGCTCGTTATTTCATAGACAAAATGGGGGTGTAGACATGGGGTAAATACAAGGTTTCCAAATGGGAGAAATTGGCCAAAACAAAGGGACTACAGGGTCCCTGCAAATCCAAAATCCAGCAGGGCAGTCAAACTTTAAAGCTCCAAATGATCTCCTTTGACTCCATGTCTCACATCCAGGTCATGCTGGCTGATGCAAGAGGTGGGTTCCCATGTTCTTGGGCAGCTCCACCCCTGTGACTTTGTAGGGTACAGCTTCTCTCCTGGCTGCTTTCATGGGCTGGCATTGAGTGTCTGTGGCTTTTCCAGGTGCACAGTGCAAGCTGTCAGTGGATTTACCATTCTGGGATCTGGAGGATGGTGGCAGCCCTCTTCTCACATCTCCACTAGGTGGTGCCCCAGTAGGGACCCTCTGTGGGGGCTCCAATCCCACATTTCCCTTCTGCATTGCCCTAGCAGAGGTTTTCCTTGAGAACCCTACCCTTGCAGCAAACTTCTGCCTGGGAATCCAGGTGTTTCCATGCATCTTCTGAAATCTAGGTGTACGTTCCCAAACTTCAATTCTTGACTTCTTTCCACCCACAAGCTCAACACCACATGGAAGCTGCCAAGGCTTGGGGCTTGCACCATCTGAAGCCATGGCCCAAGCTGTACCCCAAGACTTGGGAATTGCACCATCTGAAGCCATGGCCCGAGCTGTACCTTGGCCACTTTCAGCCATGGCTGGAGCAACTGGGACACAGGGTACCAAGTCCCTAGGCTGCACACAGCTCAAGGACTCTGGGCCTGGCCCACTAAACCACTTTTTCCTCCTAAGCCTTCAGGCCTGTGATGGGAGGGGCTGCCATGAAGACCTCTGACAGGGCTTGGAGACATTTTCTCCATTGTCTTGGGATTAACATTTGGCTCCTCAATACTTACGCAAATATCTGTAGCTGGCTTGAATTTCTCCTCAGAAAATAAGATTTTCTTTTCTATCACATTGTCAGGCTGCAAATTTTTCAATGTCCTGTTTCACTTTTCAAATGAATACTTTTAACAGCACCCAAGTCACCTCCTGAATGCTTTGTTGCTTAGAAATTTCTGCTGCCAGATACCCTAAATCATCTCTCTAGAGTTCAAAGTTCCACACATCTCTAGGGCAGAGGCAAAATGCCACCAGTCTCTTAGCTAAAACATAACAAAAGACACATTTGCTCCAGTTCCCAACAGGTTCCTCATCTCCATCTGAAACCACCTCAGCCTGGACCTTACTGTCCATATCAGCATTTTGGGCAAAACTATTCAACAAGTCTCTAGGAGGTTCCAAACTTTCCCACATTTTCCTATCTTTTGAGCCCTCCAAGTCGTTCCAACCTTTGCCTGTTACCCAGTTCCAAAATCACTTCCACATTTTCGAGTATCTTTTCAGAGTGCCCCACTCTACTGGTACCAGTGTACTGCATTAGTTCATTTTCATGCTGTTGATAAAGACATATCTGAGACTGTGCAATTTACAAAAGAAAGAGATTTAATTGGATTTACAGTTCCATGTGACTGGGGAAGCCTCACAATCATGGCAGAAGGCAAGGAGGAGCAAGTTCCATCTTACACGGAAGGCAGCAGGCAAAGAGAGAATAGGAAAGATGCAAAAGTGGAAACCCCTGATAAAACCATCAAATCTCAGGAGACTTATTTATTGTCACTAAAACAGTATAGGGGAGCCATCATCATGATTCAATTATCTCCGACTGGGCTTCTCCCATAACACATGGGAATTATGGGAATACAATTCAAGATAAGATTTGGGTGGCGACATAGAGCTAAACCATATTAGATAGGATTCTGAATTTCTTCTCTGTGTTATCTTGAATTTCTTTGAGTTTCCTTCACACAGCTATTTTGAATTCTGTCTGAAAGCTCACACATCTCTATTTCTGAATGATTGGTTCCTGGTGGCTTATTTAGTTCATTTGGTGAGGTCATGTTTTTCTGGATGGTGTTGATGCTAGTAAATGTTCTTCAGTGTCTAGGTATTGAAGAATTAGGTATTTATTTTAGTCTTCACTGTCTGGGCTTGTTTGTACCCAACCTTCTTGGGAAGGCTTTCCCGGAACGAAATGGGTGGTGTTGGGGGGGAAATGGGAATAGTTACTAGATACAAAAAGTAGTTATAAAGGATGAATAAGACCCACTATTGATAGCACAATAGCACACATTTAAAAATAACTTAAAGAGTATAATTGGATTGCTTGTAACTCAAAGGATAAATGCTTGAGTGATGGAGAACCCATTCCCTATGATGTGCTTATCTCACATTACAGGCTGTATCAAAACAATTTACATATTCCATAAATATATATACCTACTACGTACCCACAAACATTTTAAAAATTTAAAAAAATAAATAAAACAATGAGTAAAGAAAATGTGGTATATACACAGAGTGGAATGTTATTCAGCCCCAAAAGTTAAAATCGTATAATTTGCAGCAATATGGATGGAACTGGAGGCTGTTAGGTTGTGAAGAAAGCCAGACACAGAAAGATAAAGTATACAGTCCAATTGTTATTGAATGAAATGAAGCAAGAAGAGAAGTTTAGAGAAAAAAGAGTAAAAAAAAAAAAAAAAAATGAACAAAGCCTCCAAGAAATATGGGACTATGTGAAAAGACCAAATCAAATTATTCTCTTCTAGCCATTTTGAACTATATAGTCGATGTTGTAAACTATAGTCACCATACTGATCTATTAAATGTTATATCACATTTCCAATATCGGACAGTATACTTTCTCCCATTAATCATACTCTGTATTTTCCCCTCCCTTATTCCCTTTCTCTTCTCCAATAACAAACCTACTTTCTATTTTCATTAGATCCACTGTTTTAGCTCCCACATGTGAATGAGCACATGCAATATTTATTCATTCATTCATTGTTGGGCTCTTAGGTTGATATCACATTTTAGCCATTGTGAATAGTGCTACAATAAACATAGAAGGGCAGATATCTCTTTGGTATATTGATTTTCCTTTTCTCCCAGTAGTAAAAATGCTAGATCATACAGTAGTTCTCTTTTTAGTTTTTGGAGGAAACTGCTTAGAGTTTTCTATAGTGGCTGTACTCATTTACATTCTCGGCTGAGTATGGTGACTCGTGCCTGTAATTCCAGCACTTTGGGAGGCCAAGGCAGGCGGATAACCTGAGGTCAGCAGTTCGAGACCAGCCTGGCCAACACGATGAAACCCTGTCTCTACTAAAAATATGAGAATTAGCCAAGCATGGTGACGCATGCTTATATTCCCAGCCACTCAGGAGGCTGAGGCACAATAATTGCTTGAACCTGGGAGGTGGAGGTTACAGTGAGTTGAGATCGTGCCATGGCACTCCAGCCTGGGTGACAGAGCAAGACTCTGTCTCAGAAAAAAAAAAAAAAAAAAGATTTGCCTTTGCACCAAAACAGACAATGTGTTCACCTTTTGCCACATCCTCACCAGAACTGCATGCCAGTTATTGCATGCCTTTTTGATAAAAGCCATTTTAATCAGTGAGATGATACCTCATCATGGTTTTCATTTGCATTTCTCTGATGATTAGTGATGTTGAGCATTTTTTCCTTTAACTGTTGGTCATTTGTATGTTTTCTTTCAAGAGATATCCATTGTGTTAGTTAATACTGAGTGTCAACTTGATTGGATTGAAGGATGCAAACTACTGTTCGTGGGTGTGTCTGTGAGGGTGTTGCCAAAGGAGATTAACATTTGAGTCAGTGGACTGGAAGAGGCAGACCGACCCTCAATCTGGGTGGGCACCATACAGTCAGGTGCCAATGCAACTAGGATAAAAGCAGGCAGAGGAACATGGAAGGACTAGACTGGCTGAGTCTTCCAGGTGTCATCTTTCTCCTGTGCTGAATGCTTCCTGCCCTCAAACATTGAACTCCAAATTTTTCAGCTATTGGACTCTTAGACCTACACCAGTGGCTTGCCAGGGAATCTCAGGCCTTTGGCCACAGACTGAAGGCTGCACTGCAAGCTTTCATACTTTTGAGGTTTGGGATTCAGACTGGCTTTCTTGCTCCTCAGCTTGCAGATGGCCTATTGTGGGACTTCACCTTGTGATTGTGTGAGTCAATACTCCTTAATAAACTCCCTTTCATATATACATCTATCCTGTTAGTCTTGTCCCTCTAGATAACCCTGACTAATACATCTGTTCAGACATTTTGCCCGTTTTTAATAGAATAATTGTTTTTTTGCTATTGAGTTGTTTGAGTTCCTTATATATTCTGATTACTAATCCCTTATCAGATGGATAGTTTGTAAATATTTTCTTCCACTTTGCAGGTTGTCTTTTCACTTTGTTCACTGTATCCTTTGCTGAACAGAAGCTTTTCAAATTGATGTAATCTCATGTGTCCATTTTTGCTTTGTTTACCCTTGTTTTTCAGGTCTCACACAAAATATTTTGTCCAGGCTAATGCCCTAGAGCATTGTTTCAATGTTTTCTGATAGTAGTTTCAGAGTTTCCTGTTTTAGATTGAAGTCTTTAATCCATTTTTATTTGATTTTGGCGTACAGTGAGAGATAGGGATCTAGTTTCATTTTTCTGCATATGGTTAACCAGTTTTCCCAACACCATTTATTGAAGAGACTGTCCTTTCCTCATTGTATGTTTTGGTGCCTTTGTTAAAAATGAATTGGCTGTAAATGCATGGATTTATATTTAACTTCTCTATTCTGTCCAGTTGGTCTATGTCAAGAGTGTGATGTATCCTGCTTTGAATATTTGGGGACAGAATTTTTGTTTGCTCAGAATTGCTTTGAATATTTGGGGACATTTGTGGGTCCATATAAATTTTAGGATTATTTATTTTATTTATGTGAAAAATGACATTGTTATTATATTGAGATTGCATTGAATCTGCACGTTGCTTTGGGCAGAATTCTCATTTAACAACATTAATTTTTGATACATGAGCATAAAATACCTTTCCATTTCTTTGTGTCCTCTTCAATTTCTTTTTTTTTTTTTTTTTTTTTTTTTTTGAGACGGAGTCTCGCTCTGTCGCCCAGCGCCCGGGCTGGAGTGCAGTGGCCGGATCTCAGCTCATTGCAAGCTCCGCCTCCCGGGTTCACACCATTCTCCTGCCTCAGCCTCCCGAATAGCTGGGACTACAGGCGCCCGCCACCTTGCCCGGCTAGTTTTTTTTGGGGTTTTTTTGTATTTTTTTAGTAGAGACGGGGTTTCACCGTGTTAGCCAGGATGGTCTCGATCTCCTGACCTCGTGATCCACCCGCCTCGGCCTCCCAGAGTGCTGGGATTACAGGCTTGAGCCACCGCGCCCGGCCCTCTTCAATTTCTTTCATCAGTGTTTTATACTTTACCTTTTATAGAGCTTTCTTCTTAGATTAATTTGATTTCTAGGTATTTTATATTCTTTGTAGCTATTATACATGGGATTCATATCTTCATTTTTTTCGGAGTATTAACTTTTCACAGATTTAAAAGCCACTGATTTTTGTAGGTTGATTTTGTATCCTGCAACTTTACTGAATTCCTTTATGGAATTAACTAACCTTTTATTGGTGGAGTCTTTATGTTTGTCTAAGTATAAAGTCAGGTCATCAGCAAATAAGGCTAATTTGAATTCTTCCTTACCAATTTGGATGTCCTTTATTTCCTTCTCTACTCTGATTTCTCTTCCAGTATTATGTTGAATAAAAGTGATGACAGTGGGTACTTTATCTTGTTCCATATCTTAAAGGAAAGGCTTTCAATTTTTCCCATTCAGTGTGATGTTAGCTATGGGTTTCTCATAGATGGCCTTTGTTAGTTTGAAGTATGTTCCTTCTTTATCTAGTTTGTTGAGAGTTTTAATCATAAAGTAATGTTAAATTTTATCAAATAATTTTTCAACATCTATTGAAATTATCATATGCTTTTTGTTCTTGGTTTTGTTAATGTAATGTGTCACATTTATTGATTTGCATATGTTGAACTATCATTGCATTCCTGGGATGAATCTCACTTGATTATGGCAAATGATCTTTTTAATGTGCTGTTGAATTCTTCTTGCTAGTATTTTGTTGAGGATTTTTGCATCTCTGTTCATCAGAGATATTCACCTGTAGTTTTCTTTCTTTTGATTATGTCCTTATCAGGGTAGTGGTGACCTCATAGAATGAGTCTGGAAGTATTCCCTCCTCTTAAATTTTTTTGAAGAGCTTGAAAAGTGGTATTAATTCTTCTTTAAATATTTGCTATAATTCTGCAGTGAAGCCATCTGGTTCTGGCATTTCCTTTGGTGGGAGATTTTTTTTTATGGCTTTGATCTCATTATTCATTATTGGTTTGTTGAGGTTTTTTATTTCTTCATTGTTCAATCTTGGTAGGTCATACGTGTCCAGGAATTTATCCATTTCTTCTGGGTTTTCCTATTTGTTGGCATGTAGTTATCCATAACAGTCTCTAGTGATGTTTTGTATCTCTGTGGTCTCTCTTACATCTCCATTTTTGTTTTTGATTTTGTTTATTTGGGTTTTCTGTCTTTTTTTCTTAGTCTAGCTAAAGGTTTGTCAATTTTGTTTATCGTTTCAGAAAATCAATTTTTTGTTTTTGTAACCTTCTGTATTTTTATTTCAGTTTTATTTATTTCTGCTCTGATATTTATTATTTTTTTCCTTCTACTAATTTTGGGTTTAGTTTGTTCATGCTTTTCTATTTACTTCAGGTCTATCATTGAATTATTTATTCAAAGTCTTTCTACTTTTCTGATGTAGGCATTTATTGCTATAAATGTTCCTCTCGGCACTGTTTTTGCCATATCCCATAAATCCTGTATGTTGTATTTTCCATTTTTGTTTGTTTTAAGAAATGTTTAAATTTCCCTTTTAATTTCTTAATTGACTCATCTGTTGTTCAGGAACATGTTTAATTTCCATGTGTTTGTGTATTTTCCAAAGTTCCTTTTGTTATTGATTTCTAGTTTTCTTCCATTGTAGTCAGAGAAGATAATCAATATGATTTCTGTATTTTTTAACGTGTACAGACTTGTTTTCTAACCATAACTATAACCTGTTTTGGAAAATGTTCCACGTGCTGATGAAAAGAATGTGTATTCTGCAGCAGTTGAGGGAAATGTTCTGTAAATGTCAGTTAGGCCTATTCAATCTAGTATATAGTTTAACTTCACAGTTTCTTTGTTGATTTTCTGTCTGGATGCTCTGTGCATTACTGAGAATGAGGTGTTAAAGTTCCCTACTATTATTGTATTGCAGTCTATCTCTCTCTTTATATCTATTAATATTTGCTTTATATACTTGAGAGCTTTGGTGTTGCTGCCTAGATATTTATAATTGTTATAAATATAAATGGACTCCTTTATTATTATATAGTATTCTCCTTTGTCTCTTTACAGTTTTTACTTATAGTGCCTTCTATTTAAGTATAACTACTCCTGCTCGTTCTTGGTTTTCGGTCACATGGAATATGTTTTCTTACCTCTTCACTTTCAGCCTATGTGTATCCTTTCCTTACAGGTGAAGTGGGTTTCTTGCAGGCATCATGTAGTTAGGTCTTCTTTCTTTATCCATTCAGCCACTCTATGCCTTTTCATTGGAGAATTGAGTCCAAATTTACATTCAGCATTATTACTGATGAGTAATACTTATTGATGAGTAATTAACTCCTCTTTTCCCTTCCTACTTTGTTATCGTCTTCCTCTGTGGTTAAGGGATTTTCTCTAGTGGTATGTTTTAATTTGTTGTTGTTTATGTTTAGCAAAGCTATCATAGCTCTATTGTGATTACCATGAGGCTGACAAAAGACAACTTATAAACATAACAAGTTGTTTTAAAGGGATGACAACTTATCTTAAATCACAAAGAAAAGACTAGAAACAAAGAAAGAACGTAAAAAAGAAACCCTCTACATTTTAACTCCGTTTCCCCCACATTTTGACTTTATGTTGTCTCAATTTACATATTTTATATGTCTTTTCTCTTAACAGGTTGCTATAGGTATTATTGGTTTTGATAGACTTATCTACTGGTCTTCATACTAGAATTATGAGAAGATTGCACACCGTAATTACGGTATTAGAGTATCCTAGATTATCCATGTATTTAATTTTACCAGTGGTTTTTATACCTTTAGATGTTTACTTATTGCATGTTAGAGGTTTTTTTATTCTTTCAATGGAAGATTTCATTTTAGCCTTTCTTATAAGATGGTGAATTATCTCTGCTTTTGTCTGTCTGGGAAAGACTATCTATCCTTCATATTTGAAAGATAATTTTGCTGTATTCATGAATGGAAGAGTTTTTTTTTTTGTTTTTTTTTTTTCATACTTTGAAAATCTCATCTCACTCTCTCCTGGCTTGTATGGTTTCCATTTAGAAGTATGTTCCTAGAGAAATTGGATGTCCTTTAAATGTTATTTCCTTCTTTTCTCTTTTTGCTTTCAGAATCCTCTCTTTGTCCTTGACCTTTGAGAGTTCAATTATTACGTGCCTGGGGGTAGTCTTATTTGAGTTACATGTTTCTTGTGTTCTCTAACGTTCCTGTACTTGCATGTTTATCTCTGTCTCAAATTTTGGGAAAGTTTCTGTTGTTATTTCTTTGAATAAACTTTCTACCTTCTGCTCTTGCTCAACTCCCTCTTGAGAACAAATATTCCCTAAGTGTGGTCTTTTCAGGCAATTTTCTTTACCTTATAGGTAATCTTGATTCCTTTCCATTCTTTCTTCATTTTTCTCCTTTGTGTATTTTCAGATAGACTGTTTTTGAGCTTACTGCTTCTTTCCTCTGTTTGATTCATTCTGCTGTTGAGAGCCTCTAATAAAATTTTCAGATTATCAAGTGTATTTCTCAGTTATAAAATTATTTCAATCTCTTTAAATGTTTCTGATAAATTTCTGAATCAATTTTCTATGCTCTCTTAGGAATCAATGAACTTCCTTAAGAGTGCTATTTTGAATTATTGTTCAGGCACTTCACATAGGGTTGATCACAGGTTCCTTGCTTGTCTGTTTGAGGAGGTCATGGTTCCCTTGTGGACCTGTGGTTGTGCCTTGTGGATGTATGTCTGTGTTTTTGCACTGAAGAATTCGTTAGTTATTCCAGTCTTTTCTGCTTGTCTTGTTTCGGTCTTTATTGGATACGTTTGCTTAGAGATTCTTTGTAATTAATCTGTTGATTTTTTTTATGTATTTATTTTTATTTTTTTTATTTTTTTTGAGACGGAGTCTCGCTCTGTCACCCAGGCTGCAGTGCAATGGCCGAATCTCGGCTCACTGCAAGCTCCGCCTCCCAGGTTCACACCATTCTCCTGCCTCAGCCTCCCGAGTAGCTGGGACCAGAGGCACACACCACCACGCCCGGCTAACTTTGTATTTTTAGTAGAGACGGGGTTTCACCGTGTTAGCCAGGATGGTCTCGATCTCCTGACCTCATGATCCGCCTGTCTTGGCCTCCCAAAGTGCTGGGATTACAGGCGTGAGCCACCGCGCCCGGCCAATTTTTGTTTTTTGTTTTTTTTTTTACTCTAGGTCACTGCCTCCTTTTTGGCAGTAGATGGTGCCTTAAGCTCAGGTTTGCCTATTTCTAGTAAACAGACTGCCGCCTGTTTGGAGTAAGAGAGGTGCCAAAGAGGGTATTCCAGTAGTGTGAAAGTCTGGCTAGATGTTGGCGCCCAGGGGACCAGTGGAACAAACCTTTTTCAGCATGGTGCTGCTCATCAGCCACTCTGATTTGGCACTGCCTTTGGCCAAGTTACATAACAGTTTTCAGGGCTGGGGATGGTAGTCCCACCCACCCCCTCTGTCTGTGGCTGTCCTCAGAAATATTTCTTTCTTTTGACACTTCCAGTGCTTCCCCTGGCTAGAAGCGGGGACAGATTTCCTGCTGGGAAATAAGAGTGCAGAAGCTTGTTGTTTAACTCTTTTGGCGGTGTAGAAAATGTGAAAGGGTTTTCCATGTGTTTGGTGCTTGGCAACTGGGGGAAGGGGCACTGCAAATATAAAAGTCAGATTCTCTTACCATCCGCTCGGAGTTTTTTCACTTTTCTTTGGCTCCAAATACTGTCTCATCCTCATATTTGTTTCCTAGGATTTTCCTAGTGATACTCTCAGTGCTGTATGTTTGATTTTGGTTTTCTTTGTGGGAGTAATGGAGACAGCTAGCTTCTATGCTACCATTTTGAAAGCAGAGGTTCCACCTCAAGCATCTTTTCAGGTGATTATTGGTCATGCATAAAGCTTTCTGCAGAAATTCTATTCAGATATTTTGTCCATCTTTAAATTAGGTTCTTTCTTATTATTGAGTTAAAAATGGATACAAGTTCCTTATGAGAGATATGATTTATAAATATTTCCCTCCATTCTTTGGATGGACATTTCACTTTCTTTTTTTGTTTGTTTTTGTTTTTTGAGACAGGGTCTCACTCTGTCACAAAGACTGGAATGCAGTGGCACAATCATGGTTCACTGCAGCTTCAACCTCCTGGACTCAAGCAATCCTCTTGCTTCAGCCTCCCAAGCAGCTGGGAGCACAAGTGTATGCCCACCACCTCTGGCTAATTTTTTTATTCTTAGTAGAGGTAAGGTATCACTATGTAGCCTACACCTGCCTTGAACTCCTGGGCTCAAGCGATCCTCCTACCTTGGCCTCCCAAAGTGCTGGGATTACAGGTGTGAGTCACTATTCCTGGCCTTATTTAACTTTCTTGATGATGTCCTACAAAGCACAAAGTTTTTAACTTCGATGAAATCCAACTTATCTATTTTTTTCTTTTGTTGCTTATTTTTTTGGTGTCATATCCAATAATTCTTTGTCAAATCAAAGATTGTGAAGATTTACCCTTATGTTTTCTTCTAAGAGTTTTATAGTTTTAGCTCTTTTAAGTCTTTGATTCATTTTAAATTGATATTTGTATGTGGTGTGAGGTAAGGGTCCAACTTTATTCTTCTGTGTGTTACTATCCAGTTGTTACAAAACCATCTGTTGTAAAGATCAATACTTCCCAATTGGATAATCTTGGTACACTTGCTGAAAATCAGTTGTCCAGAGATTTGAGTTTATTCCTGAAATCTTCTTTCTAATTTATTGATCTCTATGGCTAACCTGTGTGCCAGAACCACACTATCATCATTACTATTGCTTTGTAGTAAGTTTTGAAGTCAGAAAGTATGAATCCTTCTACTCTGTTCTTCTTTTTCAAGATTGTTTCGTGTATCTCATTTTGACACAATGATTGGTCATTGCTTAAAACCAAAGCATTATAACTCTGAGATGAGAATTCCTGTGTGGCACAAGCTCCCACATGTGATGAGTAGATGCGATGTTGTATATGCATATGTGTATATACATAACATAATCATGGGAGTGACATTCCATCACCTTTGCCATATTCTGTTGGATAGAAGCAAGTAACAGGTCTCTCCCACAGTCAAGGGGAGCAGGTTATCCAGGGCATGAGCATAGGAACTTACCTAGGGTTTGTCTGCTACATACCAGTGTGTTTTCTGACATCTATCTAAATATAAAAAGTAACAACTTGCCCTTTTCCAAATTATCCTTCCATTAACATCTTTGATAATTTCAGTAAATACCTAGTAAAATTAACTAAAATCAGGTGAGTAATAAGTGTAGCTCAAAAATTTCATTCTGAAAAAGCACTCACAAAAATAAATATAAATATTTGTGCATGGAAGCACATACATATACAAACACATGCCAAATGTATTATACCACCAGCACTATGAATGATTATGATCCAAACAGTTTCAAAAACACAATTCATCCTTATACTGAGAAAATGGATTAAAGGAAGAAAATCATCTAGATGATTTATTCCATAATTTTTCCAAGTCTTCTACCAGTTTCCTAGTCTTTTACCAATTTCCCTATTTTTATCGGTCACAATTCTTTTTGCTGAATTATCTAGCTATCAGGCCATGACGGTTAATTATGTGTCAACTAAACTAAGTTAAGGGATGCTTAGATGGCTATTAAATGTTATTTCTGGTAGTGTCTATGAGGGTGTTTCAGGAAGAGTTTAGAATTTGAATTAGTACACTGAGTAAAAAAGACCCACCCTCACTAGCATGGGTGGGCATTATGCAATTTGTTGAGGGCCCAAATAGGAAAAAAAGTCAGAGGATAGGTAAATTCTCTCTCCCTTTTTGAGCTAAGACATCCATATTCTCCTGTCCTTGAACACTGGAGCTCCTGGATATCCAGAATTTGCACTCTAGGACTTACAACCAGCAAGCTGCCTGGTTCTCAGGGGGGCTTTGGACTTGGGCTGAATTACACTACCAACTTTCCTGGTTATTTAGCAGATTTAGGAGACTTCTCTGTCTCTATAATCATGTGAGCAAATTTCCATAATAAACCTCCTCATATGTATGTGTGTGTGTATATATATATGTGTGTGTGTGTGTGTGTGTGTGTGTGTTCTGTTTCTCTGTAGAACCCCAATATGCCAGGTCAAGTGTACATTTCACCTTGTCTTATCAAACTACTTTCCTAGTATTTTTATAGTTTCAGATCTTACATTTAAGTCTGTAATTCATCTTGAATTGATTTTTGTATATGATGAGAGAGAGCTGGTCCAGTTTCATTATATTGTGTATGGCAATCAAATTTTCCCAGCACCATTTATTGCAAAGGGTACCCTTTCCCCAGTGTAGTATGTTTTTGTCAGTTTTGTGAAAGATCCATTGGCTAGATATGTGGCTTTGTTTCTGGTTTCTCTATTCTGTTCTCTTGATCTATGTGTCTATTTTTATGTCAGTACCATACTGCCTTGTACCGTACTGTCAGTACCATATTATAGCCTTGTGGTATAATTTGAAGTCAGGTAATGTGATGCCTCAAGCTTTGTGCTTTTTGCTTAGGATTGCTTTGGCTATTTGGGTTGTTTTTTGTTTCACATGAATTTTAAGATACTTTTCTAAGTTTATGAAAAATGCCATTGGTATTTTGATAGAGATTGCATTGAATCTGTAGACTGCTTTGGGCAGTATGGTCATTTTAATGACATTAATTCTTCTGGTCCATAAGCATGGAAGATTCTTTCATTTGTCTGTGTCACCTACAATTTCTTTCATTAGTGCTTTGTAGTTTTCTTTGTAGAGAGCTTTAAAACCCATGATTATATTTTTTCCTAGGTAATTTTTTACAGTTATTGTAAAGGAGACTGACTTCTTGATGTGTTTCTCTGTGTGATCATTTTTCATGTACAGAAATGTGTATTCATTAACACTTGATTGGATAAAGAAAATATGGTGTGTACATATACATACACACATATACAACATAAAATACTATTCAGCCATAAAACATAATGAAATTCTGTCTTGTGGCAACGTGGATGGAACTGGAGACCATTATCTTAAGTTAAACAGCTCAGAAACAGAAAGTCAGATATCACATGTTCTCACTTATAAGTGGAAGCTAAATAAAGTGGCCACATGGACATAGAGTGTGAAAAGATAGACACTGGAGCCTTGGAAGGGTGAGAAGAGTGAGGGGGAGTAAGGGATGATAAGTTACTAAATAGGTACAACATACATTATTTGGGTAATGGATATACGAAAACCCCAGGCTTCATCACTATGCAATGTATCCATGTAACAAAACTGCACTTTTACCCCTTACATTTGTACAAATTTTTTAAAACTATGTTTATTTGTCAGTGTAGATGCCACACCTGCGTCCCATATGTGGGCTGCCCGAATTGTGCAATAGGGAAATTGTACTTTACATTAAAAATGTAACTGAAAATTGTTTCTGTGGTAAGCACCACAGCTCCACATGTTTTGCACCCGCTTCTCTGTTGGGTGGTGTGTTCTTGTACTTTTTCCCTTTACTAAAATGGCAGAAACATCTGTGTCTCCCCCGTCAATCAGTACAATCCTTTATGGGTCCCAGATTTACAAATAGTATCAGTTACATGCAGTAAACCTTATTCTTGGTCTTATTAATTACTTTCCATCAACTTATCCCTCAGGCATTTTGGTTACAAAAGCATGCTGACAATCAACAGTAATGGTTTTAAGTTAGTTATTTGATAAGTAGGTCTTTTGCAAAGAGTTTCTGGTTAATTATTTAAAGAATCTGTGCCCCTGGAGGCTTTGCTTATTTTTCTGTGTTAAGTCATATTCACTCACCCATCACTGATTCTAGGCTATTCTCTCTTTTCTGTCTCTCTCTCTCTACAGAAATTTTAGGAGTCTAAGATCCAGGGATTCTTAGGTGCATTACGGTTTTCTAAACTTTTATATGACAAATTCACTCCAAGTCTTAGATCAGCCTCTGATCTTAAAGACTCATGTTATTCTGTGTACATTTCTCTGACACTGTATTTAAAAAAAGGGCATAGAATATATTTTCACAGTTCTCTTATCTTGGATGTATTCTCCCTCCATCTCAGTTTTGGGGGAAGATGATGATTAATGAATCACTAAAATGCATATGACCAGAAGTTCACAAGGGGAAAGGGTATATTGGGAAACCTTCTATTCAAAGATTGTGGGCAAATGATGTGTGAAATTGTTGACAAATTGCCTTCATTAAGTTTTGGAAGTGGACTTTTTTTTCACGTATTTGGCTTCTTTTCAAATATAACTGTGCAGATTTTTGAGACATTGACTGTTGAGTAGCAATCTGTGATAATATTTGTCCTTGAAAGCCTTTATTCTTGGAAAAAATGTGGTAGCAAGTTTAAAGTAGGGATCTCCTTGATAGTATTTACATGAGCAATACTCATTCCTGAACAAAACATAGATTAAAATCGTGCCTTATTATCTCCCAGATGCAAAGGGAAGAGGGATGAAATATAAAGATTTTCTATAAATCATTGACCCCTCAATAACAAAGTCCTTTCAACCAGGGGTTCCAGAATGACCTTTAAAATGATAATACATTCCAGTATAGCTGTCTCTTTTCAGTGAAGTGTTGTGCAGTGTAGTGGACAAGACCATAGTCTGTAGTCTGGCTACTGGAGGCTCAAAGCCCAGCTCTTCTACTAACCAGGGGTGTGACCTCAGGCAAATAGCTTAATTTCTGTGTCTCTCTGTCCTCATCTGTAATTGAGAATAATAATCTTTACTTAATAGGATTGTGCTGATAATTAAAATTTAACATAAGAATATGTATAAAATACTTAGCCCTTATCCATAATAGTACACAATAGACTATCAAAAAATGGCTACGTGTACTATTATACATTGGAGAATCAGCAGAAACTTTGGTCTAAAGTTTAAATTTCAAAACTGAACATTACACAGATTTTGGTAAACTTTTATATTTATCACTTAGAGCATTATTTGAATACTTTACTTTTGGTTCCTATATGACCTGTCTATATTTAAGCATTTTTCTCCTTTGGGGATCATTTCAGCATAGGATAGATAATTATGATAACATATTTATGCAATGATTCCTATTTCTTAAGGGCTTTCCTACACATGTTCTCTTTTCTTCCTCACACAACTCTGTAGTGTGTAAAAAGCCAGGCAGGTAATTACCACTCCATGATAGGCTTTGAATAAATGAATAGATCCTTGTTTCCCAGATAAGGAAACCAAATGACAGATGTAAAGGATCTTGGCCAAAGACACATCCAGCAAATGTCTAAAAGTATTTAAACATCCATACAAGCAAACTTGTGTAGGCTCTATAGTAAATAGGTTTGGAATGGGAGCATTCCCTGACCTCCCTTGTAGGACGTGTGACAGGGTGTGGCTCATCTCTTGGGCCACTGCAGCTGCTCAAACCTCTTATGGAAGGGACAGCACACAGATGGGCAGGTGCAGGAGCCAGGACGAGTGCTTTTGGTCTCTGGCCCCATGGTGGCATCTAGGGGTGGGTGCCTGTGGCTGCCAAATCCCCAGTGGGCATGCTGCAGTGCCATCTGCAGATGGCTTTAGTGTTAAAAAAGCTCAGTGCCCTCTTGGTACTCCAGTTCTTGTCCAATGTCCAGGAAGAATCAGGTCACACATGGACTTGAAGGATGATGGAGGTGGCTCTCAGTGGGATGGATGGGGAGCTGGTAAGGGGATGGAGTGGGAAGATGATCTTTCCCTGGAGCTCGACTATCCCACAGCTGATCTCTTCTCCTACCATCCCAAGCTGAACTCCTCTTGATATTCAAATGCTCTTTCTCTTCTCTCCTTCTCTGCTGTACCACTCTTCTGCTCCTCTGCTCTGCTCATCTGCTCTTGGAGTCTGGGGTTTGGGGCTTATATGGGTACAGGATAGTGGGGGCATGGTGGACCAAAAGGCAAAATTTTGGCACAAAAACAGTAAGGCCTGTTCCCATTTAGGGCTGCGAGTTTCCAGGCTTGGGGATAGGACATTTGCCTGGGAACTGCCCTCTTTTCCCAGTTATTTCCCTATCTCCTGTTTGTATCAGTTTCATTGAACAGAGCATATGCTTCCTTATAGTTCACAATCTGAAAAACATAAAACTTTGACTCAGATCTTCAAAGGATCTGGTATCATTTTCCAAAATTAGCTGCATTTTCCAGCCATCAATTTTGCAGATGAACACCCTGTAATCTGAGATGTGGGCCTAAACAGACTGAATCCATAAGTGAAACGTCTATTTGTTTTCAATCCATGGTTAGGAAGAGTTCTGTGGTAAATTCCTGCTCATTTCTCACTGTTGTAGTCTATGCATAGTTCTCCTCTTCTTTTGTGTGGATATCTTGTTTATTGAGTAAGTGTCTTACCTTGGAGCTTATGTTTCAAGATTGAATTTATGCAAGGCATGGTGGCTCACGCTTATAATCACAGCCTTTTGGGAAGTTGAGGCAGGGTGGATCACTTGAGGCCAGGAGTTCAAGACCTGCCATGGCAAAACTCCGTCGCTACTAAAATTATAAAAATTAGCCAGGTGTAGGTGGCACGCACCTGTGGTTCCAGCTACTCAGGAGGCTGAGGCAGGAGAATCGCTTGAACCTAGGAGGCAGAGGTTGCAGTGAGTCAAGATCACACCATTGCACTCCAGCTTGGGCAACAGAGCAAGAATTTTTCCCAAAAAAAAAAAAAAAAAGATTGAATTTAGAGTTGTAACTCTCCTGTTTGACTCCTGGTATGTTCTTCAGTGATCAGACTGCTGCATTTCGGTAAAAGGAGCAGCAGCAATGGTCAGGAGGTAACACCCAGCTTCACGAGTCACTATTAGACTAACTAAAGTGTCACATGGCAATAGTGACAACATCAAATGTTTTCGAAATCCACAGATTTGAATGTCATAACGGGCTGAAACATTCAGATCCATATGATCCCTTGGCTGGAGAGTGCAGGTCAAGAAGAAACTCGTAAGATGCAAACTTACAGGGAGCGTGTTTTTACACTGGGCTACCACCTGGAGGATTTGAGGGTATCCGTTTGGAAGGAAGGTATAACTGCGGTGTTTTATGAGGGTCATTCATTTCCAAGCAGTCTAGAAGAGAAGCAGCTCTTCTCTAGTGATGGTTAGACGTAGAAGCAGAGGATCTCAAAGTGCCTAATTCTTAATCCATCATCTAGGGAAGCTGGATATGAGGAGAGTCAATTCTACGGACCTGCTGCCTCATGATACTCCTAGAAGACTCATGTCTGGGTGATTTACAAGGTAAATTAGGGAAGAGAAATCACCAGTTGTCACTATAGTTATATCAAGTTATATACGTGTAATCAGCATCCTACCATTGGCTGCCTAGCTGTTAACTACTTTACAAATACTTGAATAGCCCTGCTGTTAACTGTAAGTTATGTATGTGTAATCAGCATGCTTCCACTGACTGCCTAGCTGTTTGTTAACCGTGCAAATCCTAGGACTAGTAGCCCTACTATTAACTACTTTACTTAATTTGGAAAAGTCACTCCATGGCCCTCAGTTTTCTTCTCTGTAATCTAGTAGTAAGAACAGTTCGGTTCCTCTTAGTGTATACATTCTGTGAACATTTACCACCCTTCTTTTCTTCCACAAATCCCTATCAGGATGAGTGGCAATTCTGTATATTTCGTATTCAATTCTTCTTTTAAGTTGGACATTCATGTTTACTATTTTTCTCTGATGGCAAAGACCTTCATGCACTGGGGCTAGTGAGAAACACCAAAGCATCTGCCTCACCTAGGGGCAGCACTGTATATTAAACTGAAAGCAGTTTGTGGGCAACTTCCAGCGTTAGAAGTTAAATGTAATGACCGGGTGCGGTGGCTCATGCCTGTAATCCCAGTACTTTGGGAGGCCGAGGCAGGCAGATCACTTGAGGTCAGAGGCAGACAGATCACTTGAGGTCAGGAGTTCAAGACCAGTCTGGCCAACACGGTGAAACCCCGTCTCCACTAAAAATGCAAAAATTAGCTGGGTGAGGTGGCACACACCTGTAATTAGAGCTACTGGGGAGGATGAGGCACGAGAATCACTTGAACCTGGGAGGCAGAGGTTATAGTGAGCCAAGATTGTGTCACTGCACTCAAGCCTGGGCAACAGAGCGAGGCTTCGTCTCAAAAAGTAAGAAAAGAAGTTAAATGTAATGGCAGCCTCCCCATCTCCAGGTTACTCAACTGGCTTTCATTTAGAAACAATGAAGTTTCTTTTAAATATAGAATGTCCATAAGGTTAAGCGTTATTGGTGATTCTTGGTGTGTGGATTTTCTGAAGTTTTAGAACCAAAGTTGATGAACTGTACAATTTTCTTGACATCACCTTTAACTGGTCCTGGGAATGTTGCAATAAAGTAAAAAAGGAAATAGAGAAGTAATCTTCTAGCCAACACATAAAGGTTATTATGCACAAGAGGTTGACTAGTTATTCTGAGCAGACAGAATAACAAAATGTGATTCAAATCCCTTGTGAACTATATATTATGAGAAAGGATCTACTGGAGTTGTGGGATCCTCTATCTTTCCTGACGAGCTTTTACATTAGAATAAATAACCATCTGCCCAGAAGAGAATCATCTCATGTGATTTCTGCAGATAAAAGATAGATTGGAATAAAATGGATCAAAAAATCTTTTCATTTTTCTCTTTTCTGCTGTACACGTCTACTGCTTTGTGACTTAAGCTAAGTCTAGGTGACTCTGAAACTACTGTCAATTTCAAAATAAAATAAACAACCTAGCCAGGCACGGTGGCTGATGCTTGTAATCCCAGCCCTTTAAGAGGCTGAGGCGGGTGGATTGCTTGAGGTCAGGAGTTCGAGACCAGCCTGGCCAACATGGTGAAACCCCATCTCTACTAAAAATACAAAAATTAGCTGGGCATGGTGGCGCACTCCTGTATTCCCAGCTACTTAGGAGGCAGAGAGAGGAGAATTGCTTGAACCCAGGAGGTGGAGGTTGCAGTGAGCAGACAATGCGCCACTGTACTCCAGCCTGGGGAACAGAGCTAGACTCAGTTTCAAAAAATAAACAAATAAAATAAAATGAACAACCAGTCAATTCAGGAACAAAATCAGTGTAAGTCTTGAATGGCACTACTCATTATTTGAACAACTTCAATCATTATAAAGAAAATACAGCTTTATTTTGACCCTAAAATAACCACTATCCTGGTATTAATTTTCAATTCTACTTCAAACTGTGTAACTATATTTGTGGCTTTTTTTTTTTTTCAGGATCAGATTTCTCTTTTTAACTCCCATTATTCTGCACAAATAATTTTTCTTGAGTTGCTGGACACCTTGTGCTTCCTAAAAGATTTGGTCTTCCTGATTCCTAGGTGGACCTCCAGCTAGAAGGTGACAGCATGGCCCAGTCAACCTCAGTGAAGTTTCAGAACTATCTCAAACTCTAATGACTTTGTGAGCACTTTCATTTTTCTGAAACTGTTCCACTGTTTTGTTCTCTTGAGATAAATCATAGTACCTAAGAACAAAATGTATGCCCAGCAAGGTATGATCTGCTTCGCAAATTGCATCCCTGCCCTTCTTGTCCTTCAAAGTGTAAGGATCAATAGCTGAGAAGGAATTGGAACAAAGACAAACTTGTATATCAGTGCAATTAAAGCATTTTCCCTGATTTCTGCATGGGATTGATTATTTCTCCAAATAGTACAAAGCATCTGCTCATGCCCGAAAATTCTCATTGATTTCTAGATTGCCTGTCTGGTTATGTAATACTTATACTGACTACACCAGGCTACTTTCCAGTTTACTTCCAGATACAATTTTAGGGCTGATATTAATCTGTAACAGCACATGGGATTCGGATTTTGGCAATCCCAAAGACAGCCTCTCTCTCTCTCCCTCCACAACATCTTGATGGTTGATGTAAGCCAAAGGATACTGAATCATACCTCCTGCAAGCTGGCAATTCCTAACTGATTAACTTCAACCCTGGAATTGGCTTCTACTCATTGGTTTGATGAAGCCAATATTTGCTCTCCTTAAGGTCATGATTCTGAGCACACTGAGATCATTAAGGGGAGGCAGGGAGTGAGATATTTTCTGTACATGACCAGTAATGAGTCTGTACTACAAAAACTTTTATTTTAACATTGTGAAGAAAATAATTTTTAAGGTCAAACCAATAAACCAATTGGCAATACAGTTTTATTCAGTCCTTAAATGAAGAAAAGAATAATAGATATTTTTAGAATTTCTTTCAATATTAAACAGTGACTGTAGTGTCATGAAAGCATATGATAGAAATACAATTAATACTGACTAGGTGTGCTTTTCTTTGGTTCTTCAAGTCAGACAAAAATAACATTTTCTTTTTGATTAAATAATTTACATAATAAGAAATACTTCTGTAAAATTTGAAACTATTTTTTTAAATGGATTCTATATAACCAAAATGCTTTTTCTGTTTGGGGCTCATTTAAAATATTTAAAATAGCTAAAATTAGTTTCAGCCCTGTATGACTTTAATACAAATCAAGTGTTTTAAAATATTTATGATAAAGAAAATGATTCCATCTGGGCAGGGAATTTATTACTGGAATATTATACCAATTTGAATTGAAGCCACTATGAGATTAATTTCTATTCTGCTGTTGGAATATAAATGTGTTCTGACAGCTGCTTTCTATAACCAAAGTATACTTATCTGCATGCAGAATTTTCTACTCAATGAGCCCATATATGACTCAGGAACTTTGAATGGTTTCAGCAACAAACAAAGATAGATTATCAATGCAAATGCCAACCAGTGATTTACTATAAATAACAAAATATTGGCAAGTGCCTGTTTTGAAATCAACACTGGTTATTTAGAGCTTTCAGAGAGACAATCTTACATTTCAGAAGAACTTGCTGATGTTAAAAAAAAGTAAAGAATTGTACAAAGGGAGAAGACGGCCTTGATCAAACACATGTTTTTCAGATTTATTAGCGATTAACATGTCAGGTACTCTCTTTTGGATGACATTCCCTTACATCATGGCTAGAAGCTGACAAGATGAACACTGTTACAGTAATAACATGTCATGAAGGATGTAGAATAATGTAGACATTTAGGTCGTATGATCGAAGTCTGAGTAGATACAGTGATCTGCTATAATTTAGGCATTGATGATTAAAGAGAATGATTTCCAAGTAAGAAGCTAAATTTGTCACGCTTTCTTCAGGAAGGGGCCCATGTAATTGAGAGGCAATAGATTCAAGCGAAAGGTGTGGAAGTCAGCACAGCTTTAAGATAATGAAAAGAACCAACTACCCTTTAGAATAGAATAAAGATGAACACTGGTAAAATCAATACTAATTAAGAATAAAAATGAGTCACAAACAAAATGGTACTAAATCAAACTCACTTTAGGTCTCAAAAATCACAGTTATTTATTTTTCTCTCTTAAGGATTTTACAATTAGCCGAATGTTCCTTTGGCTGGCCTTCTCTAAGTAGATCAGTCACTGACAGAGGCACCTAAGGCAGTATTGGAGACAGGACACCCTCAGGAAAGGCAGAGTCTAAATGTTAATATCGCTCCACTAATGAAGATCTTCTCTGGGCCAAAGGAAAAGTTCTACAAAGAAAGGAAGAGGAAGAAGCGTGCAAGGCAGGAAAGAAATGAAGGAGATCCTCTGTGTGTATTCAGGTTGCATAAAAATTTAAGCTCAATTGATTGTCTCTATTCACTGAAAACTACCAAGCCATTCTCAGACAAGGATAACGATTAACTACTGTAAATATTTATAGTGCAAGTGGGCATTGAAAACGGAGAACACATGGATACAGAGAGGGGAACAACCCACACCGGGACCTGTCGGGAGGTGGGGGCAAGGAGAGGGAGAGCATTAGGACAAATACCTAATGCATGCAGTGCTTAAAACCTAGATAATGGGTTGATAGGTGTAGCAAGCCACCATGGCACATGTATACCTACATAACAAACCCGCACATTCTGCGCATGTATCCCCGAACATAAAGTAAAATAATTTTTTTTTTAAAGGCGAAAAACCTCTGCAACAAAAACTACAAAATACTAAAAAACAAAACAAAAGAAAACCTAGATGATGGGTTGATAAGTGCAGCAAACCACCGCGGCACATATATACCTACGTAACAAACCCGCACATTTTGCATATGTATCCCAGAACTCAAAGTAAAATAAAAATTAAAAAAAAAAAATCCATAGTGCACATCGCTGTAGCAAAAGTACTGAATCTCTATTCTTCAATGGGGACAGAAGTAACTTTATAAACAGCCAAAGAAAATGCCATGAGTGGCCAATTAGAGTGAGAATTAGACGAAGGGGAAAGAGAACAATAATAATAGCAGGTTTTCTTACTTGAAGTCTAGGTTACTTGAGAATCACATTGAACTGTTATATTCCAGATACTGTCATTGTCCATGGTCTGTAGTTACCACATAAACTATGTTTGAGGCATTCTTGGGAGAGGAAAAGGAAGATACTGTATTATTCCACCATGTAGTCCTTGAAGTTCTGCCTGTACGAATGTGGAGATATGTATGAAGTTACAATCTGTATTATTCAGAGTTTTTTTCTTTTTCATAGAAAATCAGATGTTTTTGGGCTCTCTGCTGAGAGAATGGAGAAGGAAGAGTCATATTTAGTGCTGATTAATAGCTTTTATTCTTCCCCTCCCCATTTTCCTTCTCCCTCCTTTCAACTGTTAAGATATAATTTTGGGTAGATCAATGGTCTCATGTAATGCACAGCTCATGCAAGTAAGAATAACCATGGAGACTACATTCTGAAACGGCTGCTGCCCAGCTGTTATTTCCACTCTGGTCACCAGGACCTTAGTGAAACAATATTTTAGGGTTCACCAGAGTCAGCTATGTGCCATTACGGTGTTTCCTTAACTTCAGACTCCGTAAAGACAACGAAAAATATGAGGATGGATGGACATCCATGGTAGAATGAAAAATACATATAATTTACCAAATAGTTACTGTAAACACAATATTGAAACACATATGAGCTATATGTGTTTAAGCTATAAGCTTATCCAACTACAAATACCATGTGGTGTTCCATTAATTCTCACGTAGAGCTACAAGAGCCTGGGGTTGTATTCTAGCTATGTAATTACCACCTTTGGAGGCTATCTTTATTACTCACAATCTTATTACTATAAAGTTCCATTACTACACCCAATAGTGTTTGATAAAAAATACCTTGACCCTTCTGCAACCACATGGATTTCTTGGAAATGTTTTTAATTGATGCACAATGTCTATCACATGTAAGAACTATACTGTGATTTCTTTAGCCATTTAATATGGTTTGGCTATGTCCCCATCCAAATCTCATCTTGAATTCCCATGTGTTGTGAAAGGAACCTGGTGGGAGGTAATAGAATCATTGGAGCAGGTCTTTCCTGTGTTGTTCTGATAGTGAATAAGTCTCATGAGATCTGACCGTTTTATGAGGGGGAGTTTCCCTACGCAAACTGTCTCTCCCTTTGCCTGCTGCCATCCACATAAAATGTGACTTGCTGCCCCATGCCTTCCACCATGATTGTGTGGCCTCCCCAGTCATGTGGAACTGTAAGTCCATTAAAACTCTTCCTCTTGTAAATTGCCCATTCTTGGGCATGTCTTTATTAGTAGCGTGAAAATGAATTAATACAGTAAATTGGTACCACTAGAGTGGGGCACTGCTCCAGACCCCAGATTGGTAGATGAATTGACAGCTTACACAGTGTACTTGGAAAAGCCACAGACACTCAACGCCAGCCCATTAAAGTAGTCAGGAGAGGGGCTATACCCTGCAAAGCCACAGGGTCAGAGCTGCCCAAGGCTTTGGGAGCCTACCTCTTGCCTCAGTATGCCTGAAAATGTGGAAGCAAATTTGGAACTGGGTAACAAGCAGAGATTGGAACAGTTTGGAGGGCTGAGAAGAAGACAGGAAAATGTGGGAAAGTTTGGAACTCCCTAGAGACTTGTTGAATGGCTTTGACTGAAATGCTGATAATAATATGGACAGTGAAATCCAGGTTGAGGTAGTCTCAGATGGAAATGAGGAACTTGTTTGACCTGGAGCAAAGGTGACTCTTGTTTTGTTTTAACAGAGACTGGCAGCATTTTACCCCTGTGAAGGGGTGGCCTGCCCCTCCACACCTGTGGGTATATCTTGTCAGGTGGGACGAGAGACTGAAAAAAGGAAAAAGACACAGAGACAAAGTACAGAGAAAGAACAGTGGGCCCAGGGGACCGGCACTCAGCATATGGAGGACCTGCACTGGCACCAGTCTCTGAGTTCCCTTGGTTTTTATTGACTACTATTTTCACTATCTCAGCAAGAGGAATGCAGTAGGAGAGCAGGGTGATAATAGGGAGAAGGTCAGCAAGAAAACATGTAAGCAAAGGAATCTGTGTCACAAATAAGTTCAAGAGGAGGTACTATGCCTGGATGTGCACATAGGCCAGATTTATGTTTCTCTCTGCCCAAACATCTCAGTGGAGTAAAGAATAATAAAGCAGCATTGCTGCCAACATGTCTCACCTCCCACCATAGGGTGTTTTTTCTCCTATCTCAAAATTGAACAAATGTACAATCGGGTTTCATACCAAGACATTCAGTTCCCAGGGGCAGGCAGGCAATAGTGGCCTTCCTCTATCTCAACTGCAAGAGGCTTTCCTCTTTTACTAATCCTCCTCAGCACAGACCCTTCATAGGTGTCGGGCTAGGGGATGGGCAGGTCTTTCCCATCCCACAAGGCCATATTTCAGACTATCACGTGGGGAGAAGCCTTGGACAATACCCGGCTTTCCAGGGCAGATGTCCCTGTGGCTTTCCACAGTGCATTGTGCGCCTGTTTATCAAGACTAGAGAATGGTGATGACTTTTACCAAGCATACTGCTTGTAAACATTTTGCTAACAAGGCACATCCTGCACAGCCCTAGATCCCTTAAACCTTGATTCCATACAACACATGTCTTTGTGAGCTCAAGGTTGGGGCAAAGAGGTTGGGGCAAAGTTACAGATTAACAGCATCTCAGGGCAAAGCAATTGTTCAGGGTACAGGTCAAAATGGAATTTCCTATGTCTTCCCTTTCTACACAGTAACAGTCTGATCTGTCTTTCTTTTCCCTACACCCCTGCCCTAGAGATTTGTCAAAATTTGAACTTGAGAGAGATAATTTAGGGTATCAGGCAGAAGAAATTTTTAAGCAGAAAAGCATTCAAGATGTGACTTGGGTGCTCTTAAAGACATTCAGTTTTAAAAGGGAAATAGAGCATAAAAGTTTGGAAAATTTGCAGCCTGACAACATGATAGAAAAGAAAATCCCATTTTCTCAGGAGAAATTCAAGCCAACTGCAGAAATTTTCGTAAGGAGGAACCAAATGTTAATCCCCCAAACAATGGAGAAAATGCCTCCAGGGTATGTCAGAGACCTTTGCAGCAGCCACTCCCACCATAGGCCCAGAGGCTTAGGAGGGAAAAATGGTTTTGTGGGCCAGGACCAGGGTCACTCTGCTGTATGCAGTCTAGGGACTTGGTGCTCTGCATCCAAGCTGCTCCAGTTGAAACTAAAAAGGGCAAAGGTACAGCTTGGACTGTTTCTTCAGAGGGCGGAAGCCCCAAGCCTTGACAGCATCCATGTGGTGTCGAGCCTGCGAATGCACAGAAGTCAAGAATTGAGGTTTAGGAACCTCCATCTAGATTTCAGAAGATATATGGAAATGCCTGGATGCCCAAACAGAAGTTTGCTGGGGTAGGAGTGGGGAGGTGGGGGTTAAGGAGAACCTCTGCTAGGGCAATGTGGGAGGGAAATGTAGGGTCAAAACTCCCACACAGAGTCCCTACTAGGGCATTGCCTAGTAGAGCTGTAAGAAGAGGGCCACAGTCCTTCAGACCCCAGAATGGTAGATCCATCGACATGCGCCTGGAAAAGTCACAGACACTCAACACCAGCCCATGAAAGTAGTCAGGAGAGGGGCTATACCCTGCAAAGCCACAGGGGCAGAGCTGCCCAAGGCTTTGGGAGCCTACCTCTTGCATCAGTGTGACCTGGGTGTGAGACATGGGGTCAAAGGAGATCATTTTGGAGCTTTACGATGTACTGCTCCATTGGATTTTGAACTTGCATGGGGCCTGTAGCCCCTTTGCTTTGCCCAATTTCTCTAATTTGAATTGGCTGTAATAACCCAATGCCTGTATCCCCATTGTATCTAGGAAGTAACTAACTTGCTTTTGATTTTACAGGCTCATAGGTGGAAGGGACTTTGGACTGTGGACTTTTGAGTTAATACTGAAATGAGTTAAGACTTTGGGGGACTATCAGGAAGGATGATTGGTTTTGAAATGTGACAACATGACATCTGTGAGGGGCCGGGGTGGAATGATAAGGTTCGGCTCTGTCCCCACCCACGTCTCATCTTGAATTCCCATGTGTTGTGAGAGGGACCTGGTGGGAGGTAATTGAATCACAGGGGCAGGTCCTTCCAGTGCTGTTTTCATGATAGTGAATCAGTCTCATGAGATTTGATGGTTTTATAAGGGAGAGTTTCCCTACACAATCTCTCTCCCTTTGCCTGCCACAACTAACATAAGAGGAGGCGACTTGCTCCTCCTTGACTCCTTTTATGATTGTGAGGCCTCCCCAGCCATGTGGAACTGTAAGTCCATTAAACCTCTTTCTTTTGTAAATTGCCCAGTCTCGGGCATGTCTTTATTAGCAGTGTGAAAGTGGACGAACACACCATTATTCACTCTTACTCCTTCGACAGATAATTGTAGATTCTCTTGCATGTGCTGAGCATAATAGCTCTTAGATCTTAACGTGAAAGAGCTAAAAATTGACTGGGAGACAGACAAAGAGTTTAGGAAGAGAGCTCACAGACATGTCAGTGGGTAAGAAAAAGATGAGAAAATTATGGCATTCTAGACACAGTAATCCCTCTCTTTTTTTGTGACTCAAAAGAATGAATTGAATGAAGAGAAAACTACAGATTTAGGAGCTACTTGGGAGATGATAGGACAAAACTTATATTGTACTTTTAGCTAATAAAATCAGACTTTAAAGCCAATGCCTGTTCTATCTATATTCTGTTTCTCCAGAATTATGAACTTGATTATTCTAAAAGGGAACCTCATCTTTCTTGTAAATTTTATTAATTTTTTGAGGCTTAGGATTAATACTTTCAATTTCATATTTAGAATACTATTTTTTAAAATAAAAACACACATAAATATAAAATTAATTTTCAAGCCAAAGACAATTTTTAAGGAGGGTACATTTTATATTGGGACTATTAATTCTTTAAATTAGTTATTGGTATTTAATTTCCTGTTTAGAATAAAACTCACATTACAAATTGAAAGTAGACCAACATTTTCCCTCAAAGTTTAGATATTACATATTTTTTTTCTCTTCAAAATACATTATCTAGTCTAGTGATTTTCTTTTCTTTCTTTTTTTGAGATGGAGTCTCATTCTGTTGTCCAGGCTGGAGTGCAGTAGCATGATCTCAGCTCACTGCAACCTCCGCCTCATGGTTTCAAGTGATTCTGCTGCCTCAGCCTCCCGAGTAGCTGGGACTACAGATGCATGCCACCACGCCTGGCTAATTTTTGTATATTTAGTAGTGATGAGGTTTCACCATGTTGGCCAGGCTGGTCTTGATCTCCTGACCTCAGGTGATCCACCCATCTTGGCTTCCCAAAGTCCTGGGGTTACAGGCACGAGCCACTGCTCCAGGCCCCAGTCTAGTGATTTTCAAAATTGTTTACACTTGGGAATCCTTAGGCAAGTTTCCAATTTCTATGGGCATCACTTTTCTTATTTCCAGAAAGTGATTCAAAAGATAAACTCTGAAGTTACTTCAAATCCTAAAAATTTATATTTCTAAGTTTATTCTAACAGCAATGTCCTATGAACAAATTAGTAATATAAAACTATGATCTAGTCCAAATTCTTCTCAGGAACTACAAGGTATAAATACTTTGGGGGAAGAAAGTATTGGGGAAACAAGGAGAATTAAGGCAATGGAAGTGCTTCTGGTCTTTCCTGACCAAGAAAACCAAACATTCTGAATTCTTCGCCTGACTGAAAGAAAACAAGCCAGGAGTCCAAGAACGGCTGGATTCCCAAGAACTTTGGTTTCAAAAGTTGCTAAGCCTTGGCAGCCTTCTAATATTTTGTGGGGAGAAATGGCAATACCTATAGGAGACAATCATGCTGCTGAGCTACCAATGGGAAAGGGTGACTGGTGGCTTTGAACACATCTTCCTTGATGGCTTAACTATATTAAAACCACTTCCCACCTCCTTCCTCTTGGTCCTTAGCAGGAGTGGCTGGGCTTGGCCCTAGGGTGGGTTGAAATTTGCTGTTGGATGGTGAGTTTCCATTTTGGTGGATGTTTTAAATGAATTTCTGATGAACTGAATAAGTGAGGTCTTTGGCCTTATAGATGACATTTGAGAGACATCTCTTTTATTATTTAATTTAGTTGCTGCTTAGTGAGAATGAATAAAAATCAGGGACAGTGTTGAGGAGGACGATGAGGATGGCACTTGGAGAATGACAGTGCACATTAAAGGCATTGAGAAACCCTACAGAGCCAACTTCTCTAAAGCACGATGGTTGAACGAGAATATTTTGCTACAGAGACCTTTATTTTCTCCACTCAAACACCTGTTAAAATTCCATGAAATTCACTTTATGAAATTCTTGAATGGACTTTGTTGAGATAACAAGCAAGATTAGTTCAAGCTACAAATAACTCTAAGGTTACTGAAACAGCCTGAGTCAATCAGTTCAGAAAGAAAATGTTTTTCATTCCAGAAACTAGGAGCCAGGTATCTCCTGAGGAGTCCAGAAAGTCTTCACTTTTGAGAGAACATAGGATGACTTGGGGCCGGTGAGAGAAAAAACTCAAGCAAGACAGACCCTCCTTGTTCAGCTGGACAATCAGCAGTCGTGATGGGATGAGATATAATGCTTCTTTTTCCTATTTTCTCCCTTGATAAAGAGAATTTACTTAGAAGCATTAAGACCAACTATGTACTAAGCAGAGACTGTGCTGGGCAGTATTTGCTCTGCTTCTTGGACTGAGAACCCTTCTTCACAGAACACTTTACTGGATGTTGGTCTGGAGAACACTCTTTGGAAAGTGTGGTTCTGTTCATTCTATGATTTCTCTTCCTGAATGTAACAGGGCCTATATCCCTTATAATGTGCCATGGATCCCCTGCTCTGGGCCAACTATCTTCAAGTTTTCCTTAGCCAACTCCCATCCATAGGCAGGCTCTAGTTCTTTTGGGAAAACAGGTTTCATTTCTCACCTATGGTTGAAAGTCAGTGTCAAAGTGCAGCATGTGTTAATGGCCAGGTCACCATTGTGACTTTCCTCTAAAACCATCTCCTGCCTGCTTGGATTGTAGTTGCCTGTCTTCCTTAAGAATAATAACAGGGTTGTTCTACCATGAGAGCCTGCTTCAATTCTCCATTGCCACTTCCTTTTTCCTCCCTTTTGATGTTGAGACCATCCATTGGTCCCAAATAGGGCTTTGATTATTGAGAACCACGTACATTCTCTGTTGGCCTGTGGTCACAGCTCCTTTCACTTATCCTAGGTGAAAATCAAGGTAACTGTGAGGTAGGATCTTCTCAGAGGAGGTTATAATGTTGATATTTTACATTTTGACTAGTATACTCTACATTCGGGGAAACTAATACTCACATTTTAGGGGTATATAACTAACATAGCATTTCCCCTTCACCCCAAAACTTTAGTGTCATTTATATATCTAGATATCTATTTTCTCTTTGATAAATTATATTTCTTTTCTTGTTTGTCTGATGACAAAGCCTACTTCATTTACTCTGTTTTTCACAAATGTACTCATCATTTATTGTATACTACGTATAATGTGCTGAATGTCAAAGAAAAAAACTGGTCTTTGCCCATGAGAATCTCAGAGTCTAGAAGAAATATATTATAAATAACCAACAAGAATGGTAAGTAATAAAATCTAGATAGCACAATGTGAACAGAAAAATAAGTAACTGAGTAGAAGAAAGAGGGAGGGAATTACTGATGTCCTCAACATGAAAAAACATGAAGAAAATAGTAAAGCTATTTCTTGATAGAGAAGTAGAAATTCTTCAAGTAAAGAAATGCCTGTTGGTTTGTATGTGTTTAGCAGGTGGGAGTGAGGCCAGGAAAAAGGAGGGAGAGTTGTTCTTTGGTGTGCTTCATACTGCTTGCTGATCTCAGCGGTGTTCATAGAGACAAACAGAGCCCAAAGAAGTGACTCTTTCTTAATATAACGAGTTTTTCTTTGTTTGTTTGTTTTGTTTTGTTTTTGTAAAGAAAGAGAGTTGGTTTGATGTGAAGCTGGCCATGCCACACTGGATACAAAGTATTTTACTCAAATCGGTCTCCTCAAAGGCTCACAGGCTATGGTTTTTATGGACAATTTGGTGGGCAGGGGGCTAGGAAATGGGTGCTGCTGACTGGGGATGAAATGATAACCATGTGGAAAATGGTCCTTGTGTACTGAGTCTCTCTCTGGGTGGGGCCACAGTATAAGCTGAGTCATGAGTCACAAGTGTCTGGGTGGGGTCAGTCTCAAAGATATCTCAAAAAACCAATCTTAGTTCTTTAATAGTGATGTTGTCTACAGTAGTAATTGGGGAAGTCCCAAATCTTGTGACCCCGGCCACATGACTCCTTAGCAGTAAGGGATTATAGAAACTATGCCTACGGCCGGGCGCGGTGGCTCAAGCCTGTAATCCCAGCACTTTGGGAGGCCGAGATGGGCGGATCATGAGGTCAGGAGATCGAGACCATCCTGGTTAACACGGTGAAACCCCGTCTCTACTTAAAAGAAATACAAAAAACTAGCCGGGCGGGGTGGCGGGCGCCTATAGTCTCAGCTACTCTGGAGGCTGAGGCAGGAGAATGGCCTAAACCCAGGAGGCGGAGCTTGCGGGTGAGCTGAAATCCGGCCACTGCACTCCAGCCTGGGCGACAGAGCGAGACTCCGTCTCAAAAAAAAAAAAAAAGAAACTATGCCTACATTTTAGCAGAATTCAGGTCTCTCTCATAATCCTAACCTTGTTGCCTTTCATTAGTTTTACAAAGGTGGCTTAGTTTTGGGAAGGGCTATTGTCATCTTTTCTTTAAACTATAAACTAAATTTCTCCCAAAGTCAGCTCAGTCTATGCCCAAAAATGAACTAGTATAACTTGGAGGTTAGAAGCAAGATGGAGTCAACTATGTCAGATTCTTCTTGCTCTAACGACTCTTCTGTACCACTAAAGCCCTCTGCAGTGCTTTGTCCTTGTTCTGAATATTATGAGTTCATAAGAAAAGACAGGACAATGTAAAATTAAACCTCTTTGCATAATTTTAAAAAAAAGTGTTTTGGTAAAGCCAGAAGCACTCATTTCCCAAAGAAAATGTTAGTAGTATTTAACAAGCTGCTTAGTTAATCAGAATTACTCCATTGTTATTTTACAGTCTTGCTGAAGTGGAAAGCCCACTGCCACATTGGAGCCAGGCTACACTGAAACATTTATTGGAGCTTTAAAACTTGGTTTACAAAAAGCAAATGTTTAGTATATCATATATTAGAAAATAGCAGCAAATCTTGGTGGGATGGATGGGAACAGGACTGATATGAAAATGAGGATACTTTTGCCGTTGAAAAACAGTGGCTGCACTCATTCTTTGAGACTTGACAGTATTTGAAGCTATTAAGAGCTACTCAATCAAACTTGCTTTGTATATATTATCAAAAATACTTAACTAAAGAATTCCTGTTGGCAAACTGCCAAAGCTTAGCCTCTGCAGAAAGGCTAGATACAATCATAATTAAACTATGCGGTTCTGTGTCTGGCTTTGTAAATGATCAGATATATGCTAAGTATCTGATTTAGTAAATGACAAAGACAAGCACAGGGATGCATGAGCAATTGGGCAGGACAATTGAGTTGGCTTAACTGGCTTTGTCTTCTCCTTCTGCTGCTGGTATTGCTGCCTTCCTTCTTACTCTGGGACAACTCTGGTTTACCAGAGGAGTAAGATCTGTATTCTCAGGGCCACACAACCAAATTGTAGGGTGGTTTTATTTATTGGATCAACTGTCACATATTTTGTCTATCTTTTATTTTATTATTATTTTTTTCTGAGATAGGTTCTCACTCTGATTGCCCAGGGTGGGGTGCAGTGGCATGATTTCAGCTCACGGAAGCCCTGACCTCCTGGGCTCAGGTGATTCTCCCACCTCCACCTCCCAAGTGGCTGGGACTACAGGTGCACGCCACCACATTCAGCTGATTTTTAAAAATATTTTTAGTAGAGATGGCATTTCCCCATGTTGGCCAGACTGATCTCAAACTCCTAGGCTTAAGCAATCCACCTGCCTTGGCATCCCCAGAATGTTGGGATTACAGGCGTGAGCAACCATGCATGGCCTTTTATCTATATTTTAGAAACCTAGGAATAATATTGGGGGACTAGATGATTGAGACAGTAATTTACAACTCTTTGGAACCCAAAATACTTTACAATGTAAGGGGTTCCTAAGAAT
Source organism: Chlorocebus sabaeus (assembly GCF_047675955.1). Classification (NCBI taxonomy): domain Eukaryota; kingdom Metazoa; phylum Chordata; class Mammalia; order Primates; family Cercopithecidae; genus Chlorocebus; species Chlorocebus sabaeus. Next base: position 78,786,739 of record NC_132907.1, on the reverse strand, counting down.
TGCATTACCACTTTCAAACTTGTAGATGTGAATATCCAGGAGGTATTCTGCCCCTGGGGTTTGCAGGTCTGTGGGAAGATGTGACAGATGATCCAATAAGTAAAATTGCCCTACAATTTGGTTGTATGTCCCTGAGAATACAGATCGTCCTCCCTCGGTAAACCAGGATTGTCCCAGAGTAAGAAGGAAGGCAGTAACAACAGCAACAGAAGGAGAAGACAAAGTTAAAAGTGTAGATAGATAGGACAGGGGTTGACAACCCCCACCTAAGTCAAAGAGGCCAAAAACACCACTGCTGAAAGATGGAAGACGCACAAAGGCACAAAGGAAGAGGGTGACCCTAGACAAGAAAAGGGACAAGTCATAAGAGATGTGGTACTGGGGAGAAGCAACTGGGGTCTGGGTACCCTGGGCCTGGGGAATGAGCAATGCAGAGTCTGTGAGTCTGGAGAGCAAGAGTCAAGAATCCAGGCTGGGAGCTTGGAGCAAAGCAGGTAAGAAGTCCATACTGAATAGCAGGAAGGGCGGGCAAATATAGAAATGGTGATTTTAAGAACTTTGACTGTTATTTGGAATGAGATGGGAAGATAAGAGCTTAGGACAGTGAAGGGACATGGCCTGACTTGCTTAAAAAGGATCGTTCTGCCTGCCATTTTAAGGAAATTTATGCTGAAAAATGTCTATCAAATGTTAGAAGCGGAGGGACAAGTAAGGAAGCTATGGTAATAATCCTGGTGCAAGAGGATGGTGGCTTGGACCAGATAGGAGAGGTGGGGATGATAACAAGAGACTACATTCTTGACATGTTTGAAGGTAGAGCTAGTATAATATTCTGACAAACTGTGAGAAAAAGAGAGAGCGGGGGAGAAGATGACAATAAAATATTAGTCTAAGCAAATATGAGGTTGGAGTTGCTGTTTACTGAGAAGTTGAGAGAAAAAACAAATTTGTTTATGGATGTGCCAAGTTTGGGATATTATTAGAATTCCAAGTGGCAACACCAAGGAGACAGCAAGATACTCTGATCAGGAAGTCAAGAGAGAGAGAGATCTGAGCTGTAGATGTAATTTGGAAATAACTATTTTGTAATTAAAAGAGTATAACTGGATTGTTTGAAACAAAAAGAATAAACCCCTGAGGTAATGGGTACCCTATTGACCCTGATGTGATTATTATGCATTGCATGCCTGTATCAAAATAACTCAGGTATCCCATAAAAATGTACATCTACTATATACCTATAAAAATTAAGAATTAAAAAAGAAAATTACCTATTTTGTAGATAGTATTTAAGTCTATGAAAATGAGTGAGATCACCAAGAGAATAAGCAAAGATAAAGAAGAATAAAAAACACAACAAAGACTGAAGCTTGGACAAAGTATACTAATGCTTAGAGGCTGAGGGATAAGTAGGAACTCACAAATGAGATGGAGAAAGACCTGCCATGAAGGTAGTTGGAAAATAAAGATACTGTGGGGATCCGGACTTCAAGAGAAGAAAGAACCTCAATAAGATGGAGCAGATCAGTGAATTGAGTGGAGTCAACAGGATGAGTGAGAGGAGGCCTGAGCCTGATGGTCAGTGAGCAGGAAGGACACTGACTAGAACAGTGTTGGTGGAAGAGTGGAGGAGCGAACCCGGGTAGGGAGAAGTCAAGAGAGAATGGGAAGAGAGAAATGGAAAACAGAAATACACGAAACTCCATCATGAGGGTTCTGGATGTAACCAGATATAAGGAAAAGTATGCAAAATATTTAAGAGATCATGATAAAATGAAGTGGGAATAATTGATGTATTCATTAAGGATTCTCTAGAAACAGGCCCTGAAACAAACGTTTGAGTGCAAAGTAACTTATTTGGTAAGTGTAGAAAACACTAAAGGCAGGTGGCGTGGGAAAAGCAAAAGCTTGCATTATCAAGCTGGCTACTGCTGTGGATCCCTGGAGCTTACTTAATCCCATGGGCATATGCTGGGAACCAATATAAAACACACACTTCAGAATGGCGCCACCCAGACACAGGAGCAGGGGTATTTATGTGTAATTTCCCATTTGTCTTTGGTTGAGGGCAGCTGGGGATGAGGGAGTGTTAATACCCAGCCAGTGTTAATACTCAGCCTGCCAAATGTGGGGATAAAGTAGTCTTTCCATTTTGGGGGAAAGACTTCAAGCACAGATGTTTACTGGCAGTTGGAAATCCACCAGAATACATCAGTGTAACTGTCAAGGCAGGCACTCCCAGCACCTACTACAACTGATAATGGAAGAGAAAGAGGCATGATGGTTGTAGCCATGCAGGTCAATGGGAATGTCGTCTAGTGTGCAACTGGGAGGGCTGGCCTCAGATAGGAGCAGGGAAAGAACAAGAGGCACAAATGCATGTGAATAAGTCATGATGTGAGACTGGAACGTTCTCTTTTGTTTGCTTCTGTTTTCTCGGTAGAGTAAAGAACTAAAGTCATCAGCTAACAATGAGGATTGGGGGAACTGGCAGAGGTAGAGGAGAGAGAAGAATGTATGAGTAGTCCTCTAGGAGAGGGGTAAGAACGTGGAGAGGGGCATGGAGCAGGGTTACCAGGAAGCAACAAAGGCCCAGTTCAGGTTAGTGGACACAGTTGGGGGCTTGTGTACTTTATCCCAGACATGTTCAGCTGAAGTAGCTTCAATCTTTAAGTAAACAGAGAGTTAGTTTTCTGAGTTATAGTTTAGCCGATTAAGTACAACGACACAAGAGCTGTGCACAGAAGTGAAAATGATTTTTAATACTGCAGGGAAGTGAGAATATCAGGGCAGTTTGAGACAGTGCAGCGTTGGTCAGATCACTGGATTGTGAGTTCTCAGTGGTGAGTATTGTCAGACCTCAGCGGTGTGAGGTGAGGAAAAACCCAACTGAGATGTGGTAATAGAGGAAGTGAGCTATAAAGATAAGATGCTACTGGAAATGTGATCTTGAGGTTGAGTTTATAGTAGGTGTCTTAGCCTTTTTTTTTGTTGCTTATAACAGAATACCTGAAATGGGGTAATTTATAAAGAAAAGGAATGTATGTCACATAGCTATGGAGGCAGAGAAGTCCAAGGTCAACAGGCTACATCTGGTGAGGGTCTTTCCTGTTGGTGGAGACCCTCTGCAGATTCTTGGGGCACACAGGACATCACATTGTGAGTGGGATGAGCATGCTAGCTCAGGTCTTTCTTCCTCTTCTTATAAAACCAGTTCAGTTCCCATGATTGCCCACTATTTCATTAACTCCTTAAGTGATTAACCATGAATGGATTTCTCCACTCATGAGGACAAAGTTCTCATGACCCAGTCTCCTCTCAAAGGCCCCACTTCTCAATACCACCATATTTGGGATTAAATTTCCACATGAGATGTGGAGGGGACACCTATTTAAACCATAGTGATGTGTTTAAGTGATAGGTAATGGTAAACTCTTGGGAATGTTGATGGATATGAGTAACTGAAGTTGGGTAGAGAACATAAAGGAGATTATGCAATTGAGTGGCTAGGACGTGGGATCATCTGCTTGTATATTGAAATCACTGCTAATATTGAGAAGAGTGAGTCTAGAGAGTGGACAATGAACCCAGGCACTAAAATATTGAAGAGATGATCAGGAGTGACCTCTGGGGTTTACAAATGAACACATGCAGGAGGGGTAGTGGGTGTTATCATCTGATGATGTAGGATTCAGAACTGAGAAAGTTTAAGGAGGGGAGGATAAACAATTCAGAAAGTTTTACAAAATGGGTGTCATTGAGGATCTTTATAACAGCCAGTTAATGGGATGGTTAGGACAAAACCCAACAGGGGAAAATGGGAAGTGGCAAAGTAAAAACAGTGAACATAGATATGTTTTCAATAATGTTTGAAATAAAAGTGAAAAGAGAAATAGAGTAAGAGGTGGAAGAAAACATGTGACAAGGGATTTTTAAGAGGTGTCATGGAGCAGGTTTCCTTGAAGCTATATCAAGATTGGTATTTGTTTATAGGTGGTTTCTTAGGAAGTTCTCTTAGCAGCAATTACTGTATGGAGGAACAGGAAGGAGAATTGGGCAGAGGGAGAATTTGAGTGGTGATGTAGCTACAACAGCAACTGAAGCAGATCAAAGAGCTCTGAGGCTACGATGGATCTCCAGATATATTTCAAATTGAGGCAAGAAAGTCAGGCATTTGTGTGCTGAATTGATAGTCATTGGATGTAGGCAGATCTTCAGCTCTTTCTGCCCTCCAGCTGAAGGAGATAAGTTTGTGGTTACATTCTTTCAAAGATGCGGTGTCTAAATTTGTGATAAGTTGCTCTCAGCCTTTTATTATCCTTCTCCAAGTATCAAAATCCTCTAGTGAACTAATTGATTTCAAAGACCTTGTAATTATGACTTCCTCCAACTTCTCAAACACCTGAGCTATTGTCCAAGCCAGTTTATCCCCTTCCAGCTGTTTCTCATGCCACTCCACCACTAATAAAGTTTTTGGACAGTTTTACTAATGTGATATGTTACCGTCTATTGGTTCTCTATCCGTCAGTAATGGGACTCAGCTGGCTGGTGGGTGACCCAGTTCAAACAGTTTTAGAGACTGCTTCTTAGGACCACTGTCAAGGTTGAGCTCCCAGAAAGAAAATCAAGATGGAGATATGTGTGCAGTTTGCAAGGGAATTATGAAAGCAGGATTGAATAGAGGGAGGCGTTGAACTGAGATTAATTTGTGACAGAGCCTTCAGTTAATTCCAGAAAGAACTCTGCAACGGTGATACTCTTTAAACCAGTATATTTCAACTGGATGTGGTTTCCTTTTCTAGGGGACCTGTGGAAATGTCTGTAGACAATTTTGATTGATGTAAGTGGAGAAGGGTGCTGCTGGTATCCAGTGAGGGAGGCCAGAGATACTCCTCAGCATTCTCAGTGTACAGGACAGCCCCTCCCAACAAAGAATTATCCAGGCCTAAATGCTGATAGTGTTGAGTTGGAGAAACTCTGATTTATAGACGTCTCTAATCAAAGCAAGGACCAGAGCCTCTGTACACTTTCAGTGGTTTGGGGTTGCCCCCAGGGAGAGGTAAAATGATGGACAAGGCAACTCTCTCACCCTTAATGAAATTTCCAGAGTGAGATCCTCCTGTGAGTGTGGGCAGTTTATGCTCCTGGCAGCTAGGGGAATGCGGAAAAGTCAGGCTCAAATGGAAAGATCAGGGTGCATCATCTACTACATGATGATCGTATGCTAATGGAATGATTTTTCTGTATCTATTTCTACCAGTTGCTGAGGGAGCCAGAAAGAACATGACTTCAGACCTGGATTGTAGTGCACAAACGAAGCTGAAGATTGCTGAACAGCCAAACAGGTTCAAAGTTAATTGTACATGAGATGTTTGGCTCTCCCCTGAGCTGAGCAGTTGGCCAGACCTTCTATAGGTTTTGATGATACTACTCTGTACCAGCTGAGCTCCGGGAAGCAACCCCTGCTGCAATTCTTACCAGTCTTTCTTGCTGGGCCAGCATACAGGCAGCCAATCTGGGTTGAGTGGAACAGTAGGAGTCCCAAGCAGGGATGATTAGCATGCCCTTCTGGCATTGTGCCTGGCTACCGAGCTTGGGCATTCCAAGGCATTCTGTGGTAGGTGCTTAGGAAGGTAATTAGACAAGCACAGCCTCCCTTTTCTCTGCCAGATCCACCAACTTACCTGCATCTGATTCCAGAGCCTACCTTCCCTCTGTTTTGATGCAGTACCTATTCTTGCTCCTAATCAAGACCAGTCCTTTCTCTTGTGTTTTAGGTTCCAACCCTTCTCTTCAACTCAAGTAACTTGTTTCTATCCTATTATATTTTCCTTTCTACTGGACTATTCCTGTGAATATACAAAAATCACCTAATAGAGCCTGCCCTTCCAAAAAGCAAAAAACAACACAAACCTGTCTGTTTCTCCTCAACACACTCCAGTCTTGTCCACCCTACTACACTGAAATGGCTTCTGATGGGTCTCCTAACAGCTCACCATTCATGCCTGCTGCCAAACCCATGGTCTACTCATTGAACTTGAAGAGTTGGTAGCATTTGACACACTGGGCTGCTTCTTCCTTCCTGAAGCATTTTCCTCTTAGCTTTCCCAGTACTCCATTCTTCTGTGTTTTCACACCTTATTAGCTGTTCTTTTTCAGTCTTCTTTGCCAATTCTCTCTCCTCTGTGAGATGGCTAAATGCTGACACTTATTGGGGTCTGTCCTTAGCTTTCTACAATATCTACATTTCCTTCCTAATTTCTCTTATCTTGGGCCATAGCATTAAATTCTGCCTTTGAGCTAAACACTCTTAAATTGATACAGCCAGCAACATTCCCTCTTGATACCCGAATCATCAATTCAATTGCTGACTAAACAGCTCTGCTTTGTGTCTGATGGCTCCCTCAATGTTAGCAGTCCCAAACAGAGTTTGGACACAAAAATACCTTCCAGACAATACCCTACAGTGCTTCTCCTTCACCTTCCCAGCTACTTTCTACCCTCTGCTCAAGTAAAAAAAACTAAACACAATCTTAGGTTTTCCACTTTTCTTTTCTTTTCTTTTTTTTTTTTTTTTGAGAGACAAGGTCTTGCTCCGTTGCCCAGACTGGAGGGTAGAGGTGTGATCATATTTCACTGCAGCCTCAACTCTCTGGATTCAAGTGACCTGCCTCAACCTCCAGAGTAGCTGGGACTACAGGCACATGCCACTATGCCAGGCTCATTTTTTAAAGTTTTTGCTAAGATGGTGTCTTGCTATGTTGTCCAGGCTGGCCTCAAGTGACCTCCTGCCGTAGCCTCCCCCAATACTGGGATTATAGGCTTGAGCCACCACACTGGTCTGATTTTCCTCTTTTCTCCTACAACACAACCAGGTGAGTTTTGTTGACTCTACCCCCCAAATGCATCTTTAATCGGATCATATTTTACTTCTCTACTGCTGTTATTGTGTTAATCGAAGTCAAACTTTCTTCACCTATTCTACTAGCATGGAGACTTCTTAGCAGGTCTCTGGCTTTCCAATAGTCTCCCCATTCTCCACACTAAATCCTGCTGATCTTTAAAAAATATCAACTAGATCAAATAACTTCCCTACTAAAAATCGACCTATTATGTATTATAATTAAAATTCAGAATGAATTTTTTCATTCTCACAAAACACTGTATAATCTGACCATTGTTCCTTCTTACACAAATCTGTAAAGTTTCCATTTATTCACAACATTCTGGCCATGCTGGCTACAGTGAATTAGAAGAAGTTTCTTAATTTTTCATGCCCTCCTTCTGTCACGTGACCTTGCAATGCACAAAAGTGGGCCAAGCATCTCCCTCCTCCATTGGATTTGCATTGGGCCATGTGTCTTTATTTTGTTTGTGATGCTCGTGGAATTTTCAAATGTGCTTATGAGGGTTGGCTTGGCATCTCTCAGCTCTATGGCCAGTCATGGAAGATCATGCTGTAGCATGATCTTAGCCTGGGCTCCAGAAGGACTTGTGGGAGAAACTTGACCTGAATTCTAGGCCAAGTACAGATCATCCATAAACCTCAGTTAAAGTGGCCCCAAGTGATCTACAGAACTGTAAGCAAATACAAAAAGAAGTACAATTGCTTGTATCTTAAGCCACTGAGTTGTTGGACAAACTGTTACATAACATGATAGCAGTAGCTGATTGATACCCTGGTTCCCTTTCTGGCCTTGGAATATACCTAGCTCATTCTAGTCTCAGGAACTTTGTATTTTCTTTTCTCTGGAATATGGTGCCCCCCAAAGTTCCACTTAGCTATAGCCTCTTCATTGTTCAAGTCTCAGCACAAATTTCATATCCACAGAAATACATTCTGTGATCATTCCAGCTAACGTAGCCATTGCCACAAAACCCAGCTCCTATATACCATTATCTTGTTTTATTTTCTTCCTGGCTTTTGTCGCTACCTGAAACTATTTATTTGTATATGAACCTGCTTATTGTCTGTCTCCACTCATGATGATTCTATCTCCATGAGAGCAGGGGCTGCATCTACTTTATTCACTGCTGTATCTTTAGGACTTGAAACAGTGTTGAACAGATGAACACATTCTGATGTGTGTACTGCACCATGCTCCACCATATGCAGGTGGACTGTAAGTACCAGTGATGAGACCCACTGGCTTTTGTCCTGGTGTAGAGTCATGACTGGAAGACAGCCAACTCGCCAGAGACTACATTTCCCAGACTCCTTTGCATCCAGATTTGGCCATTGAATTTGTTCTCACCAGTGGAATGTGCACAGATGTGATATGGTATGACCATCCTATTCATGTTTTATGCCTTCTGCTAGTGTGTGTGAGTGATGTTATGGTTGGTGGAGCTATAAAGTGTAAGAAGCCTGAATCCCTGAATTACTGTGAGGATAATAATCTGTAACGAACTGATAGCATGTGTTTGGATGATTTTATGAGCCAGGAATAAATTTCTATTGTGTGAAGCCAGGTCACTAAAATGTGGAGGTTTTTTTTTTTGTTACAGGAGTTGACTTTACCTCAACTAAGCCAATGATATGGTTTGAATCTGTGTCCACACCCAAATCACATGTCAAAATGTAATCCCCAATGCTGGAGCTGGGGCCTGGTGGGAGGTGATTATATCATGGGGTTGGTTTCTAATGTTTTATCACCATCCCCCTAGTGCTGTTCTCATGATAGAGTTCTCACGAAATCTGTTCATTTAAAAGCATGTGGCACCTCCCCGACAACCCCCTTTTCCTCCTGCTCTGACCATGTAAAGATGTTCCTGCTTCCCCTCCACCTTCCGCCATGATTGTAAGTTTCCTGAGGCCTCCCCAGCCATGCTTCCTGTACAGCCTGTGGAACTAGGAGCGAATTAAACCTCATTTCTTTATAAATTACTCAGTCTCAGGTATTTCTTTATAGCAGTATGAGACCAGACTAATACAGGCAATAACCCATGCTTACATCATCCCAGACTCCTCATTTGTTTCTTGTTTATGTTTATGCAGATTTTTCATCATCTTGTAGAGATTTTTCTCATCCCTCTCCCTATTAGGCAACCAGCAGGAACTTCTTATAGCTTCTCAGATATCTTGAGCAATACTCCTAATGCCTTGCTTTTAATTTGCTGTGTTCTAAGAATCCAGATAGTTAAGCATACTACAACTCTGAATACATGCTATCGCATTCTGAGCGAAGTACATACATTTTGTGATGCCGATTGGGGATATTATGGGATATTGGGTGGTTTATTCTCTGATAAAGGATAATTGCCTGATAAAGGAGGGGTAATAAAAAGATGTGGAATTATGTGTTAAATGTAGTGTCACGGCCAATGTGCAACTTCTTGGAAAGTGTATGACTATTGCAATATTTAAAAGTAGAGCAAATAGCTACTTTTTCCCCAGAGCTTGGAAGGAACCTTGGTGAGGAGATACAATTTCAAAAAGCTTAGCGATATGTTCTATCTATCTATCTATCTATCTATCTATCTATCTATCTATCTATCTCATGTTTGCAATCTATCTAATCATCCATCTCACGTTTGCTATCTATCATCTGTCTCACGTTTGCTATGCTCTAAGCACAACACATGCTTATACACTTACATATGTACCCATCCTATTACATTATTTCTTTGTGTTATACTTACTAAAATACTTAAATTAAATATCTAGCCATGTATTATTATGACATAATAAAGGTTTATGTTGCATAATAAATATTTATTTTGAAATCTAGTTCAATTTCACAGATGTCAAAAGATGTTTCATTCTCTATTAAACACATACACTCTCCACTGAAAGCTGGGCTTGGTCCAAAACCAGGGTAGTAAGTGAAGGTATGATATTGATGATAGACATTAGTGAGAAATATCAGAAGCTTTACAAACAGACCTGTTTCCAATCTTGCTGTGCATCATTATGGAACTTACTCAGCTTCTCTGAGCTTTGATATCCTTATCCATAAAATGGAGTCTAGAAGTGCTGCCTGATAAAGTTGTGAGCATCAAATGAGACATGCAAAGTGCATAATTCAAAACAGCACAGAGGTGATAATAAAATAAAATTAGACCGTGTTTTTTACTCTGCTTTATTTTTACATATTAATTAATAATATACAGAATCAGTGTTTGGTATGTGGGACATAATAATTTATACCTTTATTTTTTGTTTTCTATAAATATTAATTTTGCCCAGAATTCAACTTTATATTTTGATAATAAATCTGTATTGATTAAAAACAGTATTTCTTCTTTTAGATGATAACATGAATGCATTTAAACACAACTCTACAACTGGACTGCTATTTTCCAGTTTAATTGCAGTAACAGAACATGCAAATTAACCATATTCTGAAATATAAAAATAACTAAAGATAAGCAGGTGATTCAGATTTTTGAAGGCAACCAGTGTACTCAAGAGAGAAGAAAGTCAAAATAAATGTGAAAAAGCTAAAAGCAGAAGCTCTTATCATACAATGGTCTGGTTCATTTTTTCCTTTCACAAACTAATATTTTTTCCTAATTTTTTTTTTTTGATACTTTTGTTAAACCAGGGATTCCAGCTTTGAATGTTTCCCAAGATGTGTTTCACGGGAGCGTTTGTTTTGTCTACAGTATCCCCAAGGAAGCTTGTGGTTAATGATGTGCTCCTGCGTGCGCCTGGCAGCCAAGGGGACCAGACGAACAGAAGAGGCGCCCTGATTGGCTCTTGGGATTATGGCTTTATTAACGGGCTCTGACAGCCTGTCTGTCACCAACGCCAAGCGCAGAACATTAACTTGAACCGCGACAGCTCCACCCCCAGAGAAAATGGGGACCTAATGTGTTATAAATCAAGCTGGCTTTTGAAATCAATATTCCTAAAAAAATACTACTGGAAAACAGCACATTCCTATTACTCAGAGTGTTGACATATTTATTAAAGTAGCATAAAAGCCACTGAGTTAGTCATTAAAAAATAGAAATGAAAATGTGACTATCAATTGAAACTTAGACTTTTCTACCTTTATGTTTTTTTTTCTCTCTCTTTTTTGTTTTGTTTTGTTTTGTATCAGGTTCACACATTGCAAAGTAAATGGGAGCTATTTAGCAAATGGTCAGTTCCTTTCATCAATGCAGTATGAAATTCTGGTAGCTCAAGGCTCAAGGTTTTGAATAGGCACCATTTTTGGCTGACTACTTTGCCTAAATCATGCAGTGCTCAATAGACCTGGATGTAGATAGGCTGTACACTAAGAAATCAGTTCTCCCGAAGACGTTTGTTCTCCCAGGTGAATGTACCTGTGTGTGAAATGCAAACGGGAGGCACAGCAAATAATAGCAGAAAAAGAATACGTAGCAATAGTTCTAATGTAGAGAAAGAAGTTTCTTTCTTCAAAAGAAACTTTATCTTTTGAGATAATTGCAGATTTCACATGCACTTGTAAGAAATAATGCAGTTACCCAGTTTCCTCCAATGGTAACATCTTGCAAAACTGTAGTGCAACATCCGGACCAGGAGATTGACACTGATAACATCAAGATACCAACACTTCCATCACCACAAAGATATCTCATGTTGCCTTTTTATAACAACTCCCATTTTCCTCTAGCCTCCAAATTAACCCCTGAGAATCACTAATCTTCCTCTACTTTTATAATTTTCTTATTTTAAGAATTGGAAGTTGTTAGCCAATATTTCTTCAAGTACATTTTCAGCTCTTCCCTCTTTCTTCTCTCCTTCTGAAATTCTGACGACATGGATGTTAGATCTTTTATTATAGTTTCACATGTCCCTGAGGCTCTATTCATGTTTTTCAGTCTATTTTTCTTCTTGTTCAGATGGATAATATCTACTGATTTATCCTCCAATTCAATGATTTGTTCTTGTGTCTCTTCCATTCTGATATTCGGCCCATTCGCTGAGCGTTTTATTTCAGTTCTATTTTTCAGCTCTGAAGTGCCCATTTGGTTCTTGTTCATATCTTCTATTTCTTTGCTGAAGCTTTCTGTTTTTTCATTTGTTATAAGCATGTGTGTAATTTACCCATATAATAAATGTTTGTACCATGCCTGAAATATTTTTCATAGCTGCTGCAAAATCTTTGTCAGATAATTCTAACATCTGTGTCATCTTGGTGTTGCCATTTATTATCTTTTTTATTTAATTTGAAATTTTCCTGGTTCTTGGTATAATGTGTGATTTTTAATTCAAACCTGGACACTTTCATATTATGTTAGTAGACTCTGGATCTTATTGAAAGCTTTTAACTATCTTTTTCTGATACTGTTCTGCCAATGAAAGGAGGGAGGTCACCTTACAATTGCCAGATGGAGGTAGAACCCCAGATTCCTCCTTGATCTCTGTTGTTTCCTGACCTGAGGGGGTTCCTCCTTACTGCTGGATGTCCACTGTGAGAGTCCCACCTCTCCACGTGGTCTCCACTGACAGTGCAGTGGGGATGACACTGCTACCCTTGAGTGATGGTGAAACTCCTGACTCTGCACCAGATCTCCCCTGACACCCCATAGTAAAGAAGCAGAGAAGCATTTGCTTCTGTTCTTACAGCCAGGTGGGGGGTGGGTGGTGGACTGGGTCAGCCTGGTCCTTACGGGTACAGGAAGTTTACCACCATTACTATGATTGACAAGCTTTCACAGGAAGCCCATGGTTGAAATTTGGATGAAACCATTTCCCAAAGTACAGGAGCTGGTGTTACCAGACTTCCTTACAGGAAAAGGTCCTGGGTGGAAAAAAACATGAGATACCTAGTATATTCCTATTCAGTTTTTAGGTAATTTTGAATGTTTCTTAAAAAAAAATCTTTTTGGTGATTGAGGCCTCTTTAAAAAGGCAATGACAGAGAAGGTGGAATAACATTCAAGTCACATCATCTCTTTGTTCAACATTCACTCATTCTGCTACTGTTGGCTGAGTGAGTACTTTGTGTTAGCAGCTGTGCTAGGTACTGGGAACACACTGGTGAAAAACATACCACCTTGTCTCAAGGAGCTTGCCATACTGTATTGAAAGTTGGGGATTAGGTTTGGAAGCTAGGTAAAACACTTGGAATTTTGGGTGAAGACATTGGTACAATATCTTAATTTTGAAAATGAAAATATATAAACGTGAATAGGCCTGTATTTGTAGTTGAAATAGTGCTTTTCTTTTTCTTTTGCTTAATTGTGTTTGGCTCTTACACTGAATAAGCAGTATACATTTTTATCAACTTCTATGATCAGAAGGATGTTTAAAAATCAAGTATGTTTTCTATTTTAAGCTGGAATTTCATAAAATGGGTTATCTCTATTTCCCATTAGAGTAGGCAATAAAGCTTTGAAAAATATTTACAGAATTTAATTTCAAAAAATATACATGTAGTTGGTCATCATAATTTACTTTTCACTGTTGGCTTTAAGTTTGAAAAGAGACCCAACCGAAAAGGGACAGTGGCTCCCAGTTGAATAATGGCCAGGTCCAGAGAGGCAGTGGTGTGGGGAGGAGAGAAACTGAGAAACTGAAACAATCTGGCACTTACCACCTGGGTGACTCTAGACATTTAACTCTTCAAGCCTCAGTTCCTGCTGTCCTTTTTCCGATTTGTAAATTGCAAACGGGAGACTGAGACCGTCAGGGAAATAATAGCATATAAAAAGCAAGTTGTCAACTGTACATCAAACATCAAGAAGAGCTTCCTTTGTTCTACTACTTTACACCCAGTTTATCGTCAAATACGCCTCCAAAATGATCAGATCCAGGGTAAGTTCCCTGCATGCTGACAGAAGAATCACAAAGACCAAGCTATAATTTGAATATTTGTCCACCCCCAAAACTCATGTTGAGATTTAATGCCCAATGTGGCAATTTTGAGAGTTAAGACCTTTAAGAGGCGATTGGGTCATGAGGGTTCTGCCTCCTGAATGGATGAATCTATTCATGGATTAATGGATTAATGGGTCAATGGATTCATGGGTTATCACAGGAGTGGAGCTGGTGACTTTAGAAGAAGAGGAAGAGAGACCTGAGCTAGCACGCTCAGCCACTTCACCGTGTGGTGCCTTGTTTTCTGCCTTGTGTGCTGCCTCCACCAGCAGGAAGGCTCCCGCCAGATGTGCCCCTTGAGCTTGGATCTTTCAGCCTCCAAAAAAAAATTTCTTTTCTTTATAAATTACCCAGTTTCAGGAATTCTGTTACAAGCTACAGAAAACTAATACAGACCAGATGAGCAGAAATTCGCTTTTGCATGAAGATAAAGTAGATGTCGACTCCTTTCTAGATTGGATTTATGCTTTTAGGTAGAATTTGAGATAACTCACTCTTCCAAATTTTTGATATCTCTACCTTCTTTAGGGCCTATGACACAGGTTTTAGATATAATTTGACAGACATTTAGGAAGCACAGAGTGCTGGATTCTGGATATTTAAAGATGAATTAAAATACAGTCTTCCATCTCTTTGGACCCGGACAGTGGAAACATCAGCATGATACAAAACATTCGATCATATTCTCGAAAATAGATTACATTATTATTTTTTCTTTCAATACATGACATCCAGATTAAAAAATTTTGAAACATGATGTTTTATCCTGTCGTTACAAAAGAAAATTGTAGCAAATAAAGGAAATTACCCAAATAGAATCTGTAAGAAGTTAAGTCACTAACAATTTCTGCATGTGGTCACAAGCCTTTTAAGAAATACGTAATTACAAAACGCCTGGTTCTGTATTCACGCATCATATGCATATATCTATATATGTATATCTCTGTATATGCATATTTATGTATGTATTCATCAATATACACATTTAATTTAATTCGCAACATCTAACATCCATAAGGAAAAACTGCTGTGTGCTTGCCTCACTACAAAGAAATTTGCACGGTCTTTATTAGGATGTAATGTTATAAAATTCTTGGTATTTACATGAAAAGAGAATAAAACATTAAGGAGAATTTCCTTTTACTGTTTAATGCAGGGAACACCAATGGGCCATTTTAAAGCTCTACAAGTGCCAAATAAATTTCCAAAAGAGGTTATAATGTTTTAAACAAAGGATAACACCAACCACAAGAAAAAAAAAATCACAGAAACGAGGAGAAAATACACTTCCTGGCTCTGAAGCTGTTAAACATTCTGAGCCAGGAAACCTCCTTCACCGGGGCGGGGCAGGGAAAGTCTGGCTCTCCTGGGACCGATTCCCTGCTAAGTCGCCACAAGTTTTCCCTCCTTCTCGCCTCCATTCTCTGCCCCAGTCTCCAAACAGGGAAGTCACAGGAGAATGCCAACGCATACACCTGAAAGGTGTCAGAGTCAGACACGGATGCGTGTTTATTTTAAATGCCCACGCACTTAAAATGGGCTGTACTTGCAGACAAACCCAAGGGATTCCAAACGACGCCTAGAAGTTCATCTTATAGATTGGGTGCCAAGCCTATAAAAGAACAACAGTAAAACAGAGCCAGCAGGACGTCGCTTCGCTCCGAAGGGTTCGCGCGTGGCGCGCAGAGCCGGTGCCCAAGCTGGGGCCAAGAGCCGGAGCCCCGAAAAGGCGCGCTGCCTCTTTAAAAGGCCGCGCATCTCCGGGCCGGCCTTCCTCCCCGGGGCTCCAGCTGTGATTGACGCTGGGCGGCGAGAGGAGGCGCCTGGCGCTAACAAAAGTCCGGCCCGCGGGCGAGCTGCGCCGGGCCGCCAGTCTTCGCTCGCTCCGGGCACCCGCAACAAGTGGCCGCCGCGCCCTCCCCGGGGAAGCCGCGGGCGCACAGGGGCAGCCGAAGGAGGCAGCCAAGCCGCGGAGCCCCGGGGCCCACCCGGCTTCGCGCCCACCGGAGGGGATCGGGGCGGGCGGATGGGGACCCGGCGGCGGCGGCGCGGCGAGCCTCTGGGCGGCCCTTGGGCGCGGGCTGTGCGCGGCGCTGCGCCCGCCGGCCCCCAGGGCGGATTCTAAGTGCTGCGGCTGTGCCTGGCCCCGCCTGGAGCCACCGGGGGTGCCAGGAGGGGACGGAGCACCCCCTCCCACTGGAGTGCGGGGACCTCCCCAGGCCGGAGGTCGGCCCCGGAGCGTGGGGGGGAGATGTGCAGCTAACGGTCCCGTCGGGCGGGCTTTCCTCGGGCCGAGCGCGCAGGAGGTGCGCCGCAGCTATGGAGTGTCCCGGGAGACGGCGGGCATGACGGCGACAGGATGGGCGCGAACAATGGCAAACAGTACGGCAGTGAGGGTGAGTGGGCCGCCCGTCCTCAGACTCCCGGATCGCGTCCCTCCTCCCCTTTCCCTCGCCCTCCCGGCTGGGAAGGGAGGTTCTCGCCCGGGGCCGTGACGCACCCCATTTGGCACCCTGTCTGGGTCACCACCTTTGCCTCTGGGAGAGAGTGACCAATGAGTAGGTCAGGCGCCCCGAGGATGCTTTTCCACCGTGGGGGTCTCTTTAAGCAACTTTCCAGTTTGTCTTTGGGAAGGCTCAAGTTGCATCTCTGCTGTGTTTCTGAGCACATGTGCCTCAGTCTTCCTTCCCTGGGCATCTGGGGTTTAGGAGATGATGGTTTGGCAGATGGCGGAAGCCGTTTATGAAAAATAACTCAGTGAAAACTTTACCGGGCCTTTGTGCTCCAGCCCCCTGGACTCTACTGTAGCAGGAAAAACTTCTGGAAGGAGAAGTTAAGTTTCCATTCTTTGCTCGCTGCCCCTGCTCTGACAGCTTCATGAAACTAAGCACCTATCAGTCCTGCGAGGCGTGGAATGGCTGGGGGCTTTGTCTGGGCTCTCTCGGGGCTCGAGACGGGCAAAGGACCATCTGTTATGTGGGGCTGGAAATTGCACAGAAATATTGCCTGTCAAGTGGGAACTTGGAAGTTGGGGAAACTTTAAACTCCACCTACTCCTAAAAGGATGATGGATGTCTGGGTTGGCTTCTCCCTCCTTTCTCCTCCCTCCTCCCACTCTGCATAAAACCGTAGCGTTGTATCCCAATTAACACCTAGCCCCTGATATGCATAAGGCAAAGGCATTTTTCTGCAGTTCAAAAGTTAAGAAGGTTTGTGTCTAGTGGGCTTGGCTGAAGAGGAGTGGAAGAGACTGGGTCAGTTTTACAGCCCGCCCCCAGAGGACAGTTGGTTGCAAAGGAGGGGCCAGCGCTTGCAGACTGGTAGGAATGCAGGCTAGCTATTCAGCCTGTGGCCTGGAGGAAACTCTTATCATCCTGTTCGAAACTTTGAGCTGTGGCCACAGAATGTGGGTGTCTCTCCTCGTTTCTCAGCAGTTTTGTGAAATTACAGCAGAAACCGACCCAACAAAAACCATATCCACAAGAACCTTTTGTTTAAGTCATTCTTTTTCCAGATCATCATGTTTTGACTTCCATATGTGCGTGTGTGTGTGTGTGTGTGTGTGTGTGTATGTATATTTCCTTATCTTAGGCAGTGATTTGAGGGGTTTTTTTTTTACTATTTTTTTTTTTTAAAGTTAAAGGCTGCCTTTTTAGATAGCCAATGTGAAAGTATGCCAAAAAAGATTATTGCAGAATCTGGGCCACTCCCCAAAGCGTCTTAGAGTTAATATTATAAAAATTTGCGGAAAAGTAAGTGATTAAGGCTTCTTACTCTGAGTTATTAAAAAGCTTTCAGGACATAATTATAGCATGTGCTTGTCAATTCTAGGTATGTGCTAGTCGAGCACTGTCGGAGGAAAAAGACAACCCAAGAGGTACATAGAATCACTGCTATGAGTTCTTTCTTGAACAGTCCCCCGCCGCCCACCCCACCCGCCTCCCTCCCCAGCCCTTCTAATCCTCTGCAACTTGTTCTTATATCCCAGCATTCTCATATTGTGCAGTGTGTGGTATATGACGACTTCCTGTCTGAACAGCAGAATTTTCAACCCTTGGGAGAGAAAAGGAGAGACAGGGAACTAATGTTCTCCAGCTGTTATCCTTAAATGCTACCTCTGCATTTTCACTTCAGGCGAAGTGAAATTTTACTGGGATCAGATTTAGATGCACTGTGGACTTTTTATAGGAAAAACCTCTTGTGCTCAGCTGATTCAAGAGGACCAATAGGAAGCTTTACAAGGTAACTGTGAGTTTTGGCTAGAGGTACACACTGTGTTTAGTTTTCATCAACTTTCTTCAAATGCATCGAGATTCTTCTGTTACAGGTGAGGAAAACAGAAATAGAAGTAACATGACCTTCTTTTTTCTTCTTTAACCCCCAGCTATACTGTGGCTCCTCCTAAGTAGGGATGTAATATATGTAATGGGTTATGGCCAACTTTGTTATTCCATGGTAGATTGCAAATAACCTGCTGGGCTCAGGTGTGGCAGTGCCATCTTTCTTATCTAAAATGTTACATTTCAAAGAAAGTAAAAGCAACCCCTAGACATAGTATCTTCATTATCAAAGCTGACTGCAAATTAAGACAGTGTTATAGAATTAGTGGATTTTCTGTATAGTGTATCTCAAACATAAGGAGGAAATTATCCATGAGTGCATACCAGTAAAATATAGTGAGAGATTTATTAAAGCAAAATAAATATGGCTTGAGAAGTACTCTGTACTTCTATATTTGAGCCCTTGTGGATGAACTGCAACCTAACTTAATAGGTAGGCAAGATTGAAAACAGGTTGGGCGCGTTGGCCCACACCTGTAATCCCGCCATTTTGGAAGGCCTAGGCGTGCGGATTACTTGAGGTCAGGAGTTCAAGACCAGGCTGACCAACATGGTGAAACCCCGTCCTCTCTACTAAAAATACAAAAAGTATCCGGGCCTGGTGGTGCATGCCTGTAATCCCACCTACCCGGGAAGCTGAGGCAGGAGAATCACTTGAACCCGAGAGATGGAGGTTGCAGTGAGCCGAGATCACGCAACTGCACTCCAGCCTGGGCAACAGGGCAGGACTCTGTCAAAAAACAAAAGAAAACAAACAAACAAAAAAATAGCTGAGTCTTGGCCAATCCCAGCAGCCATACTTAAACCAGTCATACATTGCTGAGTGTTCAAACTGTGTTTAAATAAGGCAAACGCCAACCTGTAACCAGTCCAGCTGTTTCTGTACCTTACTTCCGATTTCTATATGCCATTTTCCTTTTTTTTGTCTATAAATCTTCTTCCACCATGTGGATGTGCTGGAGTCTCTCTGAATCCACTGTGATTCTGGGGGCTGCCTGATTTGCGAATTGTTCATTGCTCAATTAAATTCCTTTAGATTTAATTCAGCTGAAGTTTTTATTTTAATAGATTGCTCAACTCGAAAATATTGGTGTTTGTGTGTGTTTCAAAAATCTGCAACTTAAGTATATTTTACTTAATAATGACAGTTGACACTGCTATGCAAATGTTTGTTGAATATTACAAATATTGTTGAATTATTAGAACTTTTAACACGTCAGTATTCTGTTGGTAATCTCATTTTCCTCTGCTCTTGGAAAATGCCTTTTCATTGAAAACAATTATTCACGAGGCTTACCTTAGCAAATGTAATGGGGCAGAGGCTTCCAACTCAGTGTATTCCAAGGACTAGCGCTATCCGCATCACCGGGGAGCTTGTCAAAAATGCAACACTACTCCATCATTTATCACATACACGTTCAAGCTGAGAGAACTTATTGTGTAGAGTACAGAGCATTAACTTGGGAGCCTAAAAATTTAATTCCAGCATCAACTCTGGGGTGTTTGTTCTCTAAAGTGAAGAGAGAAATTTCTTATTGACATTACTTGTTATTACTATTCCTTGAATGTGTAGTCATTCATTTCATTTTGCTCTTATAATGCCGTAAGGAACCACTTCATAGAGATTAACTTTGGAAAGACATAACTAACAGGGAAGTTAAGACTATTATTGCCAAGAAATCAGTAAATACGCCTTCCACTTTTGTCATCCTTTTTGATCTCTTGTCTCTATCTTCCTCACGAACCTCCTCCTCCTCTTCTAACTCAACCAGTCCTGAAATCCTTGCTTTTCTCCATAGATCAAAGGTATGTGTGAATCGATAATGGGTGTTTCCAAAGTGTTTTGTTTTCCTAAATCCTTAGTGAATATTCAGGTTATTGGTCTAATTTGCAGCCCCATCTCCTATTGCTATTAGAGAGACTTGGATTTTACTCCAGGGATGAAGCTAATGTCTACGTGATTAGTATGGTCTGGTAAATTCTTTTATGGAGGGATTTTCGTGTGTGTGTATATATCTTCTTCCATGAAGCATAAGCCCATGTGTAGAAATCTGGAGAATAAGTTGAGGTGCTTCAAAGTCATTAGAACTATTAGCTTTGACTCCAGTTAAGCCAAATAAATCTCCGTTCAAGTAGGAAAAGAGAAGCTGCTCTCCCTGCCTTTTAAGGTTTCTGAGCCTCACCATCACTTACTCGGTGGTTTCAATGTTTTGTTTATTCTGCTTCAGCAGGTCAGAGGCAGTACCACTTGCACTGTTAACAGCTTCTTTGCAAAGCTGAGGATATTGTTAAATTGGGACTGATGAGAGGCCATAGGGAAGGGGCGAGATCCTTGGTAACTGCTGCTCCACCAAGGGCAGTGAATTCCTTTCACCATCTCAGATCGGTGCTGTCAGATAAGAGGAGAGCCAGTTGCCTGAGAGCATAAATCTTCACAAATCCATTGCCACCTCAGGAAACATATCTTGAAATTATAGTAACAATGGCAGCTAACATTTATTGAAAGCTTTCTATGTCCAGGCGTAATTCTAAGCCACTTGCCATGCAGCGACCCACTTCATCCCTGCAAGGATCTTAGGGGTAATTACTTGTAGATTCTACATTTTACTGATGAGGAACACAGTACCAGAGAGGATGATTATTTTCCCAAGGTTGTTCAGTCAGTGTAGGCTGAATGGGGACCCCGGGCCAGCTCTATTTAAGCCCAGAGTCATTTATTCATTCATTCAACTTAAATATATGGTAACTTTTAACTTCCCGCTATGGGCCCAGGACTCTTAGATTCTTGGGATAAGTCAGTAAACAGATGAAGATCCTGTCCTTGTCATTCATAAATGCTTGTGTGTGTGTGAGCTTGTGTGTTGGGAGGAAGGGGAACTGGAACAGTGAACACCCACACACAGTAATTCAGTAAACCATGTGGTACATTACAAGGGGCTCAGGTCCCTGAATAAAGAAAATTGTCAGGTTAAGATGATTGGGAATGTGGGTGGAGGGTATTACATTTTAATTAGAGCAGGCACCATGAGCCTTACTGAAAAGTTGCCTTTTACACCAAGACCTGAAGGACATGATGGGCTGAGCTTTGAGGATCCAGGTAGCATGCTGGCTGCTACTTTTAATCACTGTGATAAACCGAGGGGCATAGAAACGTCCCCCACATCTGCTGGGGATGAATTCTAAAAACCCCAGTGAATGCCTAAAACTTGGAGAGTACTGAACCTGATTGCAGTCATTCAGAATGGTTCTGTCCATTTCTTCCACCCTCAAATTTAATTCTGTCTTAATTAAGCATTTATCATGCATGGTGGCTCTAACTTTTACAGTTTAAGGTAAGACAGCAAAGCTAGCAGGGATTTCTTTTTCCTTCACAGTTTTACGGATAGAATATTCATTCTTACTGTAGATGTTAGCAGCCTCAGCATACATTTTTTTTTTGTTTGTTTCCTTAAGAACTTTCAACTTTTCACTTAAAGGAAGCCCTTTACGGCTTCTTGGCATATTTTAATTGCCCGCATCATTCCTCTTGCACTTTGGGGGCCATTATGAAGTAGAATAAGGGTGACGTGGACACAAGCCCTGCAATACCTCCACAGTCCATTCGATTACCGAGATGGCTATTCCGTGACTTTAGGGCAGGAAGCGTCTACATTGTGGAGATGCTGGACCTCCCAGGATGGTGTAAGATTTCATCACACTACTTGGAAAGAACTCAAAATTTAAAACTTAGGGATTGTCTATTTCTGGAAATGTTTATTTACTAGTTTTGAACTACAACCATGGGTGGCTGACACTGACCATTAAAACTATGGATAAGGGGGGGCTTCTGTGCAGTTTATGCTTGTCTTAGACAGTTCAAGCTGCTATTACAAAGTACCATGACCAGCTGACTTATTAACAACAGAAATTTGTTTCTTACAGTTCTAGAGGCTGGAGTTCTGAGATTGGGGTTCCAGCACGGACAGGTTCTGGTGAGGGCCCTCTTCTGAGTTGCAGATTGCCATCTTCTCATTGTATTCTTGCATGGCTGTGAGGGAAAGAGAGCAAGCTAACTCTCTGGCCTCTTCTTTTAAGGGCACTAATCTCATTCATCGGGGTTCCACCCTTATGACCTAATTACCTCCTACAGGCCCCACCTCCAGATGCTATCACATTGGGGTTAGAGATTCAGCATATGAATTTTGGGAGGGCATAATCATTCACTCCTTTGCAAAGTGTGAAGGCATAACTTTATCATTTTGCGCGAAGTACATTATCAGTCTTCTGTAGTCAGCTAGTAATACAATGCAACAGGGTCAGTCTGGCCACTGGGCATACTAGATTCTTTGCTAATATGTTTCATCCACTGATAACAGATGATTTATGACTTCATTTAAGGGAAGGGAGGAGAAGGCCCAGGGTGTGCTCTTCAAAGGTAATATCCTATTATTGCTTTGACTACTAAATGCTGCCTGACTTATTGGATATGTGCATATTGGCCTAAGATACCTCAAAAAATCACCCTAGTTCTGAGTAGAGGTACATGTTCATCTTTTGCCTCTAGTGGCTCATTTCATTCTGATGCAAGTCAGAGATAAGTGATACTGTTCCACTATTAGTTTCAAATAAATTATTAGTGCAGCTAACAATACCATCTTTGGTCTAATAATGAGAAGGTATTTTTCAAGATTTGGGGAATCTTTTTGCACATTTAAAACAAAACAAAGTAGAGGTAGCTTTTCTTTTCACTTGGAAATCAACTGACATAAACTGTCTTAACACTCTTTGCCTTTTGAAATAGAATGGATTCTGGATTGATTTTGAGTATTAGGATTCACTTTTGTCCTGAGGCCATATCCACTGAAAGCTGCTTAGATAACTTTGTCTGACAGCTGCTTAGATAACTTTGGCTAGCTGTTTGGTAGAAGTGTCTAGGTATTATACATTTTAAGATGGCCTTAGGGATGTAATGACATATGTGACAGCATCTGGAATAAAATCTAGAGTGACTAAATTTCTGGAATGGATGAAGGGAATAAATGAAGTTTAGATACTTATATACAGATGCTTCTTGACTTATGACAGGCTTATGTCCCAATAAAAAAAAAAGTCTTAAGTCAGGCAGGGTGTGGTGGCCCACTCCTATAATCCCAGCACTTTGGGAGGTCGAGGCGGGGGGATCACCTGAGGTCAGCAGTTTGAGACCAGCATGGCCAACATGGTGAAACCCTGTCTCTACTAAAAAATAAAAAAATTAGCCGGGTGTGGTGATGGGTGCCTGTAATCGCAGCCACTCGGGAGGCTGAGGCAGGAGAATGGCTTGAACCTGTGAGGTGGAGGTTGCAGTGAGCCAAGATCACACCGTTGCCCTCCAACCTGGGCAACAAGAGCGAGACTCTATCTCAAAAAACATATATCTTAAGTCAAAAAATGCATTTAATACACCTAACCCACCCAACAGCATAGCTTAGCCTAGCCTACCTTAAATATTCTCAGAAGACTTACATTAGCCTTCACTTGGATAAAACATACAACATCAAGCCTGTTTTGTAATGAAGTACTGAATATCTTCTGTAATTTATTGAATGCTGTGCTGAAAGTGATAAACAGAATGGTTGTGTGGGTACTCACAGTACAGGTTCTACTCAATGCATGACTTTTGCACTGTGGTAAAGTTAAAAAAAATCATAAATTGGGACATTATCTGTACCTTAGAAAATAACATTTGAAGCACTGTCATGAAGAAAATTAGACTTCAGACTGCTGAACAAAGAATATATGTAAGTTACAAGAAGTTGTATTTGGATCAGTCTAAGGAAGATCTGTCTAATGATTAGAGCTGCCCAAATCGTAGCTGGGCTACCTAAGGAAAGAGTGAGCCCTCTCAGACAGTAAGGTGGTCACTGCAGCGGAGGAGGTTGTGCTAGAGATTTCTGCATTGAGTAAGGGGATCAGTTATCTGACCCTGAACCACGTTCCCTAGGAAACATTCTGTCACATGTGATTATGTTGGATGAAGGGTTATTAGTTCTAAGTCCTGCTGCTATTTTTTCTCGTCAGTCCTTCTCTGTGATATTAGTTAGTGATTAGAAAATACTTCCCTCACTTTTTCTGGGCTAATTATGCATGTGAGTGTATTATACATATGTATTTATATCTATCTAAATATATTTAGATATTAATTTGAAAATCTACCAATTTTCTTTATTTCCTTGCCTTTGGTGGGATATAACCTGCACCAAAAATTGGATTTGATAAATGATACCCTATTTTCAGTGTAGTAATGGATACCAACTAAACTTACAGTGTTATTGTTACTTGTATTACTGCCCTAAAACACGTAGATCTACTAAACCTGAAGCAAGACCCTTAATTGTGTTTATGGTGAAGGACTTGAATAAGTTTTTTCACTTCAAGATAAGAGTTTTAATTGATGTTATTGGTCAGTGATATTTGATCAGAAGCTACACATTGACTAGAATCACACAAAAAGAACATCTTTCTCAGGGAGCTCTGAGGCACTTTTGTATAGCATAGGGTCTGCTGGGAGGGTCAGTTGGCAGAGTGGCAGTTCTTCCTCCTGGTAATAAAATCAGTGTTGGTGGAACTTCCTCAGAATGTAGCTTCTTTTTTTTTTTTTTATTCCTGCTGTAGCTACAGAAATTTAGACCTCTTTTTTCATATCTTACTGCATTAATCTCTAGACACAATAAGATGTGCTCTCAGGAAGTTCAGAGTCTAACCGAGAAGCTAGGCATGGAGGCCAGTGATGTCTGAACAAGATAATCTTCCTGATTCCCAGAAAGACTCTACTGCCCCAGTGTGCTAAATGTGGACATGAGTGAGAAGTGGGAAGTGTGCCTAAGAATTGAGTTACCCTCTAAATAATGACAACCCTGGACAATGTCTTTAATTCCTGAAATGTCTAAAAGATACGCCTGTTTTCTAAAAACAAAACCCCAAAACCAAAAAAAAAAAAAAAAAAAAAAAAAAATAGTGAGGAACTGGGAGGGAGGAAGTAGAGCACAGACTCTTGGGAAAAGCTAAATATTTTGTTTAGAGATTCTCCCTGGTTATCCCCAAAACCATCATGTTCCATTTCTCATATGGTTTAGTTTGTGGAAGGTGATTCCTGTGGGTTCCGTGTAAGTGAAGACCATGGTATGCTTCAGCAAAGGGACAGGAAACCCTGGCTTGCCTGGGTGCTTCCCCAGCCCATGTACCACAGTAACAGTGGAAGCTGATGGGCAGATACTTCTAAAACGTGCTAGTTAATACCCCAGAGAGGGACAGCTTTAAAACTTTTGACATGAATAATCACTGACCATCTCTGAATTTTCCTGGGTAGTGAAAAATAAGCACATGGTCAGCATGTTCCCCGTTCCGTAGTTGAAGAAGTGTAGACTGTTTCTGGAACTGCAAATCTCTATTAGGTTGTGAATTACATGTACTCGTTCTATCAATTCCTCTTTAAATTCTTAAACCAGTAACAAAATGAAAAACAGTTGTTAACACTGCATGAACTCATAATTGTAACTGTAGAAGCCTTGAGCAATGTGCAGAAATGTTATTAAAACATTTTTTTGTTTGCTACCCATTCTGTGGTAAATTCCTTTGCTGCAGTTTCCATGCAGATGTAGCAGTGGAAAGGGAGTCAAAATTTCTGGAGAAAAATTTCAGGAATTTCTCTGATATTTGTGGATTGGCCCTTTTGCTGTAAGTAAGCCACTTTTTGGCAAGGTGGAGAAGTCAGGAAAAGTCTGCTTATATGTGAAGTTGAACCTTTTGGTTCTATTGAGTACTGAGGTCAAGTAGTGGAAGCATCTTGGTTAAGTCCAAGACTGAGGGCAGGTCTCACACGTTCCAGCTGTCACTGGTAACTCAGACCCCAGGAAGAAGAAGAAGGTATGCAGCTCAGGGAGGGGAGGAAGAAAGAACATAAAAATAAGGAGAGGAGAGAACAGGACAAATTCAGGGAGACTGGGAATTAGAGCATCAATTGCCTTCTAATGTAAAAAGAACAAAATCGATGTTCTACTTAACTCTCTTTTCTTAAGAAGACAACTTACAGAACAAAAATGATTATTAATAGATATTTGGTAGGCTTGGTTATTGCTAAGTTTATTCTATTTTCAATCATTTTAATAATCATAGCAAGCAGTTATTGAGCTCTTACTAGGTGCCACTTCCTCCCAGAGTACCTTAAGTCATTCAGGTAGTGCTAAGGACACCCATTGAGGCTGGCACTGATGATGGACCCCCCTTTACAGTTACCCACACAGAAGCTTAGATGCTGGCTCCCTACCCAGGGCACACAGCTGGTGTGTGGCTGAGTCACACCCGATTTCCCCATGTTTGCTCTGGAGACCATGCCCCTCCTCATCCTGCCCATCACCCTCACTTTGGTTGCAGCCCCAATCTTTCCCAATCTTTGTTTTGTGTGTGTGTTTAAAAGAGTTGCAGCGACTGAGAAGTGGCCCCCTCCAAATGACAGTTTTATGGACTAGGTGATCAAAAATGAAAGGCATCTTCTGAGGGAATCTTTTAACTCGTTTTGCTCCCTTTCCAGAGGAAAAATTAACTGCTTCTTAGGCAGCAATCTGCTGACAAATTGCCAGGCTATCCAATGTCTGTAATAACTCTAGCATATACAATGATGAGCATATTCTTTAGAGTCCACAGAGTGAAAGTAGAGCTGAGAGGCTGTCCTCCCAGTTCTCCAGGACATTAGTAACTTTTAATTGATCTTTGCGCTGAGACAGCCCTTTACCTGGGGTAGCCTTTGTGCCTACACACAAGCAAAGGCTCATGGAGGGCTGAGAAGAGTGTACACATTTAACTTCTGTTCTAAATACCTGAGAGTTTATACCTTATATTTTCCTCTGGTTTCAAAGCTATAAATTTAAAACAGCAGATGCTATGGGGAATTATCCCAATATATATTGGAGAATTTGCCCTTCTTTCTCACCAGTCCCTGGCCCAGGCTTCTGCATGATTATGTCTGTGAAATTGCTTTGTAAATTATAAGGCATTTCAGGAATTAATCTCATTTATCATCACAGGACTGGTGGGAGGGGTATCAATCATTATTGTCAGTTTATAGATGAGGAAACTGAGGTCTTGGCAGATGAAAATAGGGACCTGCAAAGAAAAATGGGGATCCTTTCATCACTTTTGCAGCTCTATTAGGAGTAGAGAAGTCTGGGTCCTTATTGGTCATCTCAAAAAACAGAGCCACAACCCAGAAGTGCAGCTTTGAAATGGTAAATTATGAGAATGCAGCGTGAATTACTGTAAGACAAAGGATCATGACAAAGTGACATTATTCATTAGAGTACACTTCCTGGTTTAAACAACTCAGCAGGGGCTCCCTCTTCTGCAAAACTCTGTTTGGGACATTAAGAGAAAGTTATTTTACTATTGGGAAGATCAGAGAATCAGCTCTAAAACTGGGGACCCTCAGCGTCACGAGAGTCTTTGTTCTCTTCAGTCTTCTCCTATCCTTTGTTGTCGAATAACTGCATTTCACAGAGGTCTTTGGAAGTATTTAGGTTCTGGGGTAAGCCCTTTAGGATAAATTGTTATCAAAACTCATTGCTTTTCTATCACTGTTGAATAGAAATCCATCATACTAATTTAGTCTTTAATTGCTTTACTTTCCATTCACTATCCTGTAGTTTAATCTCTATTTCTTTTACTGTTTTCTATTCCTTTGTGTTTGTTCATTGCTCATCCTTCCACATATGCACACTCACATGATTATAACGCTCCTCACACTGTAGGTCTTCAATACAGTTTTGTTAAATGAATAAATAAGGATGGATCTATAGCCATGATCTTTATTGAGTCTAGGAAAAAACCCTATGAATAGCCATGTCATATTTTCTGGGAACCTTTCTTAAAGTTGGATATTTTACCCCCGTAAAAATAAGTTTCTCTGAATGGACCTATGTCCTTTTTCTGAGGATATTCTAGTTTGGAACTTTATTTTTATCAACATAATTACATTTTCTTATAGATGAAAATAGTTTTGCTTGTCTATTTAAGGAAAAATGAAATATGTATTTTTAAGCATTGCCAAAGACAGTTGCTGAAGACTCTTCAGCTTCACCCATTTACAGTATTGTTGACTTAACTATTTTCAGTGATTAGTATTGAGTAGAATCTAGTATGTATTTTTTTTTTATTGAAAATTATGTTGTTTTGTAGTATTTGTTTTATCTGACTTGGAAATTGGGTTTATATGAAAACTTCAGTCAATCATTAATCTAGAAAACATTTGTTCTTTAAATTAATACATCATTTCTTTGGCTTAATGTTCTGTCTCTGTGTTAAAGAGTCTTAGGCTTATGAAACTTTTTAGATTCATATTGATCAGATGTGGCTTTGTAGCTCTAGTTTTCTCCTTTTGTTTTACAAAATACAGAAAAATATTGTGTGTGTCTGGTGTGATTGGAATGATGTCTAGTAGATCTTCTGCCTCTGGCTGCAGCTGCCCACATTGCTAAAATCAGAAGCAAAGTAACCAATATAAGAAAAAAAAAGAACAATATTGACCTGTAATGTGTATGGATATGCACACGTATGAGAATAGATTTAAATAACCCTTTCCTAGAAATCGAGCAAACTCCATTGTTTCTTTTTTTTTTTTTCTTGTGGTAAGAAATACAGTATCTTTCTACAAGGAATTTAAGAAGTACAATTAAAATGTTTAATAACATGATATCCATTAGAGGAGCAGCTTCAGATAAAGGATCACCATAATAATCAAGCTAGAGAAGAAGAAAATAGCCCAAGATGTGAGCCTTTGGAGTTGACACTTGAGGTGAAGGCAACTGCCTTGTGAACAAAGGACTTGGAGTAGTTGCATTGAAGGAATCATTTTGTGATGTGGTATCTGCGTGCAGCTGTATGTTTTAGTTTGTTTCCTGCATGTGTGTTCAGATCAGATGGATGGATGTGATGTCTCACTGATAGAGGGGATTTTACTCTGCATGACACGAGCCTGGGTGACCTCCATTTTGAAGTGCCAGATGTCAATGCAGATTCATAGGCAACATTCATATTTGTTGTTTTAGTTTTTATTTTTAAAGATCAACAGCTGCTCCGCTGCTCAAAAAGATTTATGTAGCCTCATTTGGATAATGTATATTGTGCATACTGCTCTGAAATAAATTTCAAGAAATGACATTTCTGGTCTGAATAACATACTTTTCACATTTTATTTTGCGTCCACTTTACTTATTTAATTATATTTTAATACTTTTCTTTCTGTTTTTTCTCTCTCTTGAAAGACCTCTCCTGTTGATTACCCTGCAAGCTTGTTTGGAGAGGCAGTATTTCCTTGGGGAGTCTTTCAGCACTCCTAAAGCCATAACAACATGAACTGAGCAATAAAAAACCAATTCCCTCCCCTTGGTTGTGCTTCAAATAGTCATTTCTTTGATACAGGATAATAAAAACAGGAAAAGGATCATTTTTAAATGCTTTGGTTGGGGTTGCCTTACTTCCAATAAGGAAAATTGCCTCACAAGGGGGAGCATGGGTAATAAAGATACAACTAACTGAATAATTGTATTCAATCTAATGTTGAAATTCCCAAGTTGTTGCCTGCAAGTCTAATTTAATCTTGGGATAGCTGTGTGTTCACTGTAGTGTGTACATTTAAATTTTGCTGTCGCCGAAAATCATCTCTTTGCATTCAACAAAGATGAACTTACAAATGCTGCTGGAGATTTTTGATGCCCCTCCCCCGTTAGGAATACTTGTAAGCTGTGTGGTAGGTAACAAAATGGGACACTGACCAAGAATGAAATACTGAGTAGAATTATGGATGTTATAGTGGTGAAGATGACCTCAGAGCACCTTCCAGACAAAGAGTTTGAGGCACAAAGAAATAAAACAGCTTTACTAAGGTCATACAGATAGCAAGGCTTTGGGATACTAAAATTGATTTTCTTAGTGTAGCTGTGTTTCATTGTAATCCATTTCTTTCCTCCTCATCATACTTCTTCCCTCTTTTCCTTACTTTCAGAAGATTTGAGATGGATAGAGTGGCTGCCCTGCTTGTCTGTCCCAGTGGCCCCTTCAGGACTGACATGCCTCTGCCCCCGGCTGCCCTGTGTTAGCCACTGAAGGTTCACAGCCCAGCGCCTTTCCAGAAATTACTCTTATCCAAGACAGGGAGGTTGAGGGAGCGGGGAGCCACATGCAATGACTAGTTGAGGAAGGTACAATTTGGGACAATTCTGAAGGGTCATTTTGTATCCAGAGCGCTCCATGGAGTTTGCAGAGTCCCATGTTGCAACTACATTGTAGACCACCTTCTCCCTGTCCAGTTTGCATTCTCCCCTTGCCTTTCATAAGGTGATCCCAAGGATATTTTCCAATAAACCACCTGCACTCAGACCATCTCAGAGGCTGTTTACCAGGGAACACAACATAAGACAGCAAAGAAACTGGAATAGGATGCTGTTTTGGCAGTGGCCACGGATGGACAGGATGCCACTGTTAGGCAAGTCATCTTCTTCCTGGGAATCTCAGCCATTCTTAAAGGGTAGCCTTCAGCTGACAGTTAAGAGACATGCACTGGTTTTCTGTTTGGGGACCTCGTCTAATTCTTTCATCTTATAGATGAAGAAGTCAGATTCTGTGCACTCAGGTGACTTGACCAATAACACACAACTAGTTGGCAAAAGAACGAAAAACAAGCTTACAGATTCTGGCTGCTGCCATTGATTCTGTTTTTGAAGAGCCATCATGGAATATTTTCAGAGTTGTTCTGCTGCTATAACTCAGAATTGACTGCAGATGGGTCTAGAGACCATTTGCCTGATCCATTTGCTCAACTCTGGTGTGGAAAACAGATATCTCAATCATTCCTCCATGGTCCTGTTTTACTGATTGTCTGCTGTGCTTTGAAGAGTGATCTCTGAAGCTCATAATAGTTGGTGAGTATTCAGTAGAATACTGAAGAAAAAATAGTGAAGAAGCAGCAGATGGTTATAGTTGTTATTGTCCGAAATCAGCATTTCGTGTTACTGCTTATTAAGAGTATTGGGGAATATGCAATGCTTACTAAATGAGGGACCAAAGGTAAGTACAGATTCATTAGGTAGAGGAAACATACAGGAGTGAGTTGAATCATAAGCAAGATGAAAAATGACTAAAAATTAATATGTACTCTCATGATTATACTAAATAGTTTATTAGTCATTTTATTATGCTCAAAAGCATTCCACTGAGATTATCAAATTACTATAAGCTCAGAATCACTATGATACTGAGAAGTTTGGAATTAATTGAAAAACGGATGATTAGCTTATTATTATCACTACTACAGGGATCCAGATTTTATATAGTTTCCCTGGCATAATTAACCAGCTACTCCTTTAGAAAACATTCTTAGACTCCCATTGTCTGTAAATTAACTCAAAATTTATTTTATTTGATACACAGAGTTCTGTGAGCCAGATTGTCTTTCTTTCGGTCTGCTCTTCTATATTTACTCTATACTCTGGTCAAATCAGGAAACTCAGTGTTCCCTAAACATACCTTTTATTTTCCCAAGTTTGTGTCTTGTATCATGCTGTATTTCTTCTTGGAATATTCTTCCCATGTAATTACCCATCATGATCTACTCGATTCAAACCCAATTCAATGTTAACTCTTTAAAATGAAATTTTCTTTGATTTCCCTGAGATGTGTCTGTTTAAAATACTAAACTCTGTACTTTGAGAAAATATATCCGGTGCTCCTAACTGCATTCACTATGTCTTCCCTCTGAACTACCATGGCAGTTTATTCATATGGGACTTTTATGTCTTACTTTGCATATAGTTACTTGCATGTCTTTAATTCAATATATTTGTAGGTATCCATGTACCAGAGTCTATTCTAGATTGATACGGTTTGACTGTGTCCCCACCCAAATCTCATATTGAATTGTAGTTCCCATAATTCCCCCACACGTTGTGGGAGGGACCTCGTGGGAGGTAATTGAATCATGTGGGTGGTTACCCCCATGCTGCTGGTCTCGTGATGGTGAGTGAGTTCTCACGAGATCTGATGGTTTTATAAGGAGATGTTACCCCCTTTTGCTCGGCACTTCTACTTGCTTGCTGCCATGTGAGGAAGGACCCGTTTGCTTCCCCTTCTGCCACGATCGTGAGTTTCCTGAAGCCTCCCCAGCTATGCTGAACTGTGAGTCAGTCAAACCTCTTTCCTTTATAAATGACCTGGTCTCGGGTATGTCTTTATTAGCAGCGTGAGAACGGACTAATACATAGATATTGGGAGTTTTATAAAATAAGGAGTTGTTTTTGACTTAAGGGACCCACAGTCAGGTGGGTAGAAAATAATAAAGTACTTGAGGAACCATAGAAGGTAAACTAAAGCATTCAGTGAGACACCAGCCTGGCCGTGGTGAGCTTTGGCTGTGGGTGTTTACAAGGACTTTCTATCTGAGTGTACCTAGAACTGAATCTGGGAAGAGTAAGAGCTTGCCAGGTGTGACTGGGAAGGCAGTGGGGGAACAACATGAGGTCAGATGAGGAGGCAGGAGCCAGTCATAGGCTCTGTGGGGAGGAAAGGGTGATGTGAGGTGAGCTTCACACCTGGAGAGGCAGGCATGTTCAAGTGATGATGAAAGCAACATGAAGGCAGGTGGATGGCAGGAGAGTCCATTGTCAAATGTTTAGCAAGGGGAGCCTTGAATGGATTTAGAAAGGTCACTGAAGAGGTACGTGGATTACAGGAGTTATGGGGGACCCTTCTCCACTCCTTATGTTTACCTCCACATGAAGGACCATCATTAATTTAACTCACAGCCTGGAGTACTTACCTGGTTTGTGAATTTGGGAGAAATAAAATTGACATCTCAGCTGCATCCTGTTTTCCTTTTGGGAGAGAGCTGCCTTCAGGAAGCACCCTTATCTTGGGGGAGCTCTTCTGCCCATGGGTAGACTAGTATTGGCATCTTGCTGCTGACACAGGTTCAGTTTGTGTGTGTTTGTTTTTTTGTTGTTGTTTTTGAGACAAGGTCTCACTGTGTCACCCAGGCTGGAGTGCAGTGGCGTGATCTCGGCTCACTGCAACTTCTGCCTCCTGAGTTCAAGTGATTCTCCTGCCTCAGCCGCCTGAGTAGCTGGGATTATAGGCTCACACCACCATGCCTGGCTAATTTTTGTATTTTTAGTAGAGACGGGGTTTCAGCATATTGGCCAGGCTAGTCTCGAACTCCTGACCTCTAGTGATCCACCTGCCTCAGCCTCCCAAAATGCTGGTATTATAGACATGAGCCACCGTGCTCGGCCACAGGTTCAGTTTTAGCTACTTTACTGTGGACCTAAAACCACAGCCTTCATACCAGACTCACCAGAAGTGAAGGTGCCATTTTCCTTTCTACTTGCCACTTCTTTTTAGTATTTCCTCAGTGTGTTTTGGACCTGGCAGGGGAAGGGAGATGCTATTCATGAGCCCCCTCGACACCCTAGCAGCGACGTGCAATGGCAGGTAGGAAGGGCAGCTCATGGAGAGCAGGGGAACATTTGAATTGTGACTGGGATACAATGCCTGAAGAGGAGGGTATGGCTTTCAGAGAAGAAATGATGGTAGACGCTGCGGGACTTGGTGACGAATTGGTTGAAGGGATTGAGAAGATGGAAGATTCTAGAGGTCTCCATCCTCCTGTAGAGGACTTTAGTTTGGGCAATTGGGTGCCACATTGACTCCTGCACCTTAACTTTCTGTTTGACTTGAGTTTCCCTTGAGTTGGTTGTTGAGGCCGGGAGAGTGAATCAGGACCTTCATCTGTCCTTGAGACATCCCACCCAGTATCTGAGAGGATTTTTCAGGGACCGATACAGTTGGGCATTTGTTCATCTAAATTGTTCATTCCTTTCTTAATTCCTTTGGCTTGCACATATTTATTTATCTCCTTCTATGTGTTAGCGCTTGTTTGGCCCATCCACGAGAAACAATGACGAATGAAACGTTTACTTGTCCCTAGGAACTTGCAGTCTGGTGAGGAAGCCAGAAAAGGATACAGTGGGAGTTGCTGTTTAAGCAACTTCAGAGCCGACCAACATGAGTTAGAATCTGGGCCCTGCGGCCAGGCACAGTGCCTTATGCCTGTAATCTCAGCACTTTGGGAGGTTGAGGCAGGCAGATCACTTGAGGTCAGTAGTTCGAGACCTGCTTGGCCAACGTGGTGAAACCCTGTCTCTACTAAAAATACAAAAATTAGCTGGGCGTGGTGGTGTGTGCCTGTAGTCTCAGCTACCTGGGAGGCTGAGGCTGGAGAATTGCTGGAACCCAGGACGTGGAGGCTGCAGTGAGCCGAGATCGTGCCACTGCACTCCAGCCTGGGCGACAGAGCAGACTCCATCTCAAAAAAAAAACAAAAAAAACAAAAAAAAGAATCTTGGCCCTGCTACTTCCAAGACTGGCTATCTCACCAAAGTCTCCTTCGTAAAGTAGTGAAGTTGGTATCAACCTCAAATGCTTACTTTGCATTATTTTAAAATTCTCCTGATGCGGTCCAGTATACTACTGAGTTGGCTTATGAATGTATTCTGCCAGAGACTTAGAAAACTGAAAAAAAAAAAGAATTCATGTTGAAATTAATTTTTGAGACAGAAATTTCCTGTCTATAGCTCAAAGAAGTTGTCACAGGAGAGCAAAGTTATGCTCTATTTCTTCCTCTTTTGGAGAATCCCTTCAGATCACCATTTGATGGATGGAAGTTAGAGTGTGACTTGGTTTTTGTGAAGTTTTCCTTTGTGGGTACTAATTGCATGAAAGATCTGAGAAAGAGTTTGAGCTACCTTTATGTTATGGCAAATTTGGACATTCCTAGAAGGAGGAGAAATAGTGTATTGGTGTGATTTGAAGACAGACCTGGTGGTAATGGAAGTAGCACTCTGGTTAGTAGTTTCCTATCCCATTTTGTTATAGGAAAGGAGTCTGGATCCAGACCCTAAGAGAAGGTTCTTGGATCTTGCACAAGAAAGAATTCAGGACGAGTCCATACAGTAAAGTGAAAGCAAATTTATTAAGAAAGTAGATGAGTAAAACAATGGCTACTCCATAGAGCAGCCCTGAGGGCTCCTGGTTGCCTATTTTTATGGTTATTTCTTGATGATATGCTAAACAAGCAGTGAATTATTCATGCTTCCCCTTTTTAGTCCATATAGGGTAACTTCCTGATGTTGCTATGGCATTTGTAAACTGTCCTGGTGGTGGGAGTGTAGCATGACTGGTGGGAGTGTAGCAGTGAGGACGACCGGAGGTCACTCTTGTGGCCATGTTGGTTTTGGTGGGTTTTGGCCGGCTTCTTTACTGCAAGCTGTTTTATCAGTAAGGTCTTTGTAACCTGTATCTTGTGCCCACCTTCTGTCTCATCCTGTGACTTAGAATGTCTTAACCATCTGGGAATGCAGCCCAGTAGGTTTCAGCCTTATTTTACCCAGCTCCTATTCAAGATGAAGTTGCTTTTATTCGCACGCCTGTGACAGTTTCATACCATAATGAACTTTTCAATAGTTCTAAAGTTGGTGGGGGAGAATTTCATTGTTCCGAGAGTCCTCAATTCAATGGGAAATCGAATTGTATTTAGATTGTGGGTATGTGTGTGTATGGTTTATATATATACGTGCACTATTTCAGTAGTCACAAGATCAAATTACATGCTATATGCCAGATTCTGGCACATTTATTTGCTGTAGTTTTAGTTCCCTAAATCCAGCACTTCCAAAATTGAAAAAGAATTAAAAGCTGAATTAAAAGGTGGTACATAAGTAGTGATCAAGTTTCCTAACGGGAAATATTTCTGATATTTGCTTTATTTAAAATTACCTTTATTTAGCAAAGAACAAAAATGCCTCAGTTTTTTCCTACCAGTTATATTTTTTTCTGTAAGTCGAAAGAAATACAATATCCTTCTGCAAGGAATTTTAAAAACACAATTAAAATGAAAGTGTCATTTGTTTCTTTAATAATCTGGTCCTGTCCTCCAGGGGATGTGGCATGCTTTCATTTATATGAAGAAACCTAAGTTTTAAAGCAGGACAAACATCTGTAAATGACCTAGTTCAGTACTCTTGTTTTGGGGACTAACAAGAAGCCCAGGTACTGAAGGCATGAAAGAGTTTTGCAGAATCCCTTATGAGTTACAACAGAGAGCATAGTTGCTAAGAGCAGACTTGGATGCCAGACTTCCCAGGATTCAAACTGGCTGAACTGATTGCGAGTTGCCCGATCTTGTGCAAATTTCTTAACCTGTCTATGCCTCAATTTTTGCATCTGGAAAAGGGAGTCAAAAGCAGTTCTTCCCTCCAAGAGTTGTCAGGGGGGTGAATTGAATTAATAAATACAAAATTATAATGCCTGAAACATAACAAACACTGCTTATTGGTCTACTATGATCTGCAATTCACCAAATCTAAGATGCTTTGATGCTGTTGCTTTCTTGATCTTAGAAGCATGACTGGAAGGTTTCACACATTATGGCAGAATTGTCTTAGTGATTGTAAGATTATTGATTGTAAAATGAAGGTATTAAATAAGCAATGAGAGATGGTGGAGCTTGGCATTGATTAAATAGGATGTTACTGGTATTGTCATGATTTAAGTTACTTATGTCAGAGTTGAACTGGAAGCTGCGTTATCTAGTCTAGCCCTTGTCCATTACTCTACATTGTGTATTTGGGCGGTGGTT
Source organism: Chlorocebus sabaeus (assembly GCF_047675955.1). NCBI lineage: Eukaryota > Metazoa > Chordata > Mammalia > Primates > Cercopithecidae > Chlorocebus > Chlorocebus sabaeus. Next base: position 78,749,907 of record NC_132907.1, on the reverse strand, counting down.
ATATAGATTTAGATGCTTTCACTTTGGGAAGCAGAAACTTCAGCTGTCTATTGTGAGAACACAGAGCCTACTCCTCTTTGGATTATATCGTTTAACTTAAAACTATCGAGACACTGAAGTATTGTAGATCCAAGACGTGAAGATGAGTGAGTGCAATGCTCTTGTTGGAAAAAGAAGGGTAAAGAAACTCCCAAATTCCCTTGAAAGAATGTGCCTCTTCATCTGCGTATACTTACCGCCTAAGGGGGATGATGGAGCTGCATTTATTTTCCTTGATTTGTTCTTGCTTTATGTTGGATAAATTAAATCCTTAAACTACTATACATTTCTTTGTACTGAGCAAAGATGCAGATTCATCTGAAGCTTTTAATAGTAATTAGAAAATACTGTTTTCATTGCTGTTATATTTCATCCAAAAGTGGAGGCTGGGGTGTCCATTTGTTAAGATTACGAGTACACTTACTCTGGGGCAAGTGCCATGTAAATTTTATACGTGTTTATGTAAATCCCCCATGGGAATGCCTAAATGAGGGCTTTTGTGAATACATTTAAAACTTTGGGCATGACTTCTCAGTTTGATTGGCTCCTTCATTACTATTTTATTATTCTTCCAGCTCTAGTTGGTCTCTCCTGCTCCTCCCTTGCCCTCACTATAATTCCCCCTTCTCCCTTTTCCTTATCCTCCCTGTTAGTCACCTTTTGTCCCCCACAACCCCTGCCCCACCATCTTCTGTCTGTCTCCAAAATCTGTATGTATTTGATGGGTGTTTCTGGGCAGTGTGCCCAGTTTGGTTTATTTGTTTCTCATAATTGTATTCAGAGCTTCAGTTACATGTTTTAGATCAATGCTCCAAATGACATTTGTCTCCCTTCTAACACAAGAAGTTTCCTGGAATTTTGTAGTGTTTTAAAATACAAATGCATACTCGACCTCTCTAATGTGAAGTTTTACAAAAGGAGCCCCCAAACTGTTCAGAAAATATTCCAGATATCCCTGACTTAGGTTTTACTGCCCCAGGTCTCTGTGTAATGGAATAAAAATAGTAACTTATTAGTTAGCCTGATTGCTGCTGGCTGTGTTGCACTGATCTCCTCAACAAAAGCAATCTGCTGAGTATAGTTTTATGATGATCGTGTGAAAGAACCCCAGGTGTCCTTCTTGTTGAAATATAAGCTACTGTCAGCTTTAAAATGGCAGTGCAACTCTAAACACTTCATACTTTAGTCTCAGCCCCAAGTCTCTTTCTACTTTGAGAAAATTCTATATATTTCTTACAACATTCTAGCAAAAACTCTAAGATATGAAATATGGATGTTCCAGTGACAATAATGGGCCTTCATAGTTGTTTAACATTCATAATTTTAGATGTTTCAGACACTGCCATGTCCCATATGGTGGCAACTAGCAACTAGCTACATTTGGCTTTTAAATTTAAATTAGCTATGTGTAAATGAAATTTCACTTTGGATTCTCCAGGACACTGGCTACATTTCAAGGATTCCGCCACCACATGTGATCACCTGTTGGGTGGCACAGATAGAACATTTCCATCATTGAGGAAGTCCTATTGGACCGTGCCGTTACGGAGGATTTAAGTTAGGGTAAATGGCACTAACTAATGCCAGATTTCACTGAGTTTATTAGTTAGAGTAAAACAGCTGCTTTAACAAGAGACCATAGAAATACAGTAAATGAAAGGATTTTAAAAAATTCACATAGTAGCTTGGAGGTGAGCAGTCCGAATTTCACGTGGGGCTTCTCTCCATACGTCATCCAGGGTCAAGGCTGTGTCTTTCTTCTTGGCCGGTCACCCTCCGTGGCGCCTTCTGCACATATGTGTCCCAGTTTACAGGGAGAACAAGAGAACTGCAGCACTATAGGTTGACGATGACCCAGATATAAACATCATTTCCATTCACATCCTCTTGCCCCAGGCGGAGTCGCGTGTCCACACCCAGCTGCAGGTGAGTCTGGGAAATGTGGCCTTCTGCTGGCAGCATGTGTGCAGCTTAAACTAGCCTTGTGGAAGATGTTGCATATAGAGATGTGATCTTTAAGATGACAGTTCATTTGCCATAGTTAATTTGGGTGTTGGGGAGATGATATAGGAGTTTAATTTAGATAGTACCTAGCTTTTATTATGTTATCATCTAACAAAATAAGGGCATAAAATGTCACTAAATAACAATCGAAAATTTTACACACTTTTTTTTCCCCCATCTGTCCACTAAGAAGCCTGTGCGTATAGTGGCTCAGTATAGATACCACAGGGCTGTGACTCCCCTGAATGCTTTCTGGTGTTAGATAGACTTTAGGATTGATGACATTGACAATCTCCCTACTCTAAGAACAAAACTTGACAAAAGCAGCCAGGTATACTTTAAAGGAATGGATTTTACCGTCCGTTTGTGTGAATAAATGACACTTACTTCTTGCGGGGCTGAAGGGCCCATTTCTATAATAAACAGACCTCTTCCAAGGAAACCTCATTAATTCATTTCAAATTAGTGGAATTCTATTTTACATTTCCTTTTTCTCTTTTGAATCAAAGTGGTAATTGTCATTGCATATCTGTATGTGTAATTTCTCGGCTACTTGCTGCTGCTGACCCTGACCTCTCTTAACACAAACTTAGTAGGATTGCGAAGTGTTGGGATACATGTTATGGAGTTAGTTTTTTATTCATTGGTGATAGCTTGGAACAATAAATCATGCTATTACATTAATTGCTGTGGGTCAGTAAGTTCCCTCTTTTTCTTATTGTTACTGACACACTGAATTTTATCTCTTCTTAGATGGTGTGTTAGACTCCATTTTATCCATTTATCATAGGAGATTAAATTATAATGTGAGTAACCCACAACTTGCCTACATTAATCTTTCTGCAACTATTGTACATTGAAACATAATGTCCTGTCCCATGCTGAAGGAGCAAGGAGTGGCCTCTGGCCTGTGGAAAGGGAAGATGCTTGGCTGAGATGATTGGTGGACCCATGCTGATGGCTGCACCTGTTCCAATTCATCATCCGCCCCACTAGGTTCAAAATTCCCAGGGCGTCCACAGAAGCCTGTCTCCGTCACATGTGTTTATCATTGCAGAGTCAGAATCCTGGCTTTGTCACTTATGAGCGATGTGACCTTGAGCCAGAGCAGTAACCGCCCCGTGCCTCAGTTTCCCCATCTTTAAAATGAGAAGAAGAGTACATAGCTCATAGGGCAATGGTGACATTTTTAAATGGATTAAACATTCCCAAAGTGAATTGAAAGTTCCTCCTGGCACCTCTGTAGTTTTATAAGTGTTAGGAGTTCTTTATTTTTATTCATTTTGGTACATCTTTATGTCAAAAAGTCATGGAACTATTTCTCTTGGACAATACTGGGAAGTCACCTGTCTTAAAATCTTTTTCTTTTTCTTATAGTTATTAATGAATACAAATCTGAACTTTTGCATTTAAAAAATCCCTAACAATGGTTTCGTTTTATCGTGATACCTTAGTCCTAGACTCCACCTTCTCTAGGATGTCTTGATCATGTTTTTCTGTTTCGCAAATGAGGACATTGAAGCTGGAGAAGTGCAATCACCTATGCACTGGTACACAGGTTAAGTGGTTGAGTTGTACCTTAGCCAACTTATCTTGCTTTCCAGGATAGGGCTTTTCCCTCCACATGTCTGCATTGCTCTGTGTGTGTGTGGGGAGGCATAGTATAAATGCACATATACATATCCATCCATCCATCCATACACACACATGCATGCATCTATAGTCAAGGACTCTATTGTATGAGAGAAGGCAGAGGGGACAAAAATGATGATATTCTTATGTTTAAGAGGAGTCCGCAAAATATGAAAAGAAGAGACTTCTGAACAATTTGAGCTTTGTCAGTATGGATCCCACGTTAAAGATTCCAGCCTATGGCATCTCTCTGACTCACCTCTGAAAATGAGCAGCCTCTTCCCTGCAAAGTATTGCACTAGATTATTTGAAGTATTATGCAAGCACTACATATGCCTCCTGCTGTTAAAGAGCTCTTGGTTTTGCAGAGGACACACAATCATACACAGAGACGAGACCAGTTCTGAGCATGAAGTCACCCACCAAAAAGTCAAATACTGTTCTGTGTCCTTGTTGAAAATGATGTGGGAGTGATGAAAGACACAGGGGAAGGAATGAGGTCATCTGCAATGGTAGGGTGGGGTGAAAGAGGGACTTCTGTGAGGGAAGCCTGGGTTTTGAGTTAACGTGTGAGGTCAGAGGGACTTTGGCTTGGCAGAGAGGATGGGCAACATTTCCTGCCAGTGGGATGCAATGTGTGATGCGGGAGGCCGGGTGGGGGTAAGTTCCAAGTGTCAGGAATGGCTGGCAGGGTTGGTGGGCTGGTGCAGTGATCCTGGGCATGGAGGATATGAGAAGAGTCCGCACAGATTACCTCACTCGCTTCTCAACAGAAACCCTCCTGAGGATTCTGTGTTAAGGTAGCTCCTTCACACACACCTTGTCTGGGAAGAAAAGGAGAGTGCCTGTTTGTGGGGAACACGAAGAATTCCAAAGGCGTCTTTCGGTTGCCCTTAAAGCTTTGGTTAGCATCCAGTCCTGGGAGCAACGATCGAGAAGCCATTTAATCAGTGTAAAACATGAGTATCTCATGTCAGAATCTCAAAACAATTAGCGCCGTTATTCAAAACAGACCAGGGGTACTCAAAGGAACACGGCACGTGCTTGCTGTTCCGCTAGAGGGAAGCCTGCTGAAAAACAAAAGTCCACAAATACAAGAGGAAAGTGCCTGCATAAAAGGAAAGTCCGGCTAAATGAAGAGAGTATGAGCATATCATCCTCTGGAAAGGGAAGCCTCATAGTCGTTAAACCTGGACTGAGAGAATTAAGGGGTCTAAAAGTTTATACCTCATTTTAAACTGTTCTGAGCACAGCTAGTTGCTTCGTGGTGCCTGTGAGGATCGTCTATGCCAAGGATGGATTTTGGCCTTCCTAGAAAGTCCTTGAAGCTGTTGTAAACTTCCTGGAGAGCTTACAATGCCGGGCTCTCTGCGTCATTCGTGGGTTTGTTTCAAAATGAAACTCCATTCTTTCAAGGTTAGGTGGAGTTGGCCTAAATCTTGCTAACCGTTCACATGGTAGTAAGTTCAGTTGGTTTGTGGACCTTCACCCATGGTGACTTGTCCTTTTAGACCAGTACACCTAGAATAGAAAACGTACACTGTTTTGTTTCTCTCCATTTTCAGCTTTTGTTTTGTTTTGCTTTTAAGCTAACTTGAGCTTAAAGTAACTAAACATGAAGTGAGATTCTTGCTAAGTAAGCATTCATCAGTAATGTCAGGTATTATAAGACTATTAGGTCTTTTCACTGCCCTACATTTAATTATTATAGTTGAGTATCACAATGCCTAAATTAATTTAAAACAGCTGAAAGAGTCAACTGAGGAAGAAAATGAAGTATCTGTGATGGTGACTTTTTTCTTATTATTAGCTTGACAAATGATAAAATATTTGTCTCCAAGAGTTAGCAAATACCAGAAATTACCTTTTCAATATTATTATGCCATGATGATTTTAAAAATCAGTTCATCAGAGATTAAAACTAATGTGTTTTAAAAGACTTGTGGCTTATCTACAGCCAACTGGTGGAGTATATGGAGACAGAGTTTCTCCTTTTACTTTAAAGAGTTTTCTCTAAAATGTTCTAAAATATTTACTGTAAAACATTTAGAGGACAAAGTTGAGCCAAAAGTATAAAACTATAATCTCTGTAATCTCACTACCCCGTAATAATCACTGTAAACATCTTAATCCATTTCCTTCCAATTATATGGTTCGTAAGCTTTACTCATAGAATTGCTTTTAGGACATATTAAAAAGGAGTGTCATAGAATTGTAAAGTCGCAGGGAACTGTAGGTCATCTGGTACAACCTCTTATCCAAGAAGGAGTATCTTCATAATACTGCCTTAACTGATACATACCCAGTATCTGGACTCTCATATTTCTCCTGTTTCAAGATTCTTCTTGTGTCAGACAGACCTCTTTTAAGGGTGGAATGTTTTTTAATTCTTCAAGTATTCTTCACTGAGATAAAAGTGGTTCTCTTGACATTTCAACAGCTAACCATCAGAAACAATATCTAACATGTTTATAATTTTCATATATTACAAGTCCTAATTATTTGAATATGCATTTCAAGT